>NC_138094.1:32647737-33029599 GCF_964212035.1 Myotis nattereri | reverse complement strand
ATATTGTTTTTGTGATTAATCACTATGCTTTAATTATGTTCAATTTGTAACAATGAAAATACATCCTGCATATCAGATATTTACATGACGATTCTCAACAGTAGCAAAATTACAGTTATGAAGTAGCAACGAAAATAATTTTATGGTTGGGGGTCACCACAACATGAGGAACTGTATTAAAGGGTCGCGGCATTAGGAAGGTTGAGAACCACTGCTCTAGAGCCTTTTCCAGAGTCACAAAGGCTTTTCTTAGCCCTGTGCTCTTGGTTTTACCTTATTACAACTTCACACTCATGAATTTTATTCTTTCAACCCAGTCTTTATCAAAGACAAACTGGAGTTCAAGACAGACATGAATTTTCAAATGTGGATGAACTATCTTTTGAGGATAATGAGGAATTTGGATCATCTTTTGAACGTAAGTTTAAATGTAAGTACCAGTTTTTAACAGTTGAAAATGTAGAAAGCTAAGTCTTGGTGAAATATATCCATTGTTAAGTCAAAGGCCTTAAAAATTACAACATTTGTATTTTGTGATAAAAACATGGATACAGATATATTACCTTTTTTATATCACAGATTTTGATGGGTCTATTTGAGTGTTACTTTTTTTAATTTTCAAGATAACCAATAATTTCAAAGTTGGAGCTAAGCTCACAAGTGAACCCTTAACTTAATTTACCAAGTTTGGGATTGCCTCAGATTAAAATACCTGATTTTTAATTTTTTTTCTTTTTATGGAATATGAAGATGCTAAGTTATTTAAGTTATACAGATTCAGATGACTGCATCAGATGTAGAAACCTCATTCTTAGTGAATGAATGGAGGTGAAAGTATATTAGCTTCCTTATCTGAAAACTGGAGGCCTGGCTCTGGCTCTGCCTTAGATTGTTCTCTGGGAGAATACTGCTTATGTATAAAATTAGGATATAGAATCAGTCAGCTCTCAGGTTCTCTCTAGCCTAGGAAATCTTTATATTTGCATATAATCTGTAGTTTTGCATTGTGAGCTTCATTGTCAAATCTGAAAGTACTCTACTTTGAACAGTTAAATGAAAGAGCTTAGTAAAATTGGTAAATTCTTTGCAACTAACTTTTTAACAATTTTGTTAAGGCTTTACTATCTAAATGGAGTTCATATAATGATCAGCAAGTCAGGTGAATTCTGTCACTTTCCTGTTGGGTTATAAATCTAGTTTTGGAAACAAATCTAATTCTTTTAAGTGTAATAACACTTTGAGAAGCAAATAGATTGTCAAGTGGTATGCTGAAAGTCTTAGGATTAATTCTGTAGGAAAAGATCTGGCTTGGTTGCTTTGGCTGAGACTTGAGCGCAGCCAAAGTTACCCCCATACTGCCCTGCCTTCTTTTGCTGTTGTTAAGGACTCCTGGGACACTCATTTGTACCTATTATAGATGCAGCAGACATGCCGATACAGTTTGAAGTGAATGGCCTCCATCCTGCTGGTGACATGCCTCCCTTGGGAACTGCCTTGGGTGCTCCTCCTGCCAGACCTATCTCCTCTCATTACCCAAGTAAGTTTTCCTTGGTTGTAACTACAGATAGTATGATAGCTACTAAATGCCAGCCTGTTCCTAGTGAGTTATTTCATTTATTGAGGGAGGACCTTTATAAGCATAAATTATTCAAAGTCTTAGAGTTGAGTATTGCCATTGTTAATACATTTCTGAAATAAATTTGAACATGTAAAGAGGAGAAAATTAAAGGAGTTGCTTCTCATTAATCTTCCCCAACAGTGGCTTTTTTAAAAAAAAATCTTTATTGTTGAAACTATTACAGAAGTCCCCTTCTTTCCCCCATTGACCTCTTCCAGCCTGCTCCTGGCACACGCCCGCCCCCCCCTCCCACACACACACACAGGCCCTCACCATCCCATTATTTGTGTTCACTCATTATGCATATATGCATACAAGTTCAATGATTGAGCTCTTCCTACCCACCTCCCCTCCCCTGACTTCCCTCTGAGGTTTCACAGTCTGTTCCATGCTTTTATGTCTCTGGGTCTATTTTTGTTCATCAGTTTATTTTGTTCATTAGATTCTACACATGAGGGAGATCATGTGATACTTATCTTTCTTTGACTGGCTTACTTCACTTAGCATAATGTTCTCCAGGTCCATCCATGCTGTTGCAAATGGTAAGAGTTCTTTCTTTTTTACTGCCACACAGTATTCCATTGTGTAAGTGTACTATAGTTTTTTTTTTATCTACTCATCTGCTGATGAGCACTTAAGGCTCATTCCAAATCTCAGCTACTGTAAATTGTGCTGCTGTGAACATAGGGGTGCAATTATTCTTTCTAATGAGTGCATTTGGTTTCTTAGAATATATTTCTAGAAGTGGGATCACTGGGTCAAATGGGAGTTCCATTTTGAATTTTTTGAGGAAACTATACTGTTTTCCACAGTAGCTACACCAGTCTGCATTCCCACCAGCAGTGTACTTTTCTCCACATCCTCGCCAACAGCTGTCATTTGATTTCTTGATGATAGCCACTCTGACAGGTGTGAGCTGGTACCTTATTGTTGTTTTGATTTGCATTTCCCAGATGATTAGTTACTCTGAGAATTTTTTCATATGTCTCTTGGCTTTCTGTATGTCCTCTTTGGAGAAGTGTCTATTTATGTCCTTTGCCCATTTTTTAATTGGACTGTTTACCTTGTTTTTGTTAAATTGTATGAGTTCTCAATATATTTTGGAAACTGACTCCTTATTGGATGTATCATTGGCAAATATGTTCTCCCATGCAGGAGACTCTCTTGTTATTTTCTTTTTAAAAAAATACTTTTATTGATTTTTTACAGAGAGGAAGGGAGAGGGATAGAGAGTTAGAAACATCGATGAGAGAGAAACACCGATCAGCTGCCTCCTGCACACCCCGCACTGGGGATGTGCCTGTAACCAAGGTACATGCCCTTGACCAGAATCGAACCTAGGACCCTTCAGTCCACATGTCAACGCTCTATCCACTGAGCCAAACCAGTCAGGGCTCTTGTTATTTTCTTGATGGTTTCTTTTGCTGTGCAGCTGCTTTTTATTTTGATGTAGCCCCATTTTTCTATTTTCTTCTTAGTTTCCTTTGCCCTAGGCATTGTATCCATAAACATGTTGCTGTGTAAGATGGCTGAGATTTTGGTGCCCGTGATTTCTTCTAGGATTTTTATGGTTTCCCAACTTAAATTTAAGTCTTTTATCCATTTTGAGTTTATTTTGTGTATGGTGTAAGTTGGTCTTATTTCATGTTTTTGCATATATCTGTCTAATTATCCCAACACCATTTCTTGAAGAGACTGCCTCTGCTCCATTGTATGCTCTTGCCTCCTTTGTCAAATACTAGTTTAGTATAGTGGTGTGGGTCAATTTCTGGGTTCTTAGTTCTGTTCCATTGCTCTGTATGCGATACTTGTACCAGTACCAGGCTATTTTGATTACAGTGGCTTTCTAGTATAACTTGATATCTAGTATTGTTATTCCTCCAACTTTTCTCTTTCTCAAGCTTGCTGCAGCTTTTGAGGTCTTTTTTGGTATAATTTTTAGAGTATTTTTCTAAGTCTGTGAAATATGCCATTGGTATTTTAATAGGTATGCATTGAACCTAAAGATTGCTTTGGGTAGTATGGACATTTTGATGATATTTATTTCTGCCAATCTATGAACATGGTATATTCTTCCTCTGGTTTATATCTTCTTCTACCTCTTTTTTCAATGTGCTATGGTTTTCTGAGTATAGGTATTTTACCACTTTGGTTAAGTTTATTCATAAGTCTCAATTTGTTGTTGTTGTTGCAGTGCTAATTGGGATTGTTCTTTTATTTCTCTTTCTGAGCGTTCAATATTGGTATATAAAAATGCCATAGTTTACTGGGTGTTAATTTTATATCCTGTTATGTTGCATCCCTGGCTTCCTATTCTTAGGGAAAATGGTTTTAGTTTTTAGCCATTGAGTATGATATTGGCTGTAGGTTTGTAATATATGGCTTTTTAATATGTTGAGGTATGATCTATTTCTACTTTACTGAAAGTTTTTATCAAAAAAGGGTGTTGGATTTTGTCATGCTTTTTCTGCATTGATTGAAATGATCATGTGATTTTTGAGTGTTACAGTCTGTTAATGTGATATATCACATTTATTGATTTGTGGATATTGTACCAGCCTTGCATTCCTAGAATAAATGCCATTTGGTCATGATGTATGGTCTTTTTAATGTATTGCTGGATCTCATTTGCTAAAATTATGTTGAAGATTTTAGGGTCTGTATTCATCGGGGATAATTCTCTTTCTTTGTAGTGGCTTTATCTGGATTTGGGATTAGGGTAATGCTGTCCTCATAGAAAGTGTTCCTTTCCCTTGGATATTTGGAATAGTTGAGGAGATTAGGTATTAGTTTTTCTTTGAATGTTTGATAAAACTTCCCTATGAAGCCATCTGGACCAGGACTTCTGTTTGCTGGAAGTTATCTAATTACTGCTTCAATTCCATCAGTACTTACTGGCTTATTCAGGTTTTCTGATTTTTCCTGATTGAGTTTTGGAAGATTGTATTTTTCTTATTTGTCCATAGTCTGACAAAGCAGTTACCTTTTTGCTTAAGACAGTTCTTCAGAAACCATTCCATTTTGGGAAATCATAGTATAAAATTGAAATGGCGGTTAATACCCATATACATCTTCAATGTGATTGTAGTATGTTAATAATTCTTTGTTTCCTTCATGTCTTTAAAAAAAAAATAAGGACAGAAGAACCTTTATATTTCAGTTTTCAGAAGAGCTGATGACATTGGAGGAAAACTCGTCATCAAACTTGTCTGGCCCACTTTCTCTTTCTTCTTACTGTCTCTAATTTACACACTTCCCTCCCCTGTGTGGAATCAGGGAGGAAAGCTTTAGGGGGAGATTAGAGCTTTGTCTCATACTCCAGCCAGATCTTTTTCTCCTTGAACTAAAGAGTTTAAGCCGCAAGCTTGAAAGGAGATTTCTTAAGTAAAACCACCTCTTGTTTTTCCAGTGTTTGGATGGGACTATCATGTTCAACGCCTCTTGTAAGTAGTTTCTTGGTTTAAGTCAGCATACTCAGGGAGATGAGGAATTGCCAAACGAAACAAGAGACTTTGAAAGGATTGTTCTCACTGATTCCAGGGTACACCATCCTGTAAAGCACTCATTCAGCGAGACTTCATTGAGAACCTTCACTTCATATATGAAAACTCTATCACCCAATATCACCTCATTGATTTAATTGTGAAAAAAGAAAAACAAACACCTCCTGTGTACTGGGTGCTGGGCATACTGCAGTGGGACAACCCAAGCCCTTTCTTCATGGAGCTTCTAGTGGGAAAGTCAGCAGTCAGCTAGCCATCACCAAGACCTCTGATGGGATAGGTACTGAGTAGGGGCAGTGGCCACCCAAGAGTGGCTGTGATAGGTTGTTTCGCAGAGACCTGGGTGAGTAGGAAATAAAAATAATACAATAAAGGAAACCAACTGAGTTCATAGGTGTTCTATCTCAGAGATAGAATGAAAATTATAACAATGGCTTTTAAAATTATTCTTAAGTAATGTTTACATTGATCATTGAAAAATTCTCATATAATCATCATTTCCCCTCTTCGTTTGGATTCAAAGGGAAGTGAAAAAATCCAAAACTTGTTATCTTTGAGATGTCCAGTGGAAATACTAATTAGGTAGCTACAAAGTACAGTCATGCACCATTTTACAGCAGGTATATATTCTAAGAAACGTGTCCTTCGGGAATTCATTGTTGTGTGAACATCAGAGTGCACTTTTGTAAATCTAGGTGGTACAGCCTCCTGTACATCCAGGTAGCCTATTGCCCCTCCGGTACAAGCACATACAGCATGTTACTGTACAAAACAAGATTAAATCAAGCACAGGAGAAAATGACGCCATCGAGAGATGTAATAAACATGAGGTATATGAAGTTGCTGCCCATATAACATGGGATGCTGTTTCACAGCACACTTTTCTTTATCATTCGAAAAAAAAAAACAACCACTATCAAACAGTGATTAAAAGGGTAGTGTAGTAAATACATAAACCAGTGACATGGTCCTTTATTATATTTATTAAGTATTAGGTACTAGACGTAGTTGTATGTGCTGTACTTTTATATGACTGGCAGCACAGTGGGTTGGTTTACATTAGCATCTCCATAGACACAGGAGTAATGCATTGTATTACATTACCATGTGGTGATAGCCACACCACTTAGACAGTAGTGATTTTTCAGCTCCATTATAATCTTACCAGAGGCCTGGTGCATGATTTTGGGGGGTCCCTTGGCCTGGCTGGTGAACAGGGCCATCTTGTCCACTCCTGATCGGGGCCTACTGGCAGGGGTGGGGTCGCGGGAGCAACCATGGGAAGTTGTCTGGTCATGGGAGCTTGGCTGTGGGAGCACACTGACCACCAGGGAGCAGATTCTGCCTTGAGCATCTGCCCTCTGGTGGTCAGTGCACATCATAGCTACCGGCCAGTCTTAACCGTTGCTTGGACTTTTATATAGAGAGAAGATGGGACCACTGTCATATATGTGGTCTCTTGAATGAAATGTTGTTATGCAATGCACAGCAAAGATATAGTCCTTTTTTCTTCTTTATTGTTTAAAGTCAGCAACCAAACAGCATTTCTATTTTGAGATTGCTATTCCATGTGATAAAGTGATGGCATTTAGGTCTGCAAGCAAGAAGAAGATCGCATTTCTGCCTGTGAAAATGATCAACTGCCTCCTCTGGTATTTGAATTTCATGACCAGGAGTATGAGTCCGAAATGACTGTGCTGTTTCTGTCCTGTTAGCAAAGACCTTCAAAATCCTTTGGTGAACCTATGAATTTGTCTCTTAGCATTGCTGGGGGGAAAGTGTAGCCTACAAAAGTTTAGGCTCTTCCAGAGCCAGAGGAGAAAGGCAAGCATAGCCATCTGTGGGATTGACATTGAGTTAAACCTGTGACAGGTGAGGACTTTTGCTTTGAGCTACAGGGAATAGACAAATAAAGCCTGGAACAATAGATGTAGAACAAACAGATTCATGTGGTTGTGAGAAGGCAGGTACAAAATACTGTGTAAATGTGGTGGTGGAGAGGTGTCACTTTAGGAATACTGTTTTTCTTAGTGGCTGTATCTTGTATTCCTTAGCCAGAAGTGTGCTAAGGTTCCTTCTTATCCACAACCTCACCAGCACTTATTGTATGACTTATTAATGGTTGCTATTCTGGCTGTTTTGCAGTGGCACCTCATTGTCATTTTAATTTGCATCTCTCTAATAATTAGTGACATTGAGCCTATCTTCATGTCTCTTGCCATTTGTATGTTGTCTTTGGAGAAGTATCTATTTAGATTTTCTGTCCACATTTAATGGGGTTGTTTTTCTTTTGGTGGATTATAGGAGTACTTTATGTGTTTTGGAAATTAACCCCTTACCATATGTATTATTGGCAAATATGTGCTCCAATACAGTGGATTCCCTTTTCATTTTGATGCTGATTTTTTTTTTGCTTTGCAGAAGTTTTTTTTAGTTCAATGTAGTCTCATTTGTTCCTGTTTCTCAAGAATGTTGTGGCTAGGGGACCCTACCCCCCTCCCTATGTGGGAGTCTGTTCTGTGGTACTCTTTCCCCCTCCCCACTTTGGAGTCTGTACTTGTTCTTTAACAAATCTCCGCCTTTGCTATACCAAAAAAAAAAAAAAAAAAAAAAAAAAAAGAATGTTGTGGCTATTTTGGGTTCTTTTTCAGTGTTCTGTATCTCATTTGAATGTTCAGAACATTCAAATTCATATGCAAATATAAATTTTTTGCATATTTCTAGATTTGTGAAATATGCACTTGGCATTTTAATAGGGATTGCATTGAATCTAAGGATTGCTTTGGATAGTAGGCACATTTTAATGATATTAATTCTACCAGTCCATGAACATGGTATATTCTTCTGTTCGTTTATCTCTTTTTTCAGGGTCCTGGGCGCTTGCTCAGTGGTGGGGTTGTGTGGGAGAGGTGGGAGGAAGTGAGTATTAGGTTAGGGAGAGATTGAAAGCAAAGCACAGAGCAAGGGAGGCACAAATATACCCAGGTAGCATGAGTCTGCTGCTGGAGGTGCAGTGTTCCCAGTGCAGAAGTAGTGTACTATTTCAGGTCAGTCCGGAAAGAAGGTGTGGACACCACCAGAGCAGAGACAGCAACAGAAATCCAGGTCTTATTTTCAGGAAATGAAGGGTGCTGCTGATGGTGGTTGCTTGAAGGCAGAGAGACTGATGTCAGGGTGAGCACATTGATTAGGTTATTTCAGCTCAGCTGTCCAGGTAAAAGGTGAGAGGTAGTCTTATTGCAGTATCTGGGGGAGTTAGAGCCTGTAAGCCCTGGTGGATGAGTGAATGTAGTGTAGAAAGGCATGATAAAAAGGGACAGGAATGATAACTTCAGGTCTGAAGCTGATGCTGTGGGATTTCCAAGTGTTGATGGTAGGGAACTGGCCAGAAATGCGGATGAGACTCGGGGAGAGATCTGTGCTAGAGAAAAAGATGTGGGAATGATCAGGGCAGAGCTAATAGCTAAAACTCCAGGAAGGGATCGGCCCAGGGCAAGTGGGAAATGTTGGTAAGATGACTAGGGGGGTTCAGGGGCGGGGTGCTGGTTTTGTACTAATTTTGTACTGTTCTGGGCGGTAGAGGCTCGATTGCTTTTGTGGGAGTTAGGGGAAGAGTTATACAACTGCTGTATAAATACAGACTAATGTTTAAGTTAGAATCCTAAATAGAGAGTTACAACTGAGGATAGAGGCAGAAATGCAAGGCTTGCGAAGGGCAGAGTACAGAAGAAGGGGTGAGGAAGATAAGGAAATGTGTTGTGGCGGGAGGACAGTTGAAGTTGTTCATGGCAAGGGTGACTTGTTTTCATCGAAGTAAAGTAAAAGGCAGATGCTGTGCCAGGTGTGGGGCTGGAGGCTGCGAGACCATGAAGATGGATCAGCAGGCCAACACAATCAACTGAGAGTCGAGCAGTCTCCCTGGGCCTCTGCTCTTTATTTTCTGTCTCTTTAGGTGCAGATGAGAAAGAAGTTAGAGAAGAGAGTGAAGAAGCAAGAATATGGAACCTGCTGAAAGAACAGAAGCTGAGAGAAGAAAGAAGGCAGAATGAACAGAAAGCTTTGGAAAGAGAACGGAGAAAACTAGAAAAACTGGATCGAGAAAAGGTATAATAAGCATAGCTCAGTTCTCCATGCTAGTAGGTAACTTTTAAAAAGCTTGCTGCAGGCATCCCAATCCTCTCCTGTGCTTAAGCCCACTGAAAAGGGCTGTACATGGGCATAATAGGAGTCTCATAGGAAAAGGGAGCTTTGCAAGTCTGTGAGCATGCATTCTCATGTTCCTGAAAACACACTCGGAAAGGAGATGGACTCTGCTTTGCTGTAGAACTTCCCTGTGTAAGGGATTTCAAGGTCAGCTGGCTAGGACCAGAAGAAACTGGGGGAGGTGGCTGCCAATCTGGTGGCTTCCTCAGGCTGCCCTGCCCTCCTCCCTCCTCATTGTCTTTGACTTCCTATGTCCTGATTCTGGTCCCAGGCAGATGGATTACCATGCTACTTCTCATGCCTGCTGGACCTTACGTAGATTAATCTTCTGTATCATGTTCCTTGAATTCCTGGCTCATTTGATCTGGAACACAGACACTTTAGGCACAGTAATTCCTATTCTTCATTACATGATATATTTGTGCCACTTTGATAGTCGCAACGAATGAAACAGTTTTCTGTCATGCACATGTCACATAAAGAAAGTTATAGTACTATGTGTTTTTAAAATGTATATGTGTATCTCCTATTTTGCTGGTCATCTATTTACAGCAGATTATTGAAGAGTCTTTCAAGACGGAAATGGAGAAAGAATTAGAAGTGAGTGCTCAGGAAATGAAAGACAAATCTGTTTGTGGTGAATATGCTTTAAAGAAATACATGCATATCACCCAAAAGGACCAAGACCTGAAGAAGGTGGATAAGGTACTGATGCTATGGACCAGTGGTCTGTATGTGAGGATGTGAGGGCTTCTGTGGTTTGTTAGAAAACCTTGGGACAGGAGTTGGAGACAAAAGGTAACAGCAGAGGAAATCCAAAATTCAAATGGAGCCTCAAGTCGTATGTATATTACACTTCTGACAAAATTTTGTCTCCTTTGCTTGGGCCAAAGAGTGAACAGATCTTGATTGGTAAGTTTTGTAAAATTGGAGCTATCTCATTATTTTCAGAACAAGAATGAAAGTGCTATCAATGAAAAACAAATGGATTGGTACTATCTGAGACATGAATTCTATATAATAAAATCCTAATATGCAAATGGTTGAACCGCAGAATGACCAGTCATTATGATGGGCACTGACCACCAGGGACAGATGCTCAATACAGAAGCTGCACCCTGGTGATCAGTACGCTCCCATAGGGCTCATGGCTGGCGAGCGCAGCGGTGGTGGTGGGAGCCTCTCCCACCTCTGTGGCAGCGCGAAGGCCATCAGTGGGACATCCCCCGAGGGCTCCCAGAATGTGAGAGGGTTCTGGCCGGGCTGAGGGACCCCCTGAGTGCACGAACTTCATGCACTGGGCCTCTAATATATTACATAAGTCTAGAATACTATGGCTATTGAGAATGCGCACAGGACAGTTAGAGTGCTTGCTAAATTTCACATCTAAAAGTCAGCGTTTTGGACTCAAATTATATTTAGGCCGTCCTCGGGTTACGTTGAACTCGATGTATGTTGTTTTGTGGTTACATCACTATCTCCCATTTACAGTATTAATAAAAAAAGTTCCATCATTTCAACATATGTACATATGTGCTTTGTTTTTTATTATCTGCCACAAGTAAAGGTCAGGAATTGTTATCTTGCTTTATTTTTTTTTTTTACTCTTTCACTTCATTACTGCTGTGTATGTGCTCCATGTGAGTGTTGTAGGTGCTTCTATAAGTGGGTTCCAACTAAACGGGGAAAATCGCATTATGTCGCGATATAACCTGAGGACCTACTGTATATTTCAAAAAGTTTTCAGCCCAACCAGCATGGCTCAGTGATTGAGTGTTGACC
Source organism: Myotis nattereri (assembly GCF_964212035.1). Taxonomy (NCBI): domain Eukaryota; kingdom Metazoa; phylum Chordata; class Mammalia; order Chiroptera; family Vespertilionidae; genus Myotis; species Myotis nattereri. The sequence continues at coordinate 33,018,493 of NC_138094.1, read as the reverse complement.
TATGAATCAGAAGGTCACAGTTTGATTCCTGGTCTGGACACATAACCCAGGTTGCTGGCTCGATCCCCAGTGAGGGATGTACAGGAGGCAGCCAATCAATCATTCTCATTGTTGATGTTTCTATCTCTCCCTCTCCATTCCTCTCTGATATTTTATTTTATTTTATTTTTTATTTCAGTATTTTTTATTGTTTTATTGCTTAAAGTATTATAAAGAGTATTACATATGTCTCCTTTTTTTCCCCGCCCTTGACAATCCCCTGGCCTCGCTTACCCCCAGTGTCTTATGTCCATTGGTTATGCTTATATGCATGCATACAAATCCTTCAGTTGATCTCTTATCACCCCCCTCCAGCCACCCAGCCCTCCCCGGCTTTCCCGCTGTAGTTTGACAGTTTGTTTGAGGCAGCTCTGCCTCTGTATCTATTTTTGTTCATAAGTTTATAATGGTCTTTATTATCCACAAATGAGTGAGATCATGTGGTATTTTTCCTTCATTGACCGGCTTATTTCACTTAGCATAATGCTCTCCAGTTCCATCCATTCTGTTGCAAATGGTAAGAGTTCCTTCTTTTTTACAGCAGCATAGTATTCCATCATGTAGATGTACCACAGTTTTTTAACCCATTCATCTACTGATGGGCACTTAGGCTGTTTCCAGATCTTACCTATGGTGAATTGTGCTGCTGTGAACATAGGAGTGCATATATCCTTTCTGATTGGTGTTTCTGGTTTCTTGGGATATATTCCTAGAAGTGGGATCACAGGGTCAAATGGGAGTTCCATTTGTAGTTTTTTGAGAAACTCCATACTGTCTTCCATAGTGGCTACCCCAGTCTGCATTCTCACCAGCAGTGCACGAGTGATCCTTTTTCTCCACATCCACTCCAGCACTTGTGTTTTGTGGATTTGTTGATGATAGCCATTCTGACAGGTGTGAGATGGTACCTCATTGTTGTTTTGATTGGCATCACTCGGATGATTTTAGTGACTTTGAGCATGTTTTCATATGTCTCTTGGCTTTCTGAATGTCCTCTTTTGAAAGGTGTCTATTTAGGTCCTTTGCCAATTTTTTGATTGGATTATCTCCCTTTTATTAAGTTGTATGAGTTCCCTAGTTGGAGATTAAACCCTTATCGGTGATAACATTGGCAAATATGTTCTCCCATGCAGTGGGTTTTCTTGTTGTTTTGTTGATAGTTTCTTTGCTGTGCAGAAGCTTTTTATTTTGATGTAGTCCCATTTGTTTATTTTCTGTTTAGTTTCCAATGCCATAGGAACTGTATCGGTGAAGAAATTGCTTTGGCATATGTCTGAGATTTTGTTGCCTTTGGATTCTTCTAATATTCTAATGGTTTCTGGTCGTATATTTAAGTCCTTTATCCATGTTGAGTTTATTTTTGTGTATGGTGTAAGTTGGCGGTCTAGTTTCATTTTCTTGCATGTATCTGTCCAATTGTCCAACACCATTTATTGAAGGGATTATCTTGACTCCATTGTATGTTCTTGCCTCCTTTGTCAAATATTAATTGAGAATATTGGTTTGGGCCCGTTTCTGGGCTTTCTGTTCTATTCCATTAATCTATATGTCTGTTCTTGTGCCAGTACCAGGCAGTTTTGAGAACAGTGGCTTTGTAATACAGCTTGATACCTGGTATTGAGATCCCACCTACATTGTTCTTTCTCAGGATCGCTGGAGCTATTTGGGGTCTTTTTTTATTCCAGATGAATTTTTTGAGAGTTCGTTCTAGGTCTGTGAAATATGCCATTGGTATTTTAATGGAAAGTGCCTTGAATTTATACATTTCCTTGGGTATTATGGACATTTTAATGATGTTGATTCTACCAATCCAAGAACATGAATATTTTCTGAATAGAGGTCTTTTACCTCTTTAGTTAATTTTATTTCTAGGTAGCTTAGTATTTTTTGGTGCGATGGTAAATGGGATTGCTTTTTTAGTCTCTCTTTCGGTAAGTTCACTATTGGTGCATAGAAATGCCATAGACTTCTTGGCAGTAATTTTGTATCCTGCTACATTGCCAGATTCATTTATTAAGTCTAATAGTTTTTTGATGGAGTATTTAGGTTTTTTTATGTATAATATCATATCATCTGCAAATAAAGACAGTTTCACTTCTTCTTTTCCAATTTGGATGCCTTTTATTTCTTCTTCTTGTCTAATTGCAATGGCTAATACTTCCAGTACACTGTCAAACAGGAGTGGTGAGAGTGGGCATCCCTGTCTTGTTCCTGTTCTTAGGGGAAATGGTTTTAGTTTTTGCCCATTGAGTATGCTGTTGGCTGTGGGTTTGTCATATATGGCTTCTATTATGTTGAGGTATGATCCTTCTATTCCTACCTTGCTGAGAGGTTTTATCAAAAATGGGTGTTGAATTTTGTCAAATGCTTTTTCTGAAGAAATATTAAATGAATGGTAAACCAGTGAACTGGGACTTGTCACTGATGGTGGATTGTGAAAAGGGCTGGACGTGGCCTAACTTCTCTTTCCTTGGTACCCCTGAAATGTCTGAGGGTACTTCTGGCCTTGGTTTTCCAATGTGTTAAATCTGTTGATTTTTTTGTTTCGCCGAAATCCTCTTGAAGGACATTGAATGGTTCTTTCCTTCCTCTTTAACTTTTGGGGGATTGTGTGAATGGATTACTGATGTAGATTATCAAGAATCTCTAAGGTACTTGTCATGTATCTGGAGGAATGGCTTCTAGATGGTATTCACCGTCTCTGGGACTTCCGGAGGGAAGTCAAAGCTCGGACTGGCTAAGGGTTCGAATCTTTTAAAAAGGTAGAAAAGAAGCATTCCTAGGCAGTTTTCTACTGCCCCTGTTCTGTATCTCGACACAACTGAAACTGATTTGTTGGTATTTTGGGGTATAAATGTGGCATGCACCTCGAAGTTCGTAATGGGGAATGTATCTAGTTATCGTGTCTATTTAGTCTTGATTTCCTTGTTCAATATGAGTACCGTTTCTATCTGGATGAGACATAGGTCAAGAATCCTGTCCTGGGATGTGGGAAAGGGAGGCCCCCACATCTGTTCCTGTCAGGCCCCCATCAGGGGACTTGGGCGGTGTTCCTGTTATCTGCTCAAGATCCCAAGACTGTAAAGGTACTTGTTCACTGAAAGGGTATAAGTGTAAATGTTTATTTGATGTTTGTATGTCTACTTGGGTATAATTATTTGTTCATGTAAGTGTGGAAGTATATTCTGTGCTAGGTTGGGATTTTGGAATTCTGGGGTAGATTTAAAAGGTATTTGTGGCTTTTCTAGTCTGATTGGGACATTTAAGGGTGGGGCTCACAGTTCCTCAGGGCATAGATTCCATGGGCCCTTCCCCCTGCCTGTGCTGAATTAAATAATACAGGCCAGTGTCATTTGGCTTGCTGGTTAAAGGAAGACAATGGGCCTTAGAATCTGTAAAGGTGAGCGGGAATGAAGCTGGTCAAATGTACTGAAAGGGTTTGGTACCTGTTGCTGCTGTAACTGATAAACAGGGTTACCTAGAAGCCATCAGGACTTTGAAGTTCTCCAAGAGAGGAGGAATCTGTCTGACTCGGAGACTGGCGAGGACTGGGTGGCTTTTCTTTAACAATCTCTTTCCTTGAGAGGGCTCCAGAGGGCGCACAAGGACATTTGGCCGCGCCTCCGCGCCATCTATGAGACCAGCCCAACCCCACCTCCTCATCAGCACAGACCAGGAGATTGGGTCTACATCAAAAGGCACCGCCGGGAGACCCTAGGGCCACTTTGGAAGGGTCCCTACATTGTGGTGCTGACGACCCCCACCGCTCTCAAGGTAGACGGCGTCGCGACCTGGGTCCATCCGGAAAGACTTCATCACCAAATGGAGCATCGATCCAGATCAACGCACCCCGCTCAAGCTCAAGCTACGGCGTGCTCGACCTGCCTGATGCCGGTAACATAACTTGCGATCACTCCTGTCACCAGGAGCCCCCACAATACTATGTAATACATTTAGATAATGCCGGCATCTTCATGGACATGGCTCCAAAGAGACAAGGACAATTTATAGGATCACATGTTTGGTAGCAGAAGATTTGGCTGCCTGAAGCGGCCATGATGCCAATATTATGTTTCATTGTATTGATATGTTATATTAACCTTTGATTCTTTTGCAGGTTTGAATGTATGTTGGCTGTCCTGGAAGGCAGCTGTGTGGGGTGACCCCCAAAAGTAAAGGGTGCCTAGCTGCCAAGAGGGCAGGTGCCCAGCTGGGCAGGGAAGGGTGCCCATCAGGTTTTGGTCTCTTTTGAGAGACAGCTAACAGTTGGCAGCCTGTAATACTGTCTTGCAGGCCTGAGTCACCATGCCATGTCAGGGGTAGTAAAGCTGGAAAAAGCCTGTTTAGAATAGAAGGTATGCCAACAGTTACTGTTTTGTTTTAAATCCATGAAAAGGAATTAGCAAGGAAAGTCAGAAAATCTTAGAGTAGATCAGTATGTTTTTCTCCTTATGTAATTCCTCCGAAATCTGGCAATGCTAAATAAGTACGTTTCTTTGCATAGATTCAGTAAGACTGGTTCCTAATAGTGGTTTTATTAACGGAAAACTTTGACTGGAGTATCATGTTTTAAAGAGCCCTGTCCGAGCTCTAAAGACTTGAAGCCACTAAGAATGCCACGAAGAAAGCCTGGTATCCTGCTTGAGAGCCCTGAAGATGGCTGGCGCTGGAGTGTCAGGCCCATGCCCTACCATCACTGGCGGTTGGTAAGAGTAGAAGGGGAGCAGTAAAGATGCCTCTGCATCCCTGCGGAACCCCCACACACTCTGGGCCGCAACGAGTAGGAGGGCTACTGAGATGGGCCTTAAAGCCTGGAGTGTGGGCTCAGGTGGAGTTGCTACAGGTGAGGGATTCACCTAACTCAGCAGATACTGCAGGCAGGCCTGATGGCAGCTGGATGGCTTGGCTTCCTGGCCCTATGGGGCACATTAAGGTTCAACCATGAAATTCCAGCAAAGGTAGTCAGTTACCATTCTTGTTGTGTTTATGCAAACATCAGGAATCTTGATTTGGCTTTTTGATAGCCATGGAGGAATTTTAAGAAGAAAAATCCTGTTTCAATAGAAGTTGTTGTTTCCCTTCCACCGGGCCATTTGTTAAGCTTATAGGGATAGTTCAGTTGATAGTTCTGTGTGCCCAGTATGGGCCTCTAGCAATGGTGGAATAGAAATGCAGTTCGTCTCATGATTGAGCCGGAAGTTCCAAGACAAGGGGGGAATGAAAGGGCGAGGACTACGCCCTCCACCTTGCCCCAGGGTAAGGGCTACGCCCTCCACCTTACCCCAGGGTAAGAGCTACGTCCTCCACCTTGCCCCAGGGTAAGGGCTATGCCCTTCATCTTAACTTGGCCATGTGCTCAGCAAGCTTCTTCCCGGAAGATAGTCAAGGGAAGTGCACGCCATCACTATGACCACATCCTGTGTAATGAGACACCGACTAGTGCCTGGCCAATCGGCAGGGCCCACAGTCCTTTCTCCTCCCCTTACCCCAACCCCCTATAAAACCTCTCTCCGCACAGAGTTCTCTCTCTCTCGGCCACTGGAGCTTACCGTTGCATCGGTGAGTGTGGCAGGGGAGCCAAACCTAGGTTTGAAATGAATGACTCTTTGCTTTTGCATCGGACTCGCTGGCTCCCTGTGGGGGTTCTTGGGAATCTTGAAATCTGGGCACAACAGTGGCAAGATGGCTAATCAGATGCAGCTTGGTTCCTCTTAGACTCTGGCTCCTTGGTATATTCCAGTCATTCCAAAACAGGAGCTGAATGCCTTGGCCATGTCATCGAGCTCAGGAACACCAACATTCTTTCTGTAGCTCCAGGACAGGCTCTCCCTGTTCTCCCATTTCCAGAGACCAGGGATGCATTCACTATTTCACTGGACAAGTTATTTTTGGAAAGCAAGACTTATTAAAGGTTCTTTCTGGTACCCTAAACAAACAAAAACAAAAAAACAAAAAAAAATGCTTTTTCTGTATCAATTGATATGACTGTGTGGTTTTTTTCTTTCAATTTGTTTATGTGGTATATCATGTTTACTGATTTGCGGATATTTTACCATCCTTGCATCCCTGGGTTACATCCTACTTGGTCATGGTGTATGATCTCTCTTATGTACTGCTGGATCTGATTTGCCAAGATTTTGTTGAGGATTTTGGCATCTATGTTCATGAGGGATATTGGCCTGTAATTCTCTTTCATTGTGTTGTCTTTACCTGGTTTTGGAATTAGGGTGATGTTGCCTTCATAAAATGAGCTTGGAAGTGTTCCTTCCTCTTTAATTTTTTGTAGTAGTCTGAGGAGGATAGGTTTTAGTTCTTCCTTGAATGTTTGGTAAAACTCCCCTGTGAAGCCGTGTGGTCCTGGGCTTTTGTTTGCTGGAAGCTTTTTGATGACCTCTTCAATTTCTTCCATAGTTATTGGCCTGTTGAGATTTTTAGATTCTTCCTGATTGAGTTTTGGAATGTTGTATGTTTCTAGGAATATGTCCTTTTCCTCCAGGTTGTCTAGTTTGTTGGAGTGGAGTTGTCCATAGTATTTTTTAACAATCATTTGTATTTCTCTGGGGTCTGTTGTTATTTCGCCATTATCATTTCTGATTTTGTTTATTTGGGTCCTCTCTCTTTATTTCTTGGTGAGCCTGACTAGAGGTTCAACAATCTTGTTTATCCTTTCAAAGAACCAGCTCTTGGTTTCATTGATTTTCTGTATTGTTTTTTTTGTCTCTATGTCATGTATTTCTGCTCTAATCTTTATTATCTCCTTCCTTTTGCTCCTTCTGGGCTTTCCTTGTTGCTCTCTTTCTTATTCTTTGAGAGGTAGTTTTAGATGATTTACTACCATTTTTTCTTGTTTGTTGAGATAGACCTGTAGAGCTATAAAGTTCCCTCTCAGGACTGCTTTCATTGTGTGCCATAGGTTTTGGATTGTTGTGTTTTCATTGTCAGTAGTTTCCAGGATGTTTTTAATTTCTTCTTTGATCTCATTGGTAACCCAATCAATATTTAATAACATGCTATTCAGCTCCTAAGTGTTTTTATTTCTAAGTGTTTGAAAATGTTGAGTTGTTTTTATTCTAGTTTATTTCTAATATTATGCCCTTGTGGTCTGAGGAAATGCTTGGTATGATTTCAATCTTCTTGATTTTGGGGAGACTTTGGTTGTGACCCAATATGTGGTCTGTTTTTGAATATGTCCGATGAGCACTTGAGAAGAATGTATATTCGGTGGCTTTGGGGTGAAATGTTCTGAAGATGTCAATTAAGTCCATCTGATCTAGTGAGTCATTTAGGATTGCTGTTTCTTTACCATTTTTTTTTTTTTGTGTGTGTAGAGGATTTATCCAGTGATGTCAGTGGTGTATTAAATTCCCCTACTATGATTGTATTGTTGTCAGTCTCTCCCTTGATATCTTCCAGGAGTTTTTTTATGTATTTGGGTGCTTCTGTATTGAGTGCATATATGTTTATCAGGGTTAAATCCTCTGTATATTGAATCCTTTAGTATTATGAAGTGGCCTCCCTTATCTCTTATTATGGCCTTCACTTTGAGGTCTATTTTGTCAGATGTAAGTATTGCTACCCCAGCTATATTTTCATTTCCAGTTGCCTGAAAGATATTTTTCCATCCCTTCACTTTCAGTCTGTGTGAGTCCCTGATTCTGAGGTCAGTCTCTTGTGGACAGCAAATGTATGGGTCATTTTTTTTTTTTTTTTTTTTTTTTTTTTTTATCCATTCAGCCACTCGATGTCTTTTGGTTGGAGCATTTAGTCCATTTACCTTTGAAGTTATTATTGAAAGGTACTTGTTTGTAGCCATTTCTATTTTTTCTGTGTGTTTTCTTTCTGAGCTTTTTATTTCTTCTTTTTACACTGGTCCCTTTAGCATTTCTTGCATTGCTGGCTTGGTATTGATAAACTCCCTTAGCCTTATTTTGTCTGTGAACCTTCTTATTTCCCCTTCAATTTTGAATGATAGTCTTGCTGGATAGAGTATTCTTGGATTCATTGCTTTGCTTTGCATCACTGTGTAAATTTCCGTCCATTCTTTTCTGGCCTGATGTGTTTGGTTGAGAAATCATATGATAATCTAATGGGAGATCCCTTGTATGTAATTTTCCGTCTCTCTCTTGCAGCCTTTAAGATTCTCTCTTTGTCCTGAACATTTGCCATGGTAATTATGATGTGTGTTGATGTGGGTCTTTTAAGGTCACCTTGTTTGGGACTCTCTGTGCTTGTGTGCCTTTTTTTTCTTCCCCACCTCAGGGAAGTTTTCTGATATTATTTCTTCCAATAGGTTTTCTAAGTCTTGTTCCTCTTTCTGTTGTTCTGGCACCCCTATTATTCGCATGTTGTTTCGTTTCATGTTGTTCCATAGCTCCCTTAGTCTCTCCTCCTGTCTTTTAATTTTTTTTTTGCCAATTGCAATTCAGTTTGGGAGTTTTGCTTCCCTGTCTTCTAATTCGCTAATTTGGTCCTCTGCTTCTCCTAGTCTACTGTTGAAACTTTCAATGGTGTTTTTTATTGCAGCTATATCACTCTTCATTTCTTCTTGGTTCTTACATAATTTATTGATTTTTTCTCATCTGTTTCTTCTTGCTTCTTGCATAAGTTGTTGAGTTTTTCCTTCATCCGGTTTATGCACTCTAGGACCCTTAATCTGAATTCTTTTTCTGTCATGCATGCCTCGGTTTCACTTAGCTGCTTTTCTGGCGAGTCCTCCTTCTCTTGCCTTTGGGGGTTTCTTTGTGTACCCATGTTTGATCTCACCGACATATCTAGATGTTGAGTCATTCAGCGACTGCTCCTTGGGTGGCAGTGGCTCCTCACGCTGTGGTTGCTCCTCTGGCGGTTATTGTAGCAGCTGCTCCTTAGTTGGCAGGAGCTCCCTTGATGGGTGCTGGTCACCGCTGTGGTGGCTTCTCTGGCTGGTGGGGGGAGGCTTCACACACACAATCTGTTCCTGAGACAGAGGATGTGCTGATCACGAAGCTGCTGTTCCTTGGTTGGGGCTGGTTACACACGCAGCTGCTACTCCTTGACCTGGGGTGGACTGCTCACGTGGCTGCTGAACCTTGACTGGGGGCTGGCTGCATGCTGCTGTTGTTCCTCTGTGGTGGGCTGCTTGTGGGGCTACTGCTCCTAGTATCGGCTGATGCTCATCGGACAGGTGCAGGCTGTTGTGGCTCTGCTCCTCCGGTGCATGCTGTGTAGAGCTGCCACTCACCAGATGTGGCCGGTCTGCTCATGCGGTTGCTGTTTCTTGGACCGGGTTGGGCTGCCGCTGCTCCTCGAATGGGGCCGGGCCACTTGCAGAACTGCTGCTCCTCGGATGGGCACACAGCTCCTGTTCCTTGGATTGGGCAGGCTGCTTGTGCGGCTGCTGCTGCTTGGACAAGGGCAAGATGCTTGTTCAGCTGCTGCTCCTCAGACAGGTCAGACTGCTCATGTGGTTGCTGCTCTTCGGACAGGGAAGTGGGCTGCTCACACAGCTGCTGCTCCTTGGATAGGGGCAGGCCACATGAGGCTGCCTCTCTTTGGCTCGACGCAGGCTGTTCACGGGGCTAAAGCTCCCTGGACAAGAGTGCACCGCTCACATGTCTTTTGCTCACGTGGTTGAAAAAATAATGTGTACAGAAGTAGGAAATAAAGGAACAAACAAAAAAAAAAGAAGAACAAAGAAAGAAGAAAAAATAAAAGGAACAAACAAAAAAAGGGGGGGAGGAACAAAAAAGAAAAACAAAAGCTAACAAAATAATAAAATTGAAAAATTGAAATGTCATTCCTTTGGCTGGCTTAAGATCCCAGTTTTCTGGAATGTCTGTGATCTTCTGATATTTTCAAAATCATTTTTTGAAGAGTTTCAGAGAATTCAAAATCTACACTAATAAAAGAGAAAAATGGTAATTGGCGTACGGCGCTACCCTTTTCATTGGCTAATCAGGGCTATATGCAAATTAACTGCCAACTGAGATTGCAGTTAACTGCCAACAAATATGGCGGCTAATTTGCATATGTAGGCACAATGCAGGGAGGCGAAAGGGGAAGCAGGAAGAAGCCCACTGACAGTGATCGGAAACCCAGGGGGGAGCTAAGAGCTGGGGGACAGGGCAAAGGTGCCCCCCAGCCATGATCTGAAAATCAGGCGCCTTTGCCACCCTGGCCAGTGATAGCAGGAAGTAGGGGTGGAGCCAGGGATGGGAGCTGGGCACGGTCGAAGATGGCAGTCCCGAGAGCTAGGGGTCCCTTGCCTGTGCCTAAAGCGGAGCCCACGATCGCGGGGCCACTGCAGCTGCGGGTCCCCGCTACCCGAGCCGGATGCCTCTGCCAGAGGCGTCCTGCAGGGGCAGGGGCGGAGCCCGCGCGAAGGCGGCGCCCCCCACTGCCACTGTGGGTCCCCACTGCCGGGGCCGGACGCCTAGGCCAGGGGCGTTAGGCCTGGGCAGGGGCGGAGCCTGCAACCACTGGGAGCTGGGGGTCCCCTGCCCAGGCCTAATGCTTCGGCCGGAGTTGTTAGGCCTGGGCAGGGGCAGAGCGAGAGATCACGGCGCTGCTGCCGCTGCAGGTCCCCGCTGCCCAGGCCGGACGCCTCGGCTAGAGGCATCAGGCCTGGGTGGGGGGCGGAGCCAGGGATTTGGGGGATATGATGGTCCCCTTGCCCAGGACTGAAGCCTGGGCAGAGGCGTCAGGCTTGGGCGGGGGGTGGAGCAAGCGATCAGAGTGAGATGGGGGTCCCCTGCCCAGGCATGATTCCTGGGTCAGAGGCCTCAGGCCTGGGCGGGGGTCAGAGCCAGTGATCGGGGGGAGATGGGGGTCCCTTGTCCAAGTCTGACATCTCTGGCGGAGGCTTCAGGCCTGGGAAAGAGGCTGATCAGGCGATCGGAGGGTGATGGGAGTCTACATCTCTGGCCGAGGCATCAGGACTGGGCAAGGGGCAGAGCCAGCAATCGGAGGGGTCTGGGGGTCCCCTGCCCAGGACTGACGCCTGGGCCAGAGGCATCAGGCCTGGGCTGGGGGCAGAACCAGTGATGGGGGGAAATGTGGGTCCCTTGCCCAGGACTGACGCCTCTGACAGAGGCGTCAGTCCTGGGCAAGGGGCCGATCCTGTGATTGGAGGGTGTTGGGTTTCAACGCCTGAGGGCTCCCAGTATGTGAGAGGGGGCAGGCTGGGCTGAGCGTCACTCCCCCCCACACACACACCCGGTGCACGAATTTCGTGCACCGGGCCCCTAGTTGTTTAATAAAATTAGTACATTAATACACCTCTAATTTCAAAATTATTCTTTCTTCTCTTTTCAGAGCTCAATAAAGAGTGTCAAAGAAGACTCACAAGTGGACAAGCTGCTCCCTAGTGATAAAGATTAAAGGTATGCTTTCCCCAACATTGTGTTCTTATGCAAATCATTTATCATATTGCTGACTTTGTTAGCATAAGGGCACTGTTCATATGTTGAGGTCTGCCTCTAAGAAACTATTGAATTAATCAAAATTACTGACTGCCAAAAGAATCTTTTACATTTTGAAGTTATGATATGGCTACTGATTAGGAAAGGAATGAGAACATTAGAAAGGTCCCCTAATGAACTGACAAGAATTTAACAAATTTTTAAAATTTTGTCTTTCTCTAATTTAGTTTCACAGGGCTGTCTCATGAAGAACCAGATGACTTCTGGTAACCACCTGTGTTGCCCAGCTTTTTTCTCATGTAACACAATGTAATAAATACAGTTCTCAATAAAAAAATGTTTGTTTAATACAGGGTGGTTTCTTTTTCATCATTTCATTTGGTACTCTAGTGTATAAAATTAAAAATAATCAGAATTTCTCATACTTAGACCTTTCATTACACTAGAATGAGCTGTTACGTGTTTTTTTCCTCCATTTTTGTGTTAGATATTTCTTTGAAAATCATGTTATTGGTCAAATTTCCGGACTGCATTTTGGTCGTTTCTTCAGTGTTCCTTGCTCTCCAGAGTTGGGCTATTGCCTGTCAAACCAGAGGCCATCTTCCCCAGCACCATCCTTCTGATTTGTCCCTCAAAATAAAGACAAAGGTTTTTCATTCTAGGTGCCAGAAACAGCATAGTACACTGGGCTTTATTTCTGACATCTTTGTCTTGAGAATGAACCCAAACCCTGAGAAGAAAAGGTAACAGTTACTGAGCACATACTGTGTGTCAGGTATTCTTTAAACCTGTACCTGTATTAACTCACTTAATGCTCATATCAGCCACATGAAGTGTGACTGCCTGCATTTTATAGATTAGGGAACGTGGGACACAGAGGTTAGAGACTTGACCAAGGTCTTGTGACCATCCAGTTGTGCAGCCAGGACCCAGGTGTCTAGACCAGCATCGCTGCCTCTAGCCTGGGCTGTGCTGGAGCTGTTTCTATGGAATACATCCCAGGACTGAAATGCTCAGCCCCTAGAAGCTCTTCCAGAATGGCCTTTAGAAAATGCACTTCACCCAAATCCAGCCTAACACAGGAAGGATTTATCTGGTCAGTCCTTCCATGAAAATCCTGGAGTGGATCATCTTCCTTTACAAATACAAGCTAAGCTGAATTGTTTTTGCCATTAATACTTGTCTAGCCCTTGAGTTCTACAACAAAATGATAAGGCTTTTTAGTGTTATTCTTTAGGCTTTAAGAAATTTATCTTTGAAGTATTTTTAATCCTTGACAATATGTTTTTCATTTCTTAGTTTTTTAATTTTACAGACGGGGACAGAGAGAGACATCAATTTGGTTGCCTCCCCTACGTGCCTGACCAGGGATCAAATCTGCAACCTGGGTATGTGCCCTGACAAGAAATCAAACCTGTGACCTTTTGGTGCACTCCAACCAAGTGAGCCACACCAGCCAGGGCTATTGAAGAATATTTTGGAAAGTAATTGAAAGAATTTAAGCACTATTTTTTCTTTTTGTCACACAGCATAAGCAAAACATTTACTCATGTTGCCACCAAGAATTTGACATCTCTTGCAACAGCTCTTAGATAACATTATTTTTCTTCCAGCTTTATTGAGATAAAATTGACAGAAGATTGTGAGTTTAAGGTAAGGTATATAATGTGTTCATTTGGCACACTACTGCAGAATGTTTGCCACCATGGCATTCAATGACACCTGCATCATGTCATATAATTATCAAATATTTGTGGTGAGAACATTTAAGACCTACTCTCATCAATATTCAGTTATACAACATAGCATTATAACTATAGTTACTATAACACATAATAGATTTCCCAATCTTACTCATTCCCTAACAGGGAGTATATGCTTTTTGGCCAACATCTCTTTTTGCCCACTACTCAGCCTCTGGTAAACCCTTACTTTAGTCTCTGTTTATATGAGTTCTTTTTAAGATTCCACATATAGAGATTTAGCATTTGTCTCTGTAATTTATTCACTTATCATACGAATCATCCATGTTGTTGCATATGCGAGGATTTCCATGTCTTCTCATGGCTGTGTTTCTAGGAATTTATCCAGGATGTTCAATTGTTGGCCTGTAATTGTTCATAGTAGTCTCTTACACACACCCACACATATTTTTCTCCATTCATCCCTTATAGACACTAGGCACTTAGGTTGTTTCTATATCTTGGCTATTGTGATTAATGCTGCATTATATCTGCTAACATTGGAGTGCAGAGTCTTCAGTATTCTGTTCTCATTTTCTTTTGATAATACCCAGAGGTGGAATTGCTGATCATATGGTAGTTCTATTTTAAATATTTTGAGGGACCTCCATATTGTTTTTCATAGTGGTTGGACCAATTTACATTCTTACCAAGAGTGCACAAGGGTTCCCCTTTTCTCCATATTATCACCAACATTTGTCTTCTTTATGATAGCCAACCTAAATGTGTGAGGTTATAGCTCATTGTGGTTTTGATTTTGCATTTCCCTGATTAGTGATTTTGAACACATTTTCATGTACCTGTTAGCGATTTGTATGTTTTCATTGGAAAAACGTCTTCAATTCTGCCTATTTTTTGGATTAATTGTTTTTTGTTTGTTTTGGCTTAGGTGCATTTTATTGGTTTTCTGTCAGAATCCTTCTACAAAAGGGCAAAGTTAAAATCCAAGTCCCTAGTAAGGCAGTGAGAACCCTCCCCTTTACGCAGAGCCCTCCACCCTTCTCATGTTCATGGAGGTGGAGAGGGGGCTAATTCCATCCCACTTAGTGGGCTCCGTTAACGTCATAGGTACCATACAAGTTTTACATTTGTCACAGACGTGTTAGAAACCCCAAAAGGGGAAAGACCTTCCCCCTAACTCACCCTGCCCCTCAACCCCACCCCTCACACGTTGGTCCTGGCTGCAGGAGCCTGTGGTTAAGAACTGGTGCCATCCAGCAGGAGTTCTAACCCCAAGAAGGCCGCGGCCAGGTTATAATCCAGGAACATCCGTCCTCCAGCAGCACTGCGGAGCCCAGCACCATCTCACTCCCGGAGGCCGGCTATGTGCAATCTGGGCCAGGGAGAAGCCGAGGATGGGCAGGGAGAAGCCGAGGATGGGGCCGTGTCCGGGAGCTGGTGCAGGTAAATGCAGTCAGACTTGAAGGGGCAGCGGTCATTCCCCCGCGCAAAGTACCAGCATCGGATCTGGCTGGTCCGAGCCTTGAAGTTCCTGATGATTTGCACCTTCTCTGCCCCCCTCACTCACCCAGAATTTGTGGGGGATGATGTAGCTGGAATAGACACGGCACTGGGGACAGGCCTTGATGACATTCAGCGGGAAGTGCTGGCGGCTCATCCGCCAGGTGCTCAGGCAGCCCAGGCAGTGGGCTTGTGTGCAGTTGGGCAGGATGCCGAAGATCCGCTTGCCCTCCGGCTTGTCCCACACCTTGTCCATGCAGATGCCACACACGACATCGCGGCTGTCTTGCTCCCTCGCAAGGTCCGTGCTCTGAAGTGGGGCCCAGAGCCCCTGGGCAGGGTCTGACTTAGGCCGAGACTTCTGGGAGTAGCCGTGATCTCCATCAAGTGATGTCAGCCACCAAGCTCCTCATTCCGGCTGGCCAGCCCCTCGAGGCCAGGCTCCGTGTCCCAGATGGCCTCAGCCTCGGCCTCAGCCCCTCCCCAACCCACAGCCACTGTGGGCAAGTAGGTGGGCTCGGAGCCCCTGCGGGTCAGCCCCAGCGGGGGTCCTGGCTGGGTGACAAGCGGCTAGGAATGGCGGCGGCCCCCACTGCAAGTGGCCCGGGGGCTGCGGGTGCTGATAGCTGCAGCAGTCTCCATGGAAGCAGAATCCTCGCTGAAGTACCTGCAGTCCTGGGACGCCTTCCTGTCTTGAGCAAAATGGCAGCTGGATCCCGAGTGATGGGCCCGTCAGGTAAAGGTCCTGAATGGCCACTGGGAGTGGGGTCTGTCCTCCTCACCATGGCTGCCGCCACCGCCACCGCCATCCAGCCCTGCAGGGTCCATGCCAGCTGTAGCTCCTAGTGCCTGGATTAATTGTTTTTAAAGTGTTTTGCTGTTGAGTTGTATGAAAGGGACAGAATATATACTTTGGATATTAACCTCTTATCATATAATAGTAGATGAATTGTGAATACTTCCTCCCATCCTATCTAGTTTGCCTTTTTATTTTGTTGATGATTTTCTTTGCTGTGCAGAAGCTTACTTTGATATAGTCCCACTTATCTGTTTTGGCTTTGTTAGCTTTGCTTTTGGTCTTAAACCCCCCCCCCCCCCCGCCCCAAAATAATTGCCAAATCTGTTAAGGAGCTTGCTTATGTTTTGTTCTAGGAATGTTACTGTTTCAGGTCTTACATTCAAGTCTGTATTCCATTTGGAGTTGATTTCTGTATAGGGTGTAAGATAGGGGTCCAATTTTTATTCTTTTGCATGTGCCTACCCAACTTTCCCGATAAAATTTGTTGAAGAGACTTCTTTCCTTATTGTACATTGTTGGCTGCTTTGTCATAACTTAATTGACCATATAAGCGTGGATTTATTTCTAGGATCTCCATTTTGTTTCATTGATCTATGTATATTTTTATGCCAATACCATACTATTGATTACTATATCTTTGTAACATATTTTGAAATCAGAAGTGTGATGCTTCCAATTATGTTCTTAACATCATTTTAGCTATTCAGATTTTTGTTGTTTTGTGATTTTATACAAATTTTAGGATTTTTTTTTATTGCTATGAAAAAAAATGACTTTGTAATTTTGATAAGTGTTACATTGAATTTTTAGATCTCTTTTGGTAATATGAACATCTTACCAGCATTCTTCCAGTTGAGCATGGAATATTTTCCATGTATTTGTGTCTATAATTTCTTTTATCAGTGTCTTACAGTTTTCAATGTATAGATGTTTTATCTTTGTTAAATATACTCCTAAGTATTTTCTTATTTTTACTAGAGGCCCAGTGCACGAAATTCTTGCACTGAGCGTCGGGGGTCCCACAGCCCAGCCTGCCCCTTCTTATAGTCCGGGAGCCCTAGTGGATGTCCTACTGACAGGGAGTGGGCCTAAGCCACAGTCTGGCAGCAGAGGCTCAGAGCAGGCCCTCTGTGTGTGTGTGTGTTTGTGTGTGTGTGTGTGTGTGTGTGTACACTGGGGGCCTTCCCCCAGCCGCGTCGGAGGCTTGGCGAGCAGGCACCCCGTGTGTGTGTGTGTGTGTGTGTGTGTGTGTGTGTGTGTGTGTCCGTGTCCACTGGGGGCCTGCCCCCAGCCACACTGCTGAGGATTGGAGCAGGCACCCTTCTGTGTTGATCTCTCAGGCTCCTGGCCGCGGCTGCGTGTTGTTTCCTCCCTTGAGCGTGGCCAGGGTAGGGGGGAAGCTTGGCTTCCTCCATCACCGGGGGCAACTCAAGCCTCCTGCTCCATGGCTGCTGGCATCTTTGTTGGGTTAATTTGCATACTCTCCTTGATTGGCTGGTAGGTGTAGCTTAGTGACACCAATTTGCATGTTTCTCTTTTATTGGTGTAGATACTGTTGTAAATGATAGTTTTCTTAATTTTTCTTTCTGATTTTTCATTGTTAGTGCTTTGATTTTTATATATTGGTTTTTCATCGTTTACAGATTTTTCTTATTGGTTCCAACAGTAGTAGGGTACTTAGGGATTTCTATATATGATACCATGTCATTTGCAAATAGAGACACTTTTACTTCTTTCTGATTTGGATAGGTGGGTTATTTATTTCCTAATTGTTTTGGCTGGGTCTTTCATCCTGTGTTGCATAAAAGTTACAAGAGTACACATCCTTCTGATTTTAGAGGAAAAGCTTCCGGCTTTTCACTGTTGAGTATGATGTTAGTTGTGGATTTGTCATATATAGCCATTGTTGTGTCTCAACAAACTGGTATTGGCACAAAAACAGGCATAGATCAGTGGAATAGAATAGAGAGCCCAGAATTCAATCCACGCCTTTATAGCCAATAAATATTTGACAAAGGGGGCAAGAGCATAGAAGGGAGTAAAGACAGTCTCTTCAGTAAATATTGGGAAAACTGGACAGATACATGCAAAAAAAAAAAATGAAAATAGACCACCATCTTAAGCCAATCACAAGAATAAACTCAAAATGGATTAAAGACAAATATAAGTTGTAAAATAATAAAAATCTTAAAAGATTACAAGTAGTAAAATTTCAGACATCTCTTGAAGCAATATATTTTCTTATTTGTCTCCAAGGAAAGAGAAACAAAGGAAAAAGAGACAAATGAGACTACCTAAGAGCAAAAAGCTTCTGTACAGCAAAAATGTGGCAGAAATCATGGGAGAACAATCAGTTAACTCTCTGAGGGAGGAAAGTTTAACCTTTATTTCACAGATCTGCTAGTCCAAGGAATTCCAGATTCAAAGCCAGAACTGAACTAGTGGGGAGGCTCTGACCTATATATCTCCTCCTGTGATGGGCCCCAGAGTCCCAGCAGCTCTGCCTGTCAGTCTTGGCTCCGCCCAAGTGGGCTGTGGCAGGGACCTGGGATTAGGCTCTGCTGCTCCACCCAAGTTCAATACTCATTCTGCAATCAGAGGCATCAGATACTGAAAGCATGTTCTAGTAGAGTCAATATTAAAAGGCAGAAGAAAAGTTATTCAGATATAATGCACTTGGAAAAATGGCCAAAGTTATTAAGAAAAGGCAAATATAAAACAAGAGGGTGCTTTTACCATAGAGTAATTTCATAAACTAATGCAGAAATTAAGAAACATTGTGGTTATTTTCAAGTAACTGTAGAGCAAATATCTTTCCTATGAAAGGTCTTTTACACAATAAAAATCAATTACACGAAAGACCTAAAAAATGTAAACAATGTTTATTTTGGGTAAATAATAACTACATAATTAACATAAAATAATTAAGTGAATTTCAAAATCAAACTTAAAAATTACAAGCAAAGCATGCAGTCTGTGCTAACTAATTTCTAGTAGTAAAAATACATTTTTCATTTTATAACTATTTCATTCCAAAAAAGTAAAAATTCTGATTGGGAATTTTTACAGTTGATGTGGCAACACTTTTTCACATTTATTTCCCTCATCTTTCCTACAAAATCTACATTTCAAGTTCCTTATATTTCAACATATTTAACACTTTCAGATCCAGGAACAGTTTTTCTTCCCATAAAAATCTTACATGTAATTTGAGAACTGGCTTTGATAAATCAGCTACTACTCAAAAAGAATTTACAGTTACCAATTTTGTGGGCTCTGCAAGGAAAGACTGTGTTGGGGGAAAAACAGGCCCGCCCATAAAAGTCCTTTATCACAGAAAATAAATGGGTGGTCTTTATTTTACTTCAAATCTTTATCTGATTTATTCAAGGGGCATTTATTTGGTAGTGATCCATGTAATCAAAGAGCTAAGTAATATTGAGGCAAACAACTTATCTGACAGTTCAGGAAAAGGTTATAAGGATGCTCAAAGAACTTAGAACCACAAGGTACTTAATGAAAACTACAACCACATGAAAGAGAATATAGAAACCATAAGAAATAACCAGTCAGAAATAAAGGATACAATATCTGAACCTGGCCAGTGGCTAAATTAGTTGGAATGTTGTCTCATAAACTAAAAGTGGGTTCAATCTCCAGTCGGTACATTTGAAGGAAATCAATTATTTTTCTTTCACACTGACATTTCTCTCTCCTGAAAATACATTTAAAAATACCTCACTTTTAACTGCTCATTAAAAAAAAAGAATACTAGTATGATATTTGAAATGAGGAATACACTGAAAGGAATAAATGGTAGGTTAAATGAAGCATAGGTTTGATTCACCAATTTGGAAGATGGGGTATAAAAAAACACAATCAGATGAACAGAAAAAATGATAATTAGCCCTGGCTGGTTATCTCATTGGTTAGAGCATCAACCTGCACACCATGTTCCTGGTTGAGGACATGGGCCTCGGTTGAGGGTTTGTCCCTGCCCCTGTTTAGAATGCATGCAGGAGCAATCAGTTGATATGTCTGACATTGATCTCTCTCTTTTCCATGCTCTGAAAAGCAATGGGAAGAATACTATTAGGTGAGGATTAACACAGAGAGAAAGGGAGGGAGGGAGGGACGGAGGGAGGGAGGGAGGGAGGGAGGGAGGAAGAGAGGGAGGGAGGAAGAGGATAATTCAAGGGAACTTAGGGACAATATAAAATGTACCAACATCTGCATCACAGGGGAACCAGAAAGAGAAGGGATTGAGTAAGGAAATGAGAACCTATTTTCAGAAATAATGAACAAAAACTATACTAGCCTGGTGAAGAAAAACAGCACCGTCATGAAGCACAGTCCCAAACAAGAGGAACTAAAGAAGCCCACACCAAGACATATAGTAATTAAAACTGCAAAGGTTAAGGACAAATAGAATATCTTAAAAGCTCCAAGATAAAGATAGTTACCTAAAAGGAGGGTCCCGTAGGACTATCAGCTGAAACACCAGGTCAGATGGGATTGGCATGAAATAGTCAAAGAGATGAAGATAAAGGACCTACAAACAAGGCTACATTATCAAGAAATGCAATTATTTAAAACTAGTGGCCTGGTGCACGAAATTCATGCAATGAGTAGGGGGTGTTCCTCATCCCAGGCTGCACCCTCTCCAATCTGGGACCGCTCGAAGGGATTGGGCCTAAAATGGCAGTCGGACATCCTTCTCACAATCCAGGACTGCTGACCCCTAACTGCTCACCTGCCTGCCTGCCTGATTGCCCCCAACTGCCCCCTCTGCCAGCCTAGTCACCCCCAACTACCCTCTGTGCCAGTGTGCTTGCCCCCAACTTCCTGCCCTGCCAGCCTGCTAACTCTCAACTTCCCCCTCTGCGGGCCTGCTTGTCCCCAACTTCCCTCCCCACTAGCATGCTTGCCCCCAACTGTGCCCCTGCTGGTCTGCTCACACAAAACTGCCATCCCTCCCCCCCACACTGTCCTGATCACCTCCAACTGACCCCCAGTGATGGCCTGCTTGCCACAACTGGTCCCCCTGCTGGTCTGTTACTCCCAATAGCCCTGCCCCCCACCAGCCTGATCACCCACAAATGCCCTCCCCTCTTGGCCTCTAACCACCTCTACCTCAGCCTTGCCACCATGGCTTTGTCCGGAAGAATGTCCAGAGGTCTCCTGGAAGGTCTCCCAGTCTAATTAGCATAGTACCCTTTTATTAGTATAGACTAGAGGCCCGGTGACAAAAATTTGTGACCTTGTTGGGGGAGGTCCCTCAGCCTGGCCTGTGCCCTCTTGTAGTCTGGAACCCCTTGGGGGATGTCCACCTGCTGGCTTAGGCCCGATCCCCAGAGAATCAGGCCTAAGCTGGCAGTCAGACATCCCGCTGGCAACCCGGGAGCCCTAAGGGGATGTCCATTTGCCAGTGGGGAGCAGGCCTAAACTGCAGTTGGACATCCTTAGCGCTGTTGAAGAGGTGGGAGAGGCTCCCACCACCACCGCTGTACTGGCAGCCATCAGCCTGGCTTGTGGCTGAACAGAGCTCCCCCTGTGGGAGTGCACTGACCACCAGGGGACAGCTCCTGCATTGAGCATCTGCCTCCTGGTGGTCAGTGTGTTTCATAGTGACCAGTCATTCCCAGTCATTCTGCTGTTAGGGTCAATTTGCATATTACCCCTTTATTATATAGGATAGAGGCCTGGTGCATGGGTAGGGGTTGTCTGGTTTGCTCTAAAGGGTGTCCTAGGTCAGGGTGGGGGTCCCTATGGGATGCCTGCCAGCCTGGGTCAGGGGCTGAGAGCTGTTTTTAGGCTAGCCACACCCCCTTCAGGGTGGGGGTCCCCACTGGGATGCCTGGGCAGCCTGGGTGAGGGGCTGATGGCTGTTTGCAGGCTAGTCAAGCCCCCCAGTGGGGACCTTCACCCCATGGGGGTTTGGCCAGCCTGGGTGAGGGACTGATGGCTGTTTCCAGGCTGGCCATGGCCATGGCTGGAAGCAGGTATCTGGGATTTATTTATCTTCTAGAATGGAAACTTTGTAGGCTTGAGCAGAGCTCAGGGCCGGCAGGGCAGGCTGGAAGCTTGGCTTCCTCCATTGCCGGGGCCAACCCAAGTCACCTGCTTGCCCCAGCTCCGTGGCCGCTGCCATCTGAGTCGGGTTAACTTGCATATTTGCTCCTGATTGGCTGATGGGCGTGGCTTGTGGGTGTAGCAGAGGTACAGTCAATTTGCATGTTTCTCTTTTATTAGATTAGCTAGAGCCCTGGTGCATGGGTGGGGGCCTTCTGGTTTGCCCTGAAGGGTGCCCTGGATCAGGGTAGGGGTTTTCTTCATGCATGGGGCAGCCTAGGTAAGTGGCCTGTGGTGGTTTGCAGGCCAGTCATGCCCTCATGGAGTGAGGATCCCTGCTGGGGGAGTGTGGCCAGCCTGGGTGAGGGGCTGAAGGCTTTTTTAAAGCTGGCCACATCCCCTTCAGGGTGGGCGTCCTCACTGGGGTGCCTGGCCAGCCTGGGTGAGGGCCTGATGGCTGTTTGCAGGATGGCCATGGCCCCAGTGACCCAAACTCCTAGCCCCTTCTTGCCGGCTGGAAGCAGGTATCTGGGATTTATTTATCTTCTATAATTGAAACTTTGTAGCCTTGAGGGAGGCCAGGGACTGTCAGGGCAGGCCAGAAGTTTGGCTTCCTCCATCACCAGGGGTAACCCAAGCCTCCTGCTCATTCCAGCTCCATGGCTGCCACCATCTTGGTTGGGTTAATTTGCATACTTGCTCTTGATTGGCTGCTAGGCGTGGCTTGTGGGTGGAATGGAGTGATGGTTAATTTGCATGTTTCTCTTTTATTAGATAGGATTAAAGGAAAAAGAGCTTCCAAGGCAAGGAAAATCAAAAGGAGTTTGTTACCACTAAGTATTACAAGAAATGTTAAAGGGGCTGCGTTAAGAAGGAGGGGAGAAAGGGAAGAGGAAGAGGTAAAGAAGAAAAACAAAGGAGCATAGTTAAAAGACTAAAATGGCAATATATATGAAACATAATAATTACTTTAAATGTAAATAGCTTAAATGTTTCAAACATAAGACATAAGATAGCTGAATAGATAAGAACACAAAAATTATACATATGTTGTCTACAAAAGATACATACACTAAAAGCAAAAAAAAAAAATTTAAGGTATTTCACACAAATAGAAAAAATTGCTGGGTGGCAAAACTTATATCTGATAAAATATATTTTAAAGCAAAAGTTATAGTTAATACAACTAAAACACTATAAAATGATAACAATAACAATCCAACAAGAGGATATAATCCTTGTAAATATTTATGTACCAAACATAGGAGCACTAAAATATGTAAAGCAAATCTTGATGGACATAAGGCAGGAGGTTACCAGCAATACAGTCACAGTAGGGGATTTAAACACCTCATAGATATCAATGGATAGATATTCCAATCAGAAAATCAGTAAGGATATGGTGGCTTTAAATGACACACCAGATCAGATGGATTTAATTGATATCTTCAGAAAATTTCACCCAAAGCAGTACAATATACATTATTTTCAAGTGCACTTGAAATATTTTATAGGTCAGACACATGTTAGGACACAAAATAAGCCTCAATAAATTTAAGAAGATTGAAGCATATCAAGCATCTTCTCTGACCGTAATGCTATGAAACTTGACATTAATCACAACATGAAAACTAAAAAACACAAAAAGATAGATGCTATAGGCCTACCTCAAGAAACAAGAAAAAACACTAATAAACTCTTTAACCCGCAATACATAATTAGAAAGAGAACAGCAAGAAAACCCAGTGCCCTGACCGGTTTGGCTCAGTGGATAGAGTGTCGGCCTGCAGACTGAAGGGTTCCAGGTTTGAATCCTGTCAAGGGCATGTACTTTGGTTGCAGGCACATCCCCATTTTGAGGTGTGCAGGAGGCAGCTGACTGATGTTTCTCTCTCAACAATGTTTCTAACTCTCTATCCCTCTCTCTTCCTCTCTGTAAAATATCAATAAAATATGTTTGAAAAAGAAAAGCCCAGTGGAAGTAGAAGGAAGGAAATAATAAAGACCAGAATGGAACTAAATTATGTAGAGAATAAAAAAAAACAGTACAAAAGATTAATGAATATAAGAGCTGGGTGGTTGGGTTTTTTTTTTTACAAGATAAACAAAGTTGATGAATCCTTAGTCAAACTCATCAAGAATCAAAGAGAGAGGATCCAAATAAATAAAATCAGAAATGAAAGTGGTGGTATAATAACAGACACCACAGATATACAATGAATGGTAAACAAATACTACGAACAATTATATGCCAACAAAATGGACAAATCCCTAGAAACATACAGTCTTATAAAATTCAATCAAGAAGAGCCAGAAAAGCTGAGTAGGCCAACAACTATTGATGAAATAGAAGCAGTAATAATAGTAAAAACACTTCCAGCAAACAAAAGTCCTAGGCCAGATGGATTTACAGAAGAATTTTCCCAAATGTGCAAAGAACAAACACATATCCTCCTCAAACTATTCAAAAAAATTCAAGAAGAAGGAACACTTCTAAGCTCTTTTTACAAAGCCAGCATTATATTAATTCCAAAACCAGAAACTACAAAAAAAGAGAATTATAGGACAATAACCCTAATGAACACGGATGCTAATATCCTCAGCAAGAGGAGAATAAAGATGGCAGGTTAGGTAAATGCCTGTACTTGCTGCCTCCCACAACCAAATCAAAATTACAGCTAAAATACAGAACAACCATCCTCCAGACCATGAGAAAACTGGCTGAGTGGAAATACTACAACTAGAGAGGTAAAGAAGAAAGTGCATGGAACGGGCTGGTCAGGCACCTAAGTGTGCCACTTTGTTAATCAGGAGGGAGATTGCCTCTGCAGAGGCCACCTGAAGGAGCAAGAGGTCCCAGCCCCATATCAGACACCCAGCCCAGGGTTCCAGAGCTGGGGAAAGAGGTCCCTACAGGAAGTAAGAAATATGGGCTGTAAAAACCAGTGTGGATTGGGGCTGAGTAACATACAGGTTGCTGGAGACATAGCTGCTCCTCTTAAAAGGCTGACACCACAAACTGAATTTATAAGCTCTGAGCTCCTCTGCTGGATGAGGCTCTCGGGGTCCCAGACATATACAGAGAGAAATGGGACTGTTTAGCAGCAGGGCAGGAACTTGGAGGTGGCTTTCTTCCAGATGGAGGAGCTCTCAGTGGTCATTGTTCCCAAGCTGAGACCTCCCTGGTGCAGAGCTGACCGGCAGCCATTTCTCTTTGCTCCACCAAGGTGCATACCTAAGACCCCACCCCACCCAATTTATAACACCACCCAAGCTCTCTGCAGCAGCTTTTGCATATGAATGGCCTGTTCTTTCTCAGGCTAAAACCTGTCAAACAAGCTGCAGCTGGGTCAGGGAGTCCGAAATTTATAAATAAAAGGCATCAAAACTGGCATCAGAACCAGCCTGCCTTGCTTCACAGCTGGGCCTCCTCTGGACACTTCCAAACCTGATTCAAAGAGGAGGAATCTGCAGATGTCTCTGTAGCTCCTGCTGGATGGCTCCAGGCAGAGGCTGTCTTTGCACCGCCCTGGAGACCCAAGAACCAGTGTACCCAGTAGTCAGTGTGAGACCATACCAGATTACAACGTTGCACATCCATAAGAGATACACTCAAGGGGCAGAGTCAGTGAGCACCAAAGTCCCACTAAAGCAAGTCCTGCTCCATAAGGGTGTCTCCTGCACACCAGCTCTCCCACTCTAGTCACAGCTGGTCCCTACAGCCAATTGGCCTGGAGGTCAATTCCTCTAAATAACACCAACAGCAATTAAGGCTTAACTGCAACAAAACTGTGCACACAGCCTACAAAGGGTGTCCATATCAGGTGATTGGGGAGGCTGAGCCACTGGGCCCTATAGGACACCTACTACACAAGGCCCACTCTACTAACTCAAGGAGACTTAGCAGCAACCTAATACATAGAAACAAACACAGGAAAGCAGCCAAAATGCGGAGACAAGGAAACATGTCACACATGAAAGAAATGGAAGAAAACAAACTACTAGATATAGAGTTCAAAACCACAGTTACAAGATGACTCAAGAATCTTCTAGAAACCTCTGAGGAACTTTGCCAGAAGCCGGTCCATCCTTGCTGCTTCACACAGTCGCTGCAGGATAGAAACATCTGCACAGCATATGTTTCAAGGGACCTGGCGTACATAGCATCCTGTTCTTAATATGTTTGCTCCCCTTAGCGCTGTGTGTTTTAACCAAGGTCACCTCTCCGAGAAAGGTTGTTTCCCCAGGTAGGGATTTTTCCCTGAAGTTAGGGAGGGGATGAAAATCCTTAACTAAGTGCCAGGCGGGTAGTTAATCACTTTAACTACAAACAATCATGCTTAAGCTACATAATCTTTACTCCCTGGAATGGAGATAAGAAACACCCTATCCTTTGTAATAGAAATTGACAGGATTAAAATCAACTGGGATAAATACGGATGTAACAAGACAATAAACAGCAGAACCTCTCTGGAGATCCAGACCAGAAGTTGGCTGGAGATCCTGGCTGGAGATCCTGGCTGGAGATCATGGCTAGGCTGCTGATCAACTGAACACCGTCGCTGTGTCCTTCCGTCTTCGCCGACTCCGTCTTCGCCGACTCCGTCTATGCCTTAGGGAACCCCTGGACCTGCTGGGGTTGGACCGCGGCATCCTGCGCCCCCGAACAGGAACCCTTAGGTAATTCCCCCTGTACTTGGGACGGATAGGACTGCACCTTAGGGTGCTGCAGACCCCCCTTGCCCCCCAGAGGATAAGTAGGGTAAGTGGGTAGTTAGTACAGAACTTAGATTGACAGGATGGGTCATACTGAGTCTAAAGAAAAAAGACTCTGTATTAATCTTATAACGCATATGCTTGCTAGCAGAGGAGTTAAGGTTACTCCCAGTCAGACAGAAAGTTTTATAGAAGACCTATGTCAATGGCTTCCTGAGGATGGAACTGTTAATTTAGAAACTTGGACTAAAGTAGGAAAGCAATTAAAGAACTATTACAGCTACCATGGATCTGAGAAAGTCCTGCCAAATGTCTTTTCCCTCTGGAATTCAATCTGTGACACCTTGGCACCAGAGGCAAAAACGGTTGAACTTTCTCAAATTTTAAATAGTCCCTCGGCTCCACCCAGAGAGGATACATCATTATTGTCTTCAGCTCAATCTAAAAGCAATTTAGCTATGCCTACTGATCGGGAGGAGAATAAACATCATAAACATGACCATTGGTCCTTTCCAGTCAGTAGAGAGGAGAGAGGCCCTCCCATTCAAAACAGGCTCCCCAAATTAGAAAGGAAGACTGTGGCTCCTAGGAGCTCCATGTCTAAATTTCAAAGGGCGATAAGAGAAGCTGAAGCTAATGGAGATCTTGAATTCTCACTCTGCTTCCCAGTTGCATATGAGAATGAGTCTGGTGGGAACGGAAACCCCACCTGGGAGCCTATACCTTACAAAGTACTTAAAGAATTAAAATTGGCCTGCTCTGAATATGGACCTCTAGCTCCTTACACACAAACCTTGGTAGAAACCCTAGCCAGTAAATGGATGACTCCTTATGATTGGTCACAGGTTTGTAAAGCCTGTCTCTCAGGAGGTGAATACTTATTATGGAAAACTGAATATGATGACCTTTCTAAGAAAGCTGTAGCCACTAGGAAAAAAAAACCAGAAAAAGAATAACCCTAGACATGATATTAGGAGAAGGTGATTTTAACATGGCTCAGGAGCGAATGAATATGCCCACAGGGGCACTTACCAAAGTAACCAGTTGTGCAGGAAATGCCTGGAAATCCCTACCTTATACAGTAGGAAAAACAACCACCCTTACAGAGGTTAAACAGAAGGTCGAGGAACCATATCAGGATTTCCTTTCTCACCTCATACAGGCAGTTAAGAGAGTAATCAATAACAAAGAGGCAGCCGATATCCTAATCAAACAACTGGCTTTTGAAAATGCTAATAATACCTGTCAGGCTTTATTAAGGCCGATTCGCAGAACAGGAACTATAAATGATTTTATAAAACAGTGTGCTGATGTAAGTCCAGCATTTATACAGGGTGTAGCTATAGCTGCAGCTCTCAAAGGGGAGACATACCCTCAATATGTACAGGGTATAGGACAAGCCAGCAATACTACAGGTAATAAAAGAAATATGAACTGCTACTCTTGTGGCTTATCTGGGCACTTTAGCAGAGAATGCCCAAATAAAAATAATAATACTCAGGCCAGATGGCAAGCTCCTCGACAGCCTGGAAATACATTAGGGAATAATATTAACCCTCCAAAAACCGTTTGTCCCCGATGTCAGAAAGGATTCCATTGGGCAAAGGAATGTAGATCAAAATACCATAAAAATGGTCGGCCAGCAGAAACCGGTTTGGCTCAGTGGATAGAGCGTCGGCCTGCGGACTGAAAGGTCCCAGGTTCGATTCCGGTCAAGGGCATGTACCTGGGTTGCGAGCACATCCCCAGTGGGAGATGTGCAGGAGGCAGCTGATCGATGTTTCTCTCTCATCGATGTTTCTAACTCTTTATCTCTTTCCCTTCCTCTCTGTAAAAAAATCAATAAAATATATTTTTTTGAAAAAAATGGTCGGCCTTTAAACTCTACAAATAGCTCCCAAGGAGGTTATATCCCATCACCTCAATTGGGAAACTTGAGAAGGGGCCAGCCCCAGGCCCCTGCAATAAAAGGGGGATCAACCTTCAACCCCTCTGCAAATTTCGATCAGTCAGTGACCTCTTCAGGGCAACCCCACGCAGTGCAGGATTGGACCTCCACTCAACCACCCATGCAATACTAACCCCAGACTCACCAGTAGCAGCCATTCCTACAGGAGTGTCTGGGCCACTGCCTGAGGGAACTGTAGGTTTAATATTAGGACGGAGCTCCACCTCGTTATAGGGGAATCTTAGTCATCCCAGGAGTTGTTGATGCAGACTACACAGGAGAAATACAGATTTTACTTTCCCCACCCACCACAGCTATACAGATTCAGCCCAACCAGAGAATTGCCCAATTACTCCTGTTACCAATACATAAAATAGGGACAGCTGTTACCCAGAAAGCTAGAGGGGCCAGAGGCTTTGGATCTAGTGATGCAGCATTTTGGATACAAGAAATCCATGCTACTAGACCTACAAAAATTTTACAAATTCAGGGAAAACCAATTGAAGGTCTACTGGATACAGGAGAAGATGTTTCCTGCATAGCAGGGAAGGATTGGCCCTCTTCATGGCCCACGCACACCACCTCCACTTCCCTAGTAGGCCTAGGCAAGGCATCTAATGTAAAAAAGAGTTCTCAGATTTTAACTTGGGCTGATGAAGATCAACATTCAGGAACATTCTCTCCCTATGTAATTACGACTATCCCGTTTACATTATGGGGAAGAGATATCTTATCTCAAATGGGAGTTCTATTATATAGCCCCAGCGGTGTTTGATTTACTCCTGTTACAAAATATTACAAGAAAATGAGTTTAAATATTCCTCTCCTCATCATGTTCTACAACATACTCTATTTGTAATTAATATACTAAATGTAGATTCTGAGGGAAATTCCCCGATGTACAGGCATTGGAACCCTGATTTAACTAAACCTAAAGCCCTCGTCAAATGGAGAGACTTGCTTACAGGAACCTGGAAGGGACCTGATGTACTTTTAACCTGGGGGAGAGGATATGCTTATATATTTCCACAGGATGCAGACTCACCTGTGTGGATTCCAGACCGTCTAGTCCAACCTTATGTCTCACCGCCCTCCATCTCTACCTCACCATAGCACACCTGACCAGTGCCCGTCTGCAGCAGATGTGCAGCCCTGAGCTGGAACAATCTGTCCGTTGGGAGGATCACATGTGCCTCCTTTTTGTCTTTCCACATGTCCCAGCTTTGCCCCACATCTCCTTTCCTTTTTTCCTTTTTTTAAAATCTAACTACTTGTTTGCTGCTTCTTTGGCCTTTCTCCTTCTTTCCTGAACACAGCCTTTTCTAGAATCTCCCTACCCTACTGTTCCAGGAAGGGCACCTCTCTTTTACGCCGTGACGAGGGGTGTTTGGTATATGTCCCATACATGGAGTTGTCTTGTGCCAAGAGCCTGACATCCTGGGCTGAGAAAGCCCTGTTCCGGGACTCTCCTTTGTCCTGTATTGGCCTCTCTTACCCTTGTGCCAAGAGGGACCCTCTTCTTACAATCCAATTGCCCATAGCTATTGCCTGAGCTCTCTGTTCATGCTGAGGTTGAAGCCTCATGGTGGCTGGTACCGTGGATCTGTCTCTCACCCAATAGCGTGAGCTGGGCCCTCCCTGGAGAAGAAACCCGGGTTCCCCAAGATATGTGATCAATGTCGGGGCCCCGCCAGCAGGCAAGGGGATCCCAAGGCAGTTGCTGGGCATGGAGGCCAGAGGGACATAGGCTACCAAGGAGACAGAACTGAACCTCACATCACCCTACTTGGCCCAGAGATGGCTGGTAGTCAAAGACGGGTAAGACCCCAAGGGGTGGGGCAACCTAAGACAGGCACAGTTCGGAGGGCCAGTAGGAGAGAACTTGGGGTTCAACAGAGGTGGGGCACAGATCCTCACCCCCCCCCCCCAATGGTTCAGGGGCTTGAACACTCGCCCCTTCTGAGGAAGGTCTCCTGTCGCCATGGCTGCTTCCTGCTTCCCACACCCAGCTCAGATCGGGACCCAGGTAAAGACAGAGACTGGCTGACAGCAGCTGCCCTCTCACTGCAACAGGACTTGTTTCCCATTTCTACCTTGGACCACGGGGAAAGGGTCAGCTGAAGGTAAGGGCTGTGTCAGGATGCTGCCTTCTTCCCTGTCTTCTCCCTCTTTTTTCTAAACACTTCCATGCCTTGTAGTTCTTTTGCTTTCTCTTCTTTTTCTCTCTATTGCCCTCCATCTTCCATATCAGCTGACCCAGAGGGCACAGCTTACTCCTCCTCGGACACCGACACCACCATCAACCACGGCCCTGATGGACGCTTTGATGCAGCCCTTCAACTCGCTGATGCTTCGGGAAGCCCGTCGCCAGTGACGCCGCCCGCTAGCCAGACCAACAAAGACAATCAAAACAACAACTTGAAGACAGCTGAAATCCCTTGACTGAAGAGGCCAGCAACCTTCTACAGGAATGGGGCTCCTTGTGCACTCCATCCACTATGTTTATAGTTATGCTCACTGTCATTGCTTGCCAGTCTTCTTCCGAGTTTTAAACGGCCCAATCTGAGAGGTGGACACTGATTTGCATGTGCTGTCATTTAAAAAATAAAAAAAATGGGGGAATTTGCCAGAAGCTGGTCCATCCTTGCTGCTTCACACAGTCGCTGCAGGATAGAAACATCTGCACAGCATATGTTTCAAGGGACCTGGCGTACATA
The DNA here is from genome assembly GCF_964212035.1 of Myotis nattereri. Classification (NCBI taxonomy): domain Eukaryota; kingdom Metazoa; phylum Chordata; class Mammalia; order Chiroptera; family Vespertilionidae; genus Myotis; species Myotis nattereri. The sequence continues at coordinate 32,987,600 of NC_138094.1, read as the reverse complement.
GCATCCTGTTCTTAATATGTTTGCTCCCCTTAGCGCTGTGTGTTTTAACCAAGGTCACCTCTCCGAGAAAGGTTGTTTCCCCAGGTAGGGATTTTTCCCTGAAGTTAGGGAGGGGATGAAAATCCTTAACTAAGTGCCAGGCGGGTAGTTAATCACTTTAACTACAAACAATCATGCTTAAGCTACATAATCTTTACTCCCTGGAATGGAGATAAGAAACACCCTAACCTTTGTAATAGAAATTGACAGGATTAAAATCAACTGGGATAAATACGGATGTAACAAGACAATAAACAGCAGAACCTCTCTGGAGATCCAGACCAGAAGTTGGCTGGAGATCCTGGCTGGAGATCATGGCTAGGCTGCTGATCAACTGAACACTGTCTCTGTGTCCTTCCTTCTTCGCCGACTTCGTCTATGCCTTTGAGAACCCCTGGACCTGCTCGGGTTGGATCCCAGCAGAACTTAGTGAAACTTACAGGGATCTTAGGGAGAATGCCAAGAAAATTGAAAAGGACCATACACTGAAATAAAAAATAATATACAGGAATTCAACAGTAGACTAGTAAATCCTAAGAATCAAATCAATGATTTGAAACATGAGGAAACAAAAAACACCCAACCAGAAGAGCAAAAAAAAAAAAAAAAAAAAAAAAGAATTATTTATTTATTTATTTATTTATTTATTAAATCTTTATTGTTCAGATTATTACATTTGTTCCTCTTTTTTCCCCCCATAACCCACCTCCTCCCAGTTCCCGCCCCACCCTCTTCCCTCACTCCCCACCCACTGTCCTCATCCATAGGTGCACGATTTTTGTCCAGTCTCTTCCCGCATCTCCCACACCCCTTTCCCCCCCAAGAATGGTCAGTCCATTCCCTTTCTATGTCCCTGATTCTATTATAATCACCAGTTCATTCTGTTCATCAGATTATTTATTCACTTGATTCTTAGATTCACTTGTTGATAGATGCATATTTGTTGTTCATAATTTGTATCTTTACCTTTTTCTTCCTCTTCCTCTTCTTAAAGGATACCTTTCAGCATTTCATGTAATCCTGGTTTGGTGGTGATGAACTCCTTTAGCTTTTCCTTATCTGTGAAGCTCTTTATCTGACCTTCAGTTCTGAATGATAGCTTTGCTGGATAAAGTATCTTGGTTGTAGGTTCTTGGTATTCATCACTTTGAATATTTCTTGCCACTCCCTTCTGGCCTGCAAAGTTTCTGTTGAGAAATGAGCTGACAGTCGTATGGGTATTCCCTTGTAGGTAACTGAGTTTCTTTCTCTTGCTGCTTTTAAGATTCTCTCTTTGTCTTTTGCTCTTGGCATTTTAATTATGATGTGTCTTGGTGTGGTCCTGTTTGGATTCCTTTTGTTTGGGGTTGTCCGCGCTTCTTGGACCTGTAAGTCCATTTCTTTCACCAGGTGGGGGTGTTTTCTGTCATTATTTCTTCAAATAGGTTTTCAATATCTTGGTCTTTCTGATCTTCTGGCACCCCTATAATTCTGATATTGGTACGCTTGAAGCTGTCCCAGTGGCTCCTTACACTATCCTCGCATTTTTGGATTCTTTTTTCATTCCGCCCCTCCGGTTGGGTGTTTTTTGCTTCCTCGCGTTTCAAATCATTGACGTGATTCTTGCGCTCCTCTGGTCTGCTGTCGGGAGTCTGTATAATATTCGTTATTTCAGTCCGTGTATGCTTAATTTCTAGTTGGTTCCCCATCATAACATCGAGGGTCTCATTAGTCTTCTTGTAGATCTCATTGTTTATCGGCGGCATCTAAACAGTTCTTGAGAGACCTTAAAAGTGTGGTTCTGAACTCTATATCTTCCATTGACAATTTTGTCCTGTTTCTTTGTCTCCGCATTTTGTTATGCTTTCTTGGTGCACCCCCTAGTGGTCTTTGTGCGCAGTCTTGTAGTTAAGCCTTGATTGTTGTAGCTAATACCAGGGAGGGTTTGACCTCCAGGCCAAGTGGCTGTAGAAAAAAGAATTAAAAAATATGAAGATAGAGTAAGGAGCCTCTGGGACAACTTTAAGTGCACCAATATCCAAATTATGGGCGTGCCAGAAGATGAAAGAGAGAGCAAGATATTGAAAACTTATTTGAAGAAATGATGGCAGAAAACTTCCACTACCTGGTGAAAGAAGCAGACTTTCAAGTCCAGGAAGCTCAGAGAACCCAAAAGAAGAGGAATCCAAAGAAGACCACATCAAGATACATGATAATTAAAATGCCAAGGCTATAGATAAAGAGATAATCTTAAAAGCAGCAAGTTAGTTACCTACAAGGGGTGCCCATATGACTCAGCTGATTTCTCAACAGAAGCTATGCAGGCCAGAGGGAGAAGCAAGAAATATTTAAAGTGATGAATAGCAAGAACCTATGACCAAGTTTACCCAGCAAAGTTATCATTTCGAATTGAAGGTCAGATAAAGAGCTTCAGTCAAGAATAAGCTAAAAGAGTTTATCACCACCAAACTAGTATTATATGAATTGCTGAAGGGTATTCTTTAAGAAGAGGAAGAAGAAGGAAAGGGTAAAGATAAAAAATATGAGCATCAAAGTGACAACAAAGATATATCTATCAACAATTAAATCTAAAAATCAAATGAATAAAAAATATGCTGAACAAATTAAACTGGTGAATGGCATAGAATTAGAGGCATGGAAATGGGACAGACTGACAATTCTTATAGGCAAGGGGATTTGGAGGGATGGTGGGAAGAGATTAGACAAAGATCTTATATGCATTACCTATGGACACAGACAATAGGATGGCAAGGGCCTGGAGTAGGGTGGGAACTGGGTGGAGGGAAACTATGGGGGGAAAAAAGATGGGCATCTGTAATAATCTCAACAATAAGTATTAATAAATGAAATAAATAAAAAATAAATCCTCAGCAAAATATTAGCATATCAGATCCAGCAATATTTTGAAAAGGCTAGAGACCCAAGCACAAAATTTGTGCAAGGGGCTTGGCCCTTGCAGCTGCCTTGGCTTGCCTAGGCCTCACAGTCCTGGCTTCGTCCACAAGGCCATCTAGAAGGATGCGAGGAAGGTTGTTCAGCTGTCCAGTCCAATTAGCACATTATGCTTTTATTATTAGAGATCATATACCATGATAAAGTGGGATTTATTCCAAGGTTATAAGGCTGGTACAATATTTGCAAATCAATAAGTGTGATACATCACATAAATAAATTGAAAAATAAATACCACATGATCATATCAATAGATGCAGAAAAAGGATTTGATAAAATCAATTGATAAAAACTCTCAAAAGAGTGGAAATAGAGAGATCCTATCTCAACATAATATAGGCCATATATAACAAAACAACATAATACTGAATGGACAAAAACTAAAAGTGTTTCCCTTAACAAGAGGAATAAGAAAAGGATGTCCACTTTCACCACGCTTACTCAACACTGCATGAATCCATGCATGGTTGGGGTCCCTCTGCCTGTCCAATGATTGGGGCTGATCAGGGCTATCTCACCCACTTCTGATTGGGGCCAGTAGCTGGAGAGAGACCAAGGGAGGGCTCCAGGGCCTGTCTGGCCTAATCTCGCCCAGTCCTAATTGGCGGGACTCAAGCTGCAAATTAACCTAGTGGTCCAAGCATCTGCCCCCTGGTGGTCAGCACATGTCATAGTGACTAGTCGGTCAACTGCACAGTCCGACACACAGCATATTAGGCTTTATATATATACTAGAGGCCCTGTGCACAAAAATTTGTGCTCTTGGGGGGAGGGGGGTCCCTCAGCCCGGCCTGTGCCCTCTCGCAATCTGGGACCCCTTGGGAGATAACAACCTGCTGGCTTAGGCCTGCTCCCAGGTGGCAGAGGGCAGGCCCAATCCCTAGGTGCAGCCCCTGGTCAGGCTCAGAGCAGGGCTGATTAGGGAGTTGGGTTGCTGTCCCCTGTCATGCACAGAGCAGGGCGAATCAGGAGATTGCAATGCCACCCTCAGTCACGCTCAGGGTAGGTATGATTGGGGGGTTGGGGCACCGCCCCCTGTCACACTCAAGGCAGGGTCAATGGGGAGGTTGCGGCGCCACCCCCAGTCATGCACAGAGCAGGCCCATCAGGGGGTTGGGGCTCTGTAACCTGTCACGCACAGAGCAGGGTCGATCAGGGGTTTGGAGAGCTCTCTTCTGTCACACACAGAGTAGGGCTGATAGGGGAGTTGGGGCGCCACACTCTGTTACACTCAGGGCAGGACCGATCAGGGGGTTGGGGCGCCACACCCTGTCACACACAGAGCAGGGCGGATCAGAGGGTTGGGGTGCCGCACCCTGTCACACACAGAGCTGCAGGGCGATCAGGGGTTTGGGGAGCTCCCCCAATCAGGCACAGAGCAGGGTTGATCAGGGGGTTGGGGCGCCTTCCCCTGTCACAAACAGAGCAGGGCGGATAGGGAGGTTGTGGTCCTGCCTCCTGTCACACACAGAGCCACACAGCAATCAGGGGGTTTGGGCGCTGCCCCCTGTCACGCTGATCCAGGTGCCAGGAGGCCTCGCGGCTCCGCTGATCCCAGTGCTGGGAGGCATATTACCCTTTTACTATATAGGATAGAGGCCTGGTACATGGGTGGGGGCCAGCTGGTTTGTCCTGAAGGGTGTCCTGGATCAGGGTGAGGGTCCTGCTTGGGTGCCTGGTCAGCCTGGATGAGCAGATGATGGCTGTTTTCAGCTGGTCACACCCTGTTCAGGGTGGGGGTCCCCAATGGGGTGCCTGGCCAGTCTGGGTGAGGGGCTGAGGGCCATTTTCAGACTGGCAGGTGACTGAAGCTCCAAACCTCTCCTTTTTTTCTTTTTTTTTATTAATTCTGGGATTTATTTACCTGCTATGGCTGTCACTGGAGCTGAGAGCCGGCTTTAGCTCGGAGGCTTGGCTCCAGCTCTGAGACCTTGGCTGCTGAAAGCATTTATCTGGGTTTGTTTGGGTTCTATAATTGTAACACTTTTGCGGTCCTGCTCGCTCCAGCTCTGACACCTGAAATCAGGTTTCTGGGGATTTTTTAGCTTCTATAATTGCAACATTGTTTCTTAGAGTGCAAGCTCAGAGGCTGGCAGCAGCAGGCGGGGAACGTTGGCTTCCTCCTTCACTGAAGCAAGCCTCCTGTTTGCTTCAGCTGTCCGGCTGCCGGCTGCCATATTGGTTGGCAGTTAATTTGCATATCTTGCTGATTAGCCAATGGGAAGGGTAGCGAAGTTACTGTTAATTACCATGTTTCTCTATTATTAGATAAGACTAGAATCCCAGTGCACAAAATTCATGCAAGGGAGGGGGGTCCCCTCAGCCCAGCCTGCACCCTCTCCAATCTGGGATCCCTTTCACAATCTTGGACCTCTGGCTCCTAATCGCTCATATGCCTGGTTGCCCCTAAGTGCCTCCTACTGCCGGCCTGGCCGCCCCCAACTGCCCCCATGCTGGCCTGGTTGCCCCCAACTGTGCCCCCTGCCAGCCTGGTCACCACTGATGCCTCCTCCCCCACTGGCCTTGTCGCCCAACGCAGCCTGCTGTTTATTTATTTGGTCATCCCTCACTAACCCCCCTGCCGACCTGGTCACACCATGCGACTGCTTGTTCAGTTGTTTGGTTGTCCCTCACTATCCCCCCTGCTGGCCTGGTCTTGTGAGGGTGTGAGGGTTAATTTGCATATTACATCTTCATTATATAGGAATAGATAGTAACTCATGGTGCGGAATGCCCCGCATGCACTTTCTCCTGCCCCTGGTCTTGGAGACCGCATGTCTTTCCAAGGCTCTGCTCACCATCATCAGCTGCCACATGAAGTAAATTGAATTGTGTGTGTGTAAACCCTTTGCAGGCTCCATGAATGTGTCTTAACTTAGCTGCAGTTCCAATTACTCCAACATAAGGAGAGACACCCTCATTATCAGGTAACACCATCATGGTAAGACTCCTCCTCAGCCTACTTCAGTGGTTTTAAATAGGCCATGAGTTGCCCTAGATGGTTTGCCTCAGCGAATAGAACCACATCCTGTGGACTGAAGGGTCCTGGGTTTGATTCCAGTCAAGGGCACATTCCTGGGTTGCAGGCTTAATCCCCAGGAGGTGGTGTGTGGGAGGCAGATCGATTCTCTCTCATCATTGATGTTTCTATCTCTCTCTCTCTCTCTCTCTCTCTCTCTCTCTCTCTCTCTCTCTCTCTGCCTTCCTCTCTGAAATCAAAAAAATATATTAACAAAAATAATAAATAGGCCATTAATCAAATGTTGCTGCTCTCCATCCAGTCCCCTCAAACCCTCTTTTGTCTTTGACCCTCCCCACACACACACTCTGCTAGGGTCTGTAAAATGGGGTCAGGATTTCTACTTCAACCAAGGGCAAAGCTTCCACATGGCCCTCCTTCCCCGCCTGTCTCTGCCCCCAGTCCTGTGGGGTTTCTCTCCTTCCCCTCCATCTAACTTGGTGGGCCCTGCTCTGACCCCTCCTCATGTGACCTCCTGTCTACAGCCTCCCACTTTCTCCTCTGGGAGTGGAGCTCTCCAAAGGCTGTGTGGGAATTGAGGGGGGTTGTGTAGAGTGGGGTGGGGCAGGCAAAGCAGTGTGGGGTGTGCAGTGGTGGAGAGCTGTGTGGGCAAGCCCAAGCTTTGGAGAAGAGCTGGGGTGACAAGTCACCGGGAGGAGGAGGGAGAGATGTGGTGCTTGTCCCATGAGAGAGGCATTGAGCTCCTCAGCTGCCCCCACCCATTAGCTTTTCTAGACCCCTGCACAACTATCACCCTCCACCCCTTGATGCCTCCACTTCAAGTTTTGGACTCAGTTTCTCTGACAGCCCCACCCCTCTCTCTGTTGCATTCCAGGGGCCCGAAGCTGCACCTTGGCTTTGGGCAGGTATGCCTGGCCTGCCCCCTGTAATGGTGCTACCCACTCTCCTGGAGTAGTTAGTGAAACTTAACAAATAAAAATAAGCATCTCTGAATATTATAAATCGTGCACTGAGAATGCCACAGGCTGCAGAGGGCTCTTGAATCAAGTGTAGCAGCCTCCCCTCCCACTCCATCCCTCCTGGCTCCCACTGCCATCCTCATCCATCCAGCGGCCAAACCCTGGGAGCTTCCTGACAGCTCTCTCCTCACACCTCACTTTCCAGTCCAACCCACCAGCGCCTGCAGCAAGCTAAGTTACTGGTCCGAGCGTCTGCCCATTGGTGGTCAGTGCATGTCATAGAGACTGGTTAAGCTGTCAAACTCCCAGCCAAACTCTAGTCGAGGAAACAATTTGTATATTAGGCTTATATTATATAGGACCAGAGGCCTAGTGCACAAAAATTCATGTATTTGGGTGGGAGGGTTACCTCAGCCCGGCAAATCCTGACCTTTACTTGTGGTAAATAAATAATAAAAAACATAAAGCACATATGTACATACATCGAAATGACGAAACATTTTTTTATAAATAAATGGGAGATGAAGACTAACCACAAAACGGTAAGTCGAGACCTACATAACCCAAGGATTGACTGTATTTAGGTCCGTTCCCCATTTTTTGATTGGATTGTTTATCTTCCTTTTGTTAAGTTGTATGACTTCCTGTAAACTTTGGAGATTAAACCCTTATCTGAAATAACATTGGCAACTATATTCTCCCATGCAGTGGGCATTTTTATTGTTTTGTTGATGGTTTCATTTGATGTGCAGAAGGTTTTTATATTGATGTAGTCCCATTTGTTTATTCCCTTATTAGTTTCCATTGCCCTAGGATCTGTATTGGTGAAGACACTGCTTTGATTATGTTGAGCTATGATTCCTCTATTCCCACTTTGCTGATGGTTTTTATCAAAAATCACGGCATATGTCTGAGATCTTGCTGCCTGTAGATTCCTCTAAGATTTTTATGGTTTCCCATCTTACATTTCAGTCCTTTATCCATTTTCAGTTTATTTTTGGGTACGGTGTACGTTGGTGGTCTAGTTTCATTTTTTTACATGTATCAGTTCAATTTTCCCAACACCATTTATTGAAGAGACTGTATTGATTCCATTGTATGCTCTTGCATCTTTTGTCAAATATTAATTGAGCATACTGGCTTGGGTAGAATTCTGGGTTCTCTATTCTATTCCATTGTTCTATATGTCTGTTCTTGTGCCAGTACTGGGCAGCTCTGAGAACAGTGGCTTTGTAATGTAGCTTGATATCTGGTATTGAGATCCCACCCACTTTGCTCTTCTTTCTCAGGATTGCTGTGGCTATTTGGAGTTTTCTTAATTCTATATGAATTGTTGTTTTCTCTAGGTTGCAAAATATGCTGTTGGTATTTTAATGGGGATTGCATTGAATCTATAGATTGCTTTGAATAGTATGGACATTTTAATGGTGTTGATTCTACCAATCCATGAACAAAGTGTGTTCTTCTATCTATTTATGTCTTTATCTATTTTTTCAATGTTCTATAGTTTTCTGAGTACAGGTCAATTTCCTCCTTAGTTATCAGCCTGTTGAGATTTTTTGATTCTTCTTGGTTGAGTTTTGGAAGGTCTTATTTTTCTAGAAATATGTCCATTTCCTCTAGGTTGTCTAGTTTTTCATAGTATTTTTTTTTAACAATCCTTTGTATTTCTGTGGGGTCTGTTGTTATTTTGCCTCTTTCATTTCTGATTTTGTTTATCTAGGTCCTATGTCTTTGTTCCTTGGTGAGCCGCCTAGATTTTCATCAATTTTGTTTATTCTTTCAAAGAACCAGCTCTTGGTTTCATTGACCATATATATTTGGTCTCTAAGTCATTTATTTTTGTTTTGGTCTTTATTATCTGCTTCCTTCTGTTCACTCTGGGCTTTCCTTGCTACTCTCTAATTCTTTATGTTGTAGAGTTAGATAATTTATTAACATTTTTCCTTGTTTATTTTGAGGTAGGCCTGTAGAGCTATAAACTTCCCTCTCAGAACTGCTTTCACTGTGTCCCATAGATTTTGGATTGTTGTGTTTTCACAACAATGGATTGTCATTTGTTTCAAGGATGTTTTTAACTTCTCTTTGATCTCTTTGGCAACCCAATCATTATTTAATAGCATGCTATTCAGCTTCCAAGTGTTTGAATTTTTTTGATTGTTTTTATTGTAGTTGATTTCTTTTTTTAAAAAATTCTTTATTACTTAAGGTATTACAAATGTGTCTTCGTCCCCCCCATTAAACCCCTTTTCTCCTCCCCCTCCCCCCACTCATGCTCTCATCCCCCTGTTGTCCGTGTCCATTGGTCTGGCTTATATGCATGCATACAAGTCTTGCCCCCTCCCTTGCCTACTTTCCCTCTGGGGATTAATAGCCTGATCGCTGTTTCTCAGTCTTTGGATCTGTCCCTGTTCATCAGTCTCTGTTGTTCTCTATATTCCACAAATGAGTGAAATCATGAGGTATTTATCTTTCTCTGACCGGCTTATTTCACTTAGCATACTGCTCTCCAGTTCCATCCATTCTGTTACAAAAGGCAAGAGTTCCTTCTTTTTTGCCGCAGCATAGTATTCCATTCTGTAAATCGACCACAGTTTTTTGATCCACTCATCTGTTGATGGGCACTTACACTGTTTCCAAATCTTAGCTATAGTAAAATGTGCTGCTATGAAGATAGGAGTGCATATATCCTTTCTGATTGGTGTTTCTGGCTTCTTGGGATATATTCCTAGAAGTGGGATCACGGGGTCAAATGGGAGTTTCATTTTAATTTTTTGGGGAAGCTCCATACTGCTCTCCACAGTGGCTCACCAATCTGCATTCCCACCAGCAGTGCACGAGAGTTCCTTTTTCTCCACATCCTCTCCAGCACTTGTTGTTTGTTGATTTGTTGATGATAGCCATTCTGACAGGTGTGAGATGGTACCACATTGTCGTTTTGATTTGCATCTCTCATATAATTAGCGACTTTGAGCATGTTTTCATATGTCTTTGGCCTTTTGTATGTCCTCTTTCGAAAAGTGTCTCTTTAGGTCTGTTGTCCATTTTTTGATTGGATTGTTTATCTTCCTATTGTTAAGTTTCATGAGTTCTCTGTAAATGTTGGAGATTAAACACTTATCCGTGATATCATTGCCAAATATCTTCTCCCATGCAGTGGGTCTTGTTGTTTCTTTTATTTCTCTGCTTTTCTTTTTTTATTTTTTTAAGTTGTTTTATCGCTTAAAGTATTACAAAGAGTATTACATATGTCTCCTTTTTTCCTGCCCTTAACAATCCCCTGGCCTCCTGTACCCCCCACTGTCTTATGTCCATTGGTTATACTTATATTCAAGTCCTTCGGTTGATCTCTTACTCCAACCCCTTCTGCCCCACAACCCTCCCCGGTCTTCCCACTGTAGTTTGACAATCTGTTCGAGGCTGCTCTGCCTCCATATCTATTTTTGTTCATAAGTTTATAATGGTCTTAATTATCCATAAATGAGTGAGATCATGTGGTATTTTTCCTTCATTGACCGGCTTATTTCACTTAGCATAATATTCTCCAGTTCCATCCATGCTGTTGCAAATGGTAAGAGTTCCTTCTTTTTTACACCAGCATAGTATTCCATCGTGTAGATGTACCACAGTTTTCTAATCCATTTTTCTACTTATGGGCACTTAGGCTGTTTCCAGATCTTAGCTATGGTGAATTGCACTGCTAAGAACATATGGGTGCATATATCCTTTCTGATTGTTGTTTCTGTTTTCTTGGGATATATGCCTAGAAGTGGCATCATGGGGTCAAACGGGAGTTCCACTTTTAGTTTTTTGAGGAAACTCCATACTGTCTTCCATAGTGGCTGCACCAGTCTGCATTCTCACCAGTAGTGCACGAGAGTTCCTTCTTCTCCACATCCTCTACAGCACTTGTCATTTTTTGATTTGTTGATGATAGCCATTCTGACAGGTGTGAGATGGTACATCATTACTGTTTTGATTTGCATTTTTCTAATGATTAGTGACTTAAATAACTTCACAGCTACCTCTTTATCCGAGAATAAAGGCCAATATGTATATAATGGTCTATAAAATATTTGACCCACTTACTTTTAAAATCTCATCTTCTATAAGTATTCCTGTGCTTTTTGTCCACACTAATTCAGTGTTATTCTTGGAACACCCAGTTATCTTCCTCTCACAGGGACCATGCTTTTTATGTTCTTACTAGAGGCCTAGTTCATGGATTGATACACCACTGGGGTCCCTCAGCCTGTCTCTCAGGTATCAGAGGACTTCCATGCTTCTACTGCCTGGTCTTATCTGCCAGCTCATCAGGCCCTAGCCTGCTGTCTGCATCAATCCTGCAAAACATGAAGTAGTGTGTGAAGCAGCAGGTGGCTGGGGAGGAGCCCAAGCCCAGGCTGGGTGCCATGCTATTCCTGCTCATCCCAGCCCCACTTCACCGGCCACCGCCAATTGGGCGCACATGGGGAGTGTCGGCAGGAGAGGCTTGCACTGCTGCAGATGTGCTCATCAGCTGTGAGCTTGGCATCTGGCTGAGCAGTGCTACCCATCTGGAGTGCACTGACGACCAAGGGGAAGCTCCTGTGTTTAGCATCTGACCCTGGTGGTCAGTGCATGTCATAGTGACCAGATGACCAATCATTCAGTCGTTTGGTCACTTAGGCTTCTACACTAAGAATAGACAAATATGTAAATTGACCATACCTTCATGATGTCCCACAATCAAGCAGGTGTTAGTCTGTAAACCCAACAAAGATGGTGGGCCTGTGAGCAGCACTCACATGTGTAGGCACCAATTGGCCAGGGGGTGGGGCAGGACCCACCTGTTCAAAAAGCACATGCGTCATCACCATGGCATTCTGCACCATCTCAGCTGCTCCGGGCCTCTGGGCAGTGTGGGAAGGTAGAAAGGTGGCTCTGGGCTGGAGCAAAGATGGAAAGGTGGTTCCAGGCTGAAGCGAAGGCAGAAAGGTGGTTCGGCTGGAGCGAAGACGGTGCCGGCATCCAGGGGAAGGAAGTCCCATTCTTGTACGAATGTTCATGCATTGGGCTTATAGTTTATGTGCATACTAGAGGCCCAGTGCACAAAAGTCTGTGCTCTTTGGGGGGTCCCTCAGCCCTGCCTGTGCCCTTTCACAGTCTGGGAATCCTTGGGGGATGACTACCTGCTGGCTTAGGCCCACTGCCTGGGGGATTGGGCCTAAACTGGCAGTCAGACATCCCTCTGGCAGGCTGGGCGCCCTCAGGGGATGTCCACTTGCCAGCAGGGAGCAGGCCTAAGCTGCAATCAGACATCCTTAGTGCCACTGAGGAGGCAAGAGAGGCTCCCTCCACCACCGCTGTACTGGTAGCCATCAGACTGGCTTGTGGCTGAGCAGAGCTCCTCCTGTGGGAGCGCACTGACCACCCGGGGGCAGCTCCTGCATTGAGCATCTGCCCCCCTGGTGGTCAGTGTGTGTCATAGTGACCAGTCATTTCCAGTCATTCTGCTGCTAGGGTCAATTTGCATATTACCCTTTTATTATATAGGAGTGCCTGGCCAGCCTGTGTGAGGGGCTGATGGCTGTTTTCAAACTGGCCACAGCCCATTCAGTGTGGGGGTCCCCACTGGGGTGCCTGGCCAGCCTGAGTAAGGGGCTGAGGGCCATTTTCAAGTTGGTCACACCTCCTTCAGGGTGGGGGGGTCCTGCTGGGGTGCCTGGCCAGTCTGGGTGAGGGGCTTATGGCTGTTTGCAGGATGGCCACTACCCCCAGCTACCCAAACTACCAGTGGAGGCTGGCTGGAAGCAGGTGTCTGGGATTTATTTGTCTTCTATAATTGAAGCTTTGTTGCCATGAGCGGAGGCCGCAACCAGCTCAGGGCCTGTGGGAAGCTTGACTTCCTCCATCACCCGGGCAACCAAGCCTCCTGCTTGCTACAGCTCCATGGCTTCCAGCCACCATCTTGGTTGGGTTAATTTGCATATAGTTGCTCTGATTGGCTGGTGGGCATAGCTTAGGGCATAGCGAAGGTACAGTTAATTAGCATCTTTGTCTTTTATTAGTGTAGATAGATTTTTTTAAGTCAATATTGAGGCAATAGCAATGGTCTCCTAATTAGTGTCTCACTCTTACAATTCTGTTACAGATCTCTTGATTCACCTATGCCAGTGTTATGGTAGATAGTTCTGAGAGTGCACATGAAGTTGTACAGGAAGAATACAATTTTACACATATTCAAGGAGCTTCTTACTTTTTCACAGTGTTCTTATAAAAAGATAGCTCATAAGGTGAAAGTTTACAATTACAAGAACAAGTTTCAACCAATAGGGACAAAGGCCTGTGAAAAAAGCTTTAGCTATCCTTTCTAAGGGCCAATTCTAAAATGCATTATTTCACTGTGCAAGAACCTGAGTAATTTGAACCCGCATTGACTTTGACAATGACTATGATAATGTACTCTTTTTAAAATTTATTTTCATGTTTACACTATGTCCTCATTTCCTCCCCTTCACCCCCTTTACACAGCCCCACCTCCCTTTCCTTTGGCTTTCACCATACTGTTTGTTGTATGTGTCTATGGGTATGCATGTATGTTCTTTGTCTAATCCCTTCTTCTTTCATGTGGTATCTTCTCCCCAAAATCCTTCCTCTTTGACAGCTGTCAGTTGTTCTATGTTTTTATGCCTCTGTGTTGTGAGAGTGAACCAGTGATCTTTTCTGTCAAAGAAAGGAGCTTACTGCCATATTAGATCCCACTATTTTGATCTGTCCTTCAGGCTATCAGAGTGCCACCATCTTAGCTCCGCCTTACCCCTCCTCTTCCTCTGAATTAGCCGATCATGAAATAATGTGAACCTGAGCTCTGAGCCCTGACCAATCAGGTCAGAGTTCAGAGTGAGGCACAGGGCAGACCCACATCAAGAAACAAAAGCCAAATGGACTTCACATTCATTGTTTTCTGCCCCTGATTTCCAGCTGGCAAAATCACCCTTTGGCACAGGAGGGTGCAATGAAGTTTTGAGTGTCTGTCTCATTCCAGTGATATTGTTGAGTGCATTTCTAACAGTGTCCATTTTATTAATCAGTTCATTTTGATCATTAGATTAACACATACAACTGAGATTATATGGCATTGACTCGGCATAATAATCTCCTCTGATATTGGCTTTTCCCCTTCCCTGTCTTATTTTCTAAGCTCTCTCACTTCTGTTTCCTTAAATTATGTCACAAATAAACTTTCCAGTTTTTTTTTCTTTAATTAGTTCCATGTAAACTAATGGCACTCAAATTCTTATTTTCATATTTTATCTAGAGAACGAGAGGCCTGGTGCATGAATTCATGCATGTGTGAGGTCCAGCTGGCTCGGGGGGAGGGACTGGGACAGCAGGGGCAGAGGGACCAAGAGAGTTAGAAGTGGGTGCTGATCGGGCCCCAATCAGGCTGGTTGGCTGTTGCAGTGTACATCATAGGGACTAGTCATAGTGGTTGTTCCGTCATTCCAGTCACTTGGCTATATATGTGTAGATAATCCATGGCAACAGAAGCTAAAATACATATTTATAGATATTCACATTGAAGTCAAGGATATATTTCTAAAATAGATATCTCCAGTCATTCCCTAACCAAATAATTTTTTTAATTCTCTCTCACCTAGCCTAAAATCTACCATATTAAGGACGTCTATAAGACTCGAATAAGAGGCTTGTGTAGCCTGCACCCATCCAAGGAAGAGCAGCCTCGTGATCAGCACACCCTAAGTCTGAGAAACAGCAGCTGTGTGTGAAGCCTCCCCCCACCAGCCAGAGGAGCCACCACAACTGTGAACAGCACACACCAGAGGAGCTGCTGCCAACTGAGGAGCAGCTGCTACCACAACTGCCAGAGGAGCAACCTCAGTCTGAGGAGCCACTGCCACCCAAGGAGCAGCCACTGAATGACTCAACATCTAGATATGTCCGTGAGATCAAACATGGGTAGACAAAGAAACCCCCAAAGGAAAGAGAAGGAGGACTCTCCAGAAAAGCAGCTAAGTGAAAAAGGCATTCAGCATGACAGAAAAAGAATTCAGATTAAGGGTCCTAGAATGCATAAACCAGATGGAGAAAAAACTCAACAACTTATGCAAGAAGCAAGAGGAAATGGATGAAAGAATAAACAAATTATGTAAGAACTAAGAAGAAATGAAGACTGATATAGCTGCAATAAAAAACACCATTGAAAGTTTCAACAGTAGACTAGGAGAAGCGGAGGACCGAACTAGCGAATTAGAAGACAGGGAAGCAAAACACACCCAAATTGAACTGAAATTGGAGAAAAAAATTAAAAGACAAGAGGAGAGACTAAGGGAGCTATGGGACAACATGAAACAATACAACATATGAACAATAGGGGTGCCAAAACAATAGAAAGAGGCACAAGGGTTAGAAAACCTATTTGAAGAAATAATATAAAACTTCGCTGAGGTGGGGAAGAAAAAAATCACACAAGCACAGAGAGTTCCAAACAAGGTGAATCGGAGAAGATTCACACCAAATCACATCATAATTACCATGGCAAATGCTCAGGACAAAGAGAGAATCTTAATGGCCACAAGAGAGAGACAGAAAGTTATATTCAAGGGATCTCCCATAAGATTTTCAAATGATTTCTCATCAGAAACACATCAGGCCAGAAAAGAATGAACAGAAATTTACAAAGTGATGCAAAGCAAAGGACTGAATCCAAGAATACTCTATCCAGTAAGCCTATCAATCAAAATTGAAGGAGAAATAAGAAGCTTCATACACAAAAATAGGCTAAGGGAGTTTATAACCACCAGGCCAGCAATGCAAGAAATGCTAAAGGGACCAGTGTAAAATGAAGAAATAAAAAGCTCAGAAAGAAAACAGACCCCCCCAAAAAGAAATGGCTACAAACAAGTACCTTTCAAGAATAACTTTAAAGGTAAACGGACTAAATGCTCCAATCAAAAGACATCGAGTTGCTGAATGGATAAAAAAACATCATCCATACGGTTGCTGTCTACAAGAAACCCATCTCAGAAGAAGGGACTCACACAGACTGAAAGTGAAGGGATGGAAAAATATCTTTCAGGCATATGGAAATGAAAAGAAACACACACACACACAAAAAAAAACAAAACAAAACAAAAACAAACAAACAACAACAAAAAAACTATGGGTAGCAATACTTATATGGGAAAAAATAGACCTCAAAGTGAAGGCCATAACAAGAGATAAGGAAGGCCACTTCATAATACTAAAGGGATCAATACAACAAGAGGAAATAACCCTGATAAACATATATGCACCCAATACAGGAGCACCCAAGTACATAAAAAAACTCCTAGAAGACATCAAAGGGGAGATTGACAACAATACAATCATAGTAGGGGACTTTAATACACCACTGTCATCACTGGATAAATCCTCTAGACAAACAATCAGCTAAGAAACAGCAATCCAAGATGACTAACTAGATCAGATGGACTTCATTGACATCTTTAGAACACTTCACCCCAAAGCCACGGAATATACATTCTTCTCAAGGGCTCATGGGACATATTCAAAAATAGACCACATATAGGGTCACAAACAAAATCTCCCCAATTTCAAGAAGATTGAAATCATACCAAGCCTCTTAAAACAGGATGGCATAATATTAGAAAAAACTACCAAATACTCAAACATTTGGAGGCTGAATAGCATGTTATAACATATTGATTGGGTTACCAATGAGATCAAAGAAGAAATAAAAACATCCTAGAAACTAATGACAAAGAAAACACAACAATCCATAACCTATGGGACGCAATGAAAGCAGTCCTGAGAGGGAAGTTTATAACACTACAGGCCTATTTCAAAAAACAAGAAAAAATGATAGTAAATCATCTAACTCTACAACTCAAATAATTAGAAAGAGAGCAACAAGAAAAGCCCAGAGAGAGCACAAGGAAGGAGATAATAAAGATTAGAGCAGAAATAAATGACATAGAGAGCAAAAAAACAATACAGAAAATCAATGAAACCAAGAGCTGGTTCTTTGAAAGGATAAACAAGATTGATACACCTCCTGCCAGGCTCACCCGGAAGCAAAGAGAGAGGACCCAAATAAACAAAAGCAGAAATGATAGAGGCAAAATAACAAGAGACCCCACAGAAATACAAATGATTGTTAAAAAATACTATACTATCCTCCTCAGATTATTCCAAAAAAATTCAAGAGGAAGGAACACTTCCAAGCTCATTCTATGAAGCCAGCATCACGCTAATACCAAAACCAGATAAAGACAACACAATGAAAGATAATCATAAGCCAATATCCCTCATGAACATTGATGCCACAATACTCAACAAAATTCTAGCAAATTGAATCCAGCAATACATCAGAATGACCGTACACCATGACCAAGTAGGATTTATCCTGACGATTTAAGGGTGGTACAATATTTGCAAATCAATAAATGTGATACATCACATAAAGAAATTAAGAGATAAAAATCATATAGTCATATCAATTAACTCAGAAAAAGCATTTGACAAAATCCTACACGCTTTCTTGATAAAAGCTCTAAGCAAGTTAGGAATAAAAGTATCATAACTCAAGATAATAAAAGCCATATATGAGAAACCCACAGCTAACATCATACTCAATGGTCAAAAACTAAAACCATTTCCTCTAAGAACAGGCACAAGACAGGGATGCCCACTCTCACCACTCCTGTTCGACATAGTACTGTGAGTACTAGCCATTGCAATCAGACAAGAAGAAGATATAAAAGACATCCATATTGGAAAAGAAGAAGTAAAAGTGTCCTTATTTGCAGATGACGTGATACTGTACATGAAAAACCCTAAAGACTCCATCAATAAAATTATTAGACGTAATAAATGAATTCGGTAATGTAGCAGGATACAAAATTAATGCCAAGAAATCTTTGGCATTCCTTTACACCAATAGTGAACTTACAGAAAGAGAAACTAAAAAAGCAATACCATTTACCATCATGCCAAAAATATTAAAATACCTAGGAATAAACTTAACTAAGGAAGTAAAAGGTCCATATGCTAAAAACTACAGAACACTGAAAAAAGTGAAAGAGGAAGACATAAAGAGATGGAAGAACATATCGTGTTCATGGATTTGTAGAATCAACATCATTAAAATGTCCATACTACTCAAAGCAATCTGTAGATTCAATGCAATCCCCATTAAATACCAATGGCATATTTCACATATCTAGAACGAATGTTCCAAAAATTCATCTGGAATAAAAAAACCTTGAATAGCTACAGCAATCCTGAGAAAGAACAAAGTAGGTGGGATCTCAATACCAGATATCAACCTGTATTACAAAGCCACTGTTCTTAAAATATCTTCGTACTGGCACAAGAACAGACATATAGATCAATGGAATAGGATAGAAAACCCAGAAATCGACCCAAATCAATATGCCCAATATTTGAAAAAGGAGGCAAGAGCATAAAATGGAGTCAAGACAGTCTCTTCAATAAATGGTGTTGGGATAATTGGATTGATACATGCAAAAAGATGAAATTAGACCACCAACTTACACCATACACAGAAAAAGAACTCAAGAGAAACCAAGATGGTGGCATAGGTAAACACCAGCAATTGATGCCTTGCACAACCACTTCAAAAATACAACTAAAAGACAAAACGGACATCATCCAGAACCACAGGAAGGCTGGCTGAGTGGAAATTCTACAACTAGATGGAAAGAGAAAAGCACACTGAGACTCAGAGGAGGTGCAGAAGTAAAGTGCAGAGGTACAGAGGCACCCACTGAAAGGGCTGGCAACTGAGGACGCAGCACTGGTGGAAAGGGCTCGCAGCTGAGGATGCAGCACATGTGGAAACGGCGCAGCTGAGGACGCAGTTGTCTTTTTCAATTGGGAGGGAGTCTCAAGTTCCCGACTGCTCTGAACTCCAGTTCCAGGTGAGTCTTTGGGGACCCAGACTCATAGGGGGAGATACTGAACTGCCTGGCATCAGGCAGAATTCGAGGGCGACTTTTTTTCAGAGGAGCTTTCAGTGATTACCACGAAACACTGAGACCTAGGGCCTCTTGGGGTACGACTGGGGACCAGCCATAGCTGCTTGCTCTTCCCTGTTGATCCCTTGAGACCCTGCCCCACCCAAGCTGTGCTCAGAGGCTTTTGCATATGAAAGGCCTAGCCCTTTGCAATTTAAAAATTACCTAACAAATTGCAGCTGGGTCAGAGAGACCCAGAACTTCCAAAAGGCCCAAGGCCCCACTGCAGCTTGCATTGATTCACAGCTGGGCCTCATTTGAACACATCCAAACCCCAAACAAAGAAGAGGAATCTCTCCATAGCTCCTTCTGTGTAGCCTCAGGCAGAGGCTAAATTCTCACCTCCTTAGAGATCCAAGAGCCAGTGTACCCAGTGGTCAGAGTGGAACCATCCAGATTACAACTCCTCAGATCCATAAGGGACACACTCAGGGGGCAGACTCAGTTGCCAGAAGCCGGTCCATCCTTGCTGCTTGACACAGTCGCTGCAGGAAAGAAACATCTGCACAGCATATGTTTCAAGGGACCTGGCGTATATAGCATACTGTTCTTAATATTTTTGCTCCCTTTAGCGCTATGTGTTTTTCCCAAGGTCACCTCTCCGAGAAAGGTTGTTTCCCCAGCTAGGGATTTTTCCCTGAAGTTAGGGAGGGGATAAGACCCCTTAACTACGTGCCAAGTGGGTAGTTAATCACTTTAACTACAAATAATCACACTTAAGCCACATAATCTTTACTCCCTGGAATGGAGATAAGAAACGCCCTAACCTTTGCAATAGAAATTGACAGGATTAAAATCAACTGGTATAAATACAGAGGTAACAAGACAATAAACACCAGAACTTGGCTGGAGATCCTAACCAGAACTTGGCTAGAGATTCTGGCTAGGCTCCTGATCAACTGAATGCTGTCTCCATGTCATTCCTTCTTTGCTGACTCTTTTCACACTTTCGGGGACCCCTGGACCTGCTGGGGTTGTACCCCAGCACTCAGTGAGCACCAAAGCCCCACTGAAGCAAGTCTTGCACCATAAGGGTGTCTCCGACACAGAAGTTCTCCTACTGCAGACACAGCTGATTCTCACAACCAATTGGTCTGGAGATCAATTCCTCCCAGTGATACCTACAACAATCAAGGCTTAACTACAAAACTGTGCACAAAGCCCACAAAGGGGTGCACCACGAGTGTCCACCTCAGGTAATTGGGGAAGCTCAGCCACTGGGCCCTGTTGGACACCTAGCACAGAAAGCCACTCTATCAACACAGGGAAGCATAAAAAATGTGGAGACAAAGAAACAGGTCATAAACAACAGAAATGGAGAAAAGCAAACTACTGGATATAGAGTTCAAAACCAAACTTTTAAGGTTTTTCAAGAATTTTCTAGAAACTGCCAATAAATTTAGTGAGACCCTCAAGAAATCTAGTGAGTCCCTCAAGGTTATGAAAATGGACCAACTAGAAATTAAACATACACTGACTGAAATAAAGGATATTATACTGAGTTCCAACAGCAGACTAGAGGATCCCAAGAATCAAGACAAAGATTTGAAATACAAAGAAGCAAAAAACAACCAACTGGAAAAACAAAAAGAAAAAAGAATCCAAAAATACAAAGATAGCGTAAGGAGCCTCTGGGACAGCTTCAAACGTACCAACATCCAAATTATGGGGGTGCCAGAAGAAGAGAGAGAGCAAGATTTTGGAAACCTATTCGAAAAATGACAGAAAACTTCCCCTACCTGGTGAAAGAAATAGACTTACAAGTCCAGGAAGCGCAGAGAACCCCAAACAAAAGGAATCCAAAGAGGACCACACCAAGACACATCATAATTAAAATGCCAAGAGCAAAAGACAAAGAGAGAATCTTAAAAGCAGCAAGAGAAAAACAGTCAGTTACTTACAAGGGAGTACCCACAAGATTGTCAGCTGATTTCTCAACAGAAACTATGCAGGTGAGAAGGGAGTGGCAAGAAATATTCAAAATGATGAATAGCAAGAACGTACAATCAAGATTACTTTACCCAGCAAAGCTATCATTCAGAATTGAAGGTCAGATAATGAGCTTCACAGATAAGAAAAAGCTAAAGGAGTTCATTACCAACAAACCAGTATTATCTGAGAGGCTGAAAGGTATCCTTTGAGTAGAGGAAGAAGAAGAAAAAGGTAAAGATACAATTATGAACAACAAATACACATCTATCAACAGTGAATCTAAAAATCAAGTGAATTAATAACCTGATGAACAGAATAAACTGGTGAATATAATAGAATCAAGGGCATACAAAGGTAGTGGACTGACTATTCTTGGGGAGAAAGGAGTATGGGAGCTGCGGGAAGAGACTGGACAAATTGTACACCTATGGATGAGGACATTGGGGGTGGAAGGGCAGAGGGTGGGGTGGGAACCAAGTGGAGGGGAGCTATGGGGGGAAAAAAGAGGAACAACTATAATAATCTGAACAATAAAGATTTAATTTAAAAAAAAAGAACTCAAAATTGATAAAGGACTTAAACATAAGATGGGAAACCATAAAAATACTAGGCGAATCCACAGCCAACGAAATTGCAGACATATGCTGAAGTAATTTCTTCATTGATACTGCTCCTAGGGCAATGAAAACTAAAGAGAAAATAAACAAATGGGACTACATCAAAATAAAAAACTTCTGCACAGCAAAGGGAAACCATCAACAAAACAACAAAGAAAGCCCACTGTATGGGAGAACATATTGGCTAATATTATCACTGATAAGGGTTTAATCTCCAGCATTTACAGGGAACTCATATAACTTAACAAAAGGAAGATAAACAATCCAATCAAAAAATGGGCAATGGACCTAAATAGACACTTCTCGAAAGAGGACATACAGAAGGCCAAACGACATATGAAAAAATACTCAAAGTCACTAATTATATGAGAGATGCAAATCAAAACGACAATACAGTATCATTTCACACCTGTCAGAATGGCTATCATCAACAAATCAACAGACAAGTGTTGGAGAGGATGTGGAGAAAAATGAACCCTTTTGCACTGCTGGTGGAAATAAAAACTGGTACAGCCACTGTGGAGGACAGTATGGGGTTTCCTCAAAAAACTAAAAATGGAACTCCCATTTGACCCAGTGATATCACTTCTAGATATATACCAAGAAGCTAGAAACACCAATCAGAAAGGATTTATGCATCCCTATGATCATAGCAGCACAATTCACCATAGCTAAGATTTGGAAACAGCCTAAGTGCCCATCATCAGATGAGTGGATTAAAAAATTGTGGTACATATATACCAATGGAATATTACACTTCAGTAAAAAAGAAGGAGCCCTTACCATTTGCAACAGCATGGATGGAATTGGAGAGCATTATGCTAAGTGAAATAAGCCAATCAGAGAAAGATAAATATCACATGATCTCACTTAGTTGTGGAATATAGTGAACAACATAGGCTGATGAACAGGGTCAGATCCAGAGAGAGAGAAGCAGCGATCAGACTGTCAAACCTCAGAGGGAAAGTAGGGGAGAGTGGGGGTGAGGGGGGAGATCAACCAAAGGACTTGTATGCATGCATGTAAGCCCATCTAATGGATACAGACAACAGGGGGGTGAGGGCATGAGTGTGTGTGTGTGTGTGTGGGGGGGTGTTATGGGGCAATGAAGTTACATATGTAATACCTTAATCAATGAAGAAATTAAAGATTGAAAAAAATTAGAATAAAAAAATATATTGAAAATGTTTAAAAAGTCATATAATCATATCAATTAGGCAGAAATGGCATT
Organism: Myotis nattereri; assembly: GCF_964212035.1. NCBI lineage: Eukaryota > Metazoa > Chordata > Mammalia > Chiroptera > Vespertilionidae > Myotis > Myotis nattereri. Next base: position 32,964,846 of record NC_138094.1, on the reverse strand, counting down.
TGACAAAATCCAGTACCATTTTGTGATGAAAGCTCTCAGGAAAGTGAAAGTAGAGGGATGATACCTCAACATAATAAAAGCCTTGTGTGACAAACCTGCAGTACATCATACTTAATGGTAAAAACTAAAACCATTCCCCCTAAGAACAGGAGCAAGACAGGGATGCCCACTTTCACCACTTCTGTTTTACATAGTACTGGAAGTGCTCGCCATTTCAATCAGACAAGAAAAAGAAATAAGGGCATCCCAATTGTAAAAGAAGAAGTAAAATTGTCATTATTTGCAGACGACATGATATTGTACATAGAAAACACTAAAGACTCCATCAAAAATAACTACTAGAACTAATGAATTTGGCAGTGTAGTAGTATACAAAATTAACACCCAGAAATCTATTGCTTTTTTATACACCAACAATGAACTCACAGAAAGAGAAACTAATAAAAACAATTCCATTTACCATTGCAACCAACACATTATGATACCTAGGAATTTGACCAATGAGATAAAGCACCTGTGCTCAGAAAATTACAGGACGCTGGAAAAAAAAAAAGAGAGAGAGAGAGAGAGATACAGGGAGACATAAACAAATGGAAGAATACACCATGTTCATAGGTTGGTAGAATCAACATCATTAAAATGTCCATACTACCCAGAGTAATCTATAGATTCAATGCAATCCCCTCTAAAATGCCAACGACATACTTCAAATACCTAGAACAAACTCTCCAAAATTTCATCTGGAATAAAAAAAAAAAGACCCCAAATAGCTGCAGCAATTATGAGAACAAACAATGTTGGAGGGATCACAATACCAAAAATACTACAAAGCACGAGAACAGACATATAGACCAATGAACATAACAGAGAACTCAGAGATTGATCCAAGACATTATGCTCAATTAATATTTGACAAAGGAGGCAAGAGCATACAATGGAGTGAAAAACGTCTCTTCAATAAATGGTGTTGAGAAAATTATACAGATTAGAAGCAAAAAAATGAAACTAGACCACTAACTTAGACTATACACAAAAATAAACTCAAAATGGGTAAAGGACTTAAAAGTACAACCAGAAACCATAAAAATACTAGAGGACTCTAAAGGCAACAAAATCTCAGACATAACTCATAGCAATATGTTTACTGATAAAACTCCTAGGACAAGGAAAACTAAGGAGAAAATAAACAAATGAGACTACATCAAAATGAAAAGTTTCTGCACAGCAAAAGAAACCATCAACAAAACAACGAGAAAGACCACTGCATGGGAGAACCTACGTATTTGCCAATGTTACCTCTGATAAGGGTTTAATCTCCAACATTTACAGGGAATTTATACAATTTATCAAAGGAAAGATAAATAATCCAATTTAAAAAATGGGCAAAGAGCCGAAACTGGTTTGGCTCAGTGGATGGAGCGTTGGCCTGCGGACTGAAAGGTCCCAGGTTCGATTCCGGTCAAGGGCATGTACCTGGGTTGCGGGCACGTCCCCAGTGGGGGATGTGCAGGAGGCAGCTGGTCGATGTTTCTCTCTCATCGATATTTCTAACTCTCTATCTCTCTCCCTTCCTCTCTGTGGAAAATCAATAAAATATATTAAAAAAAAATGGGCAAAGGACCAAAATAGACACTTTTCAAAAGAAGACGTACAGAAGGCCAAGAGACATATGAAAACATGCTCAAAGTTACTAATCATCTGAGAGATACAAATCAAAACAATACTGAGGTACAACCTCACACAAGTCAGAATGGCTATCATCAACAAATCAATAAGTGACAAGTGCTGGAGAGGATACGGAGAAAAAGGAACCCACTTGCACTGCTGCTGGGAATGCAGATTGATGCAACCAGTCGAAACCAGTATGGCATTTTCTCAAAAAATTAAAAATGGAACTCCCATTTGACCCAGTAATCCCACTTCTAGGAACATATCCCAATAAATCTGAAACACCAATTAGAAAGGATATATACACCCCTGTGTTCATAGCCACACAATTTACAATAGCTAAGTTTTGGAAACAGACTAAGTGCCCAGATGAGTGTATTAGAAAACTGTAGTACATCTACACAATGGAATACTACACTGCTGTAAAAAAAAAAAAAAAAAAAGGAATTCTTACCATTTGCAACAGCATGAATGGAACTAGAGAGCATTATGCTAAATGAAATAAGCCAGTCAGAGAAAGATAAATATCACATGACCTCACTCATGTGTGGAATATAATGAACAACATATACTAATGAACAAAAATAGAGCCAGAGTCATAGAAGCATCGAACAGACTGTCCAACCTATAAGGGAATGCAGAAGGTGAGGAGGTAAGAGATCAACCAAAGGACTTGTATACATGTATATGAACATAACCAATGGACACAGACGGGGTGGCGTTGAGGGCAGCTAAGGAGAGGTCAATGGGGGAAAAGGGAGACTTATGTAATAGTTTAAACAATAAAGAATTTAAATGAAAAAAAGAAGAGTTATTGCTGGACATGGACTGGCCCAGAGCAGGTTTGCATCAGACCAGCCATGCAGGAAAGATTTCACAAAATAAGTTCAGGTGATTTTGAGATTACATTTATTAAAGCTGTAAATATTGAAATGAAGGAAGGACTCTGGGTAAAAGAAGCAACAGGAGAGAGCCCAGGCAATTCTTTTCTTAGCTCTCTAGAAATGTTATAGGAAAGAAGTGAGCCAAGGCGGGGCTGCTTTTATCCCACTGAGAAGTCAGAAAAGAAGGGGCCTTGGAGACACGATCAGTGGCTAAGCCAAGGATGAGCTGCCACTGCCCACTGATCTCTCCATTGCAGGTCTCATGAGGACACTTAGAGTTTAGGAGGAAGGAAAAAGTTTTTGGCAGACAACAGCATGGGCTTTTTCTAGTCTAGAGCGAACCCACACATATCATTGGATTGATTGTTTAATTTTCCTTTGGGGGTGAGAATCTTAGGGGGGATTTCATCAAAATATTCATTAGCTTTTCAGGTGCTTTACAAATATGCTAGTGCATTAAAATGACCCTATATGGATTATTCTTTCGTCTGCTTTACTATTTTACTTTTATCTTGGGTCTACCTGGATCTAATTGGGATTTTGTTATTGTCCCCATGACTTTATTTGTCCTTAAGTTTAGATAGAACAAAGTCATTAATTGACTTTCTATTCTCTATTTTCCTGACCAGAGTGATTTAAGCTATGTATTACCTATTTTTAGGAGAGGTATAAACCACTGGTTCTCAAGTGTCCTTGGTTGGGGAAAATATGGTCTTAGGATTTACTAGCTGGCTTTAAGTTGTTCAAAGTGTTTGGCCCATTTAATCTTCTTATCTCAGTTTTTCTATTCCACCTGCCTGGGGATTTTCCTGCCTCTGTATGAGCAAATATGCGCTGACAAACTGGGTAACTTAGGTAAAATGGACAAATTCCTATAATCAGAAAAATTACCAAGATTATACCACAAAGAAATAGAAGATCTGAATAGACCTATAAATAGTAAGACTTTTCAATCAGTAATAAGAATATATCTCCCAATAAATCAAAGCTCTGAATCTGATGGCTTCACCAGAGAATTCTACAAAGTCTAACACCAATTTCAAAAACTAACACCAGTCCTTCTTAAATGTTTTTAAAACTTGATTAGGAAAATCACTTCCTAACACTTCCTAATTCATTCTATGAATCTTACATCACCCTGACACCAAAGGCAGACAAAACCACAACAAGTAAAATCACAGACCAATAGCCAATATTTACAATGATACAAAATTCTTAACAAAATTCTAGCAAACTGAATTCAGCAACATATTTTAATGTTTTTCACCATGATCAAGTGGGATTGATTCCTTGAATGAAAATAAGGTTCAATGTAAGAAAATCTACCAATGTAGTCTACCACATTGACATAATAAAGAGGAAATATAATCATTAAAAGGACATGATACAAGGAAAGGATTTTTAAAAAGTCAACACTGATGACATAAGAATTATAAAAGTAGGAATAGAAGATAACTATTTCAACATCATAAAGGCTACGTATGACAAACCTTTATGTAATATCATACTCCATGGTGAAAGTTGAAGTGTAAGACAAGGATTCCCTCTCTCACCACTTATATTCAACATAGTATTTGAGCAATTAGGCAGTAAAGGGAAATAAAAGGCATCCAAATTGGAAAGTATGAAGGAAAGTAATCTCTCTTCATATATTATGCAAATAGACCAAATGGCGAAGGACTGGCAGAATGACTGGTTGCTATGACATGCATTGACCACCAGGGTGCAGATACTCAATACAGGAGCTGCCACCAGCCCATAGGCCTCAGGCCAGCCAAGGTGGGTGCCATCAGGCCCCGCGACCCCCGATTGCCCTGCTGGTCGCTCCATTGATAGGCCTGATCACCAGTCAGGCATGGATTTCATGCACCAGGCCTCTAGTAAAAATATAAATGACAACAAAAAAGTACCTATCAATAATAACCTTAAATGTAAGTGCTCCAAACAAAAGACATAGGGTAGATTAATGGATAAGAAAACATGACCCATATATATGCTCTCTATAAGGACCCACCTCAGAACAAGGACTCACACAGGATGAAAGTGAAGAGATAGAAAAAATATTTTCCAAACAAATCAAATTGGGGGGAAAAAAGATGGGGAGCAATATCCATGTCTGACAAAATAGACTTCAAAATAAAGGCCATAAAAAGAGACAATGAAGGCCACTTCCTAATACTAAAAGGAATGATTCAACAAGAGGATATAACCCTGGAAAACATATAAGCACCCATTATAGGAGCAGCCAATTTATGAAAAAAAAAAGAAAAGAAAACTTGTGAAGGATTTAAAAGGAGAGTGTCAACAGCAATACAATCATAGTAGGGGACTTTAATTCTCCACTGACAACACTAGATAGATCTTCTAGACCAGTGGTTCTCAACCTTTGGGTCACGACCACTTTGGGGGTCAAATGACCCTTTTACAGGGGTCGCCTAAGACCATCAGAAAACACATAACATAATTACATATTGTTTTTGTGATTAATCACTATGCTTTAATTATGTTCAATTTGTAACAATGAAAATACATCCTGCATATCAGATATTTACATTAAGATTCATAACAGTAGCAAAATTACAGTTATGAAGTAGCAAAGAAAATAATTTTATGGGGAGAAGAAAATGGCAGAGGTATAGACGGACATGTCCTGTGTCTTGTCCCGGAGCAGATAAGGGTGAGCAGCTGAAACGGGTAACATACAGCCCTAATAAGCAGAAGATATTCAGCTGAGAGACAGTTTGCGGCTGGGAAAGGCGGAGGACTCCCGGAGAAAGGGGAAAGTTGGAGACTGCGGCTGAAATCTCTCCCGGAGCACTGGCTCAGCTGCTGGAGACCATGCCATCTTGAGTGGCTGTTATTGGAAGCATATCCATCAAAAGACCAGGCATCCACAGCATCCAGATATCGGCTACTAACCCAGAAACAACGGATCCCAAGCATCGAGACTACATGAACTTAGAGGATCCCTGCTTCTCTCTATGGAAAGGTCAAATTTCCCCTAAAGGTGTGGTTTGCAATTCAGGTTGGAGAGAGGAACATGCATACACGCAGGGGAAATCTGAGCCCCACAAAGTCCACGGCCGTTGGGGCCAGCGTGATCTGTGAGTGTGGGAGGGCTCCCGCAGGGCTGCTGGCAGAAGGGAAAGCCAAAAATAAGTCCATAGCTGGACTGGATGCAAAAAAGCAGCCTTGGATTTTGCCAGTGTGCCGGCTACTTTGCACTGGGGAAGAGAGGGTGCACGGAAGGGACTGCGCACAGAGCTGAAAGGTGGGGGGTTGTGAATTCGCGCAACTTCTCAGGCTCTTGTTCTCTCTCTTCCCCTTAAATCTTTGCGTTTGATTATTAAACCCAGTACATGGGATTGCCCAGTCAGGGTCACTCACACAGACTGCAGGGGAAAGTTGTTTTTGTGGAACCTGGGAAACAGAGTGGGAGTAACAATTAAAGAACAGGATCTAGGACAGTCGACGCTCCCAAACCAGTTTTAAGTGTGATCGGGAAAATAAACCCTAACTGCTGGACAGAGAGGACTTATAGCCTCGGAGGTCTATCCAGAAACACTGCCACCCAGGTGCTGATCCAGAACTGACTCTTCTGTAAATACAAATAAAGGCAATCTGGGAAACAAATACAGCCTGCCTTAAAATCAGGACTGTGGTTTACAACACAGAGGAACAGTGTATCGCAGGGAAATTCAGCACCCTCCTGAAAACCTGGCAGGACTAAAGCATGCCAGAAAGAAGAGTAGAGGACCTGAAGCACCTTCACTACTGTACATTTTTATTTTTAATTCTTTTTTCACCTTTTAATTAAGAAACTATTTTTTTTCTTTTTTCATCACCTGATTTTACCTCTTTAATTACTACATTTTTATTTTAAACCAGTATTATTACTACTACCACTTTACCATTTTTTAAAGTGTCATTTTATTTTCTCTTTATTTTATTTTCATCGTTCTTTTAGCATCATTTTTCTCTACCTCAACTTTACCGTTATGCCAAAACTCTTTTCCTCACTTTTCCCCTTTGTTGTCCTGTTACTCTTACCCTATTCCTGCTTTAGATTTTCCCTATTCATTTTTTACCCCCTGTCTAAATTTCACCCTACTTATATATCTAATTTCCAATCCCCTGCTCTAAATCCATATATACCTCTCTCTTATCTTTCTTCACTATCCAAATTTTTTTCTTCTCTCTGTTGTTTAGTTTTGTTTGCTTGATTGTTGAGTATATTGGGGTTTTTTATGCTTGTTTGTGAGATTGTTTTGCTTTTGCTTTTTCTTTTCCTGTTGGTATTTTTTTCTCCGGTTATTTTTTTGCTTATGTTTTTCCTTGCCTCCCTTGATATTAGTGGTTGTTTTTAGTTTGCATTCATCTCCAGGGATCTGTTGCTGGAATTGGTTGGGATGAGTGGTGGTTCTATTGGAGTTTTATCTCTATATAAATAGTCTCTTCCCCTCTTCTATTTCATTCTCTGTCTTTTCTCTCTTACTTTTTTTTCTCCCTTTTCCCAATTCCATTTTTGCACTCCTTTTTTTCCCTTTTCTCTTTTATCTTTTCCTCTTCTTTCTTCCTTATCCCTTAATTCTCTTTGCTCAGTGACCACCTTTATTAGGGGTTATTAATATTGTAAATACATTTGTGTTCAGTTCCTTGTATGTTGTGCCTTGTTGTGTTGTATTTTGTGTCTTTAATTCAACACAACAGAGAGAGAACTACATAACCAAACATCTGGAGAAGAGGGATCATGGTGAAACAAAGAAGCAGCCCACATATGAAAGAAAAACAGGCATCACCAGAAAAGGAAGTAAACGAAATGGAGGCAATGGAGGCAAGCAACCTGTCAGAGAAAGAATTCAGAGAAATGGCCATACGGTGGATGAAAGAATGGAAGACAAATTCAACAATATGTGTAATAATAAAGAGGAAATGAATGAAAACCAAGAAGAATTGAAAAATGACATCACTGCTATAAGGAACTCAATAGAAAGCATCAAAAGTAGACTAGAAGAAGCAGAGTACCGCATCAGTGAGCTAGAAGAAAAGGTAGAAAAAAATACCCAAGCAGAGTAGCTTCTAGAAAAAAAAATAAAAAAAAGGAAGAGAGCCTAAGAGAACCCTGGGAACACACAAAACGAAAGAACATCCGAATAGTAAGGGTGCCAGAGGGAGGGGAAACTGAGCAAGGAGTAGAAAACCTGTTTGAAAAAATAATGACAGAAAACTTCCCTGACATAGGGAAGAAAAAACTCACAAATCCAAGAAGCTCACAGAGTCTGAAACAAAATGAACCCCAAAAGACCGACTCCTAGGCACATTATAATTAAATTGGCAAACACCAATGACAAAGCAAGAATCTTAAAAGCAGCCAGAGACAGAAAGTTAACTACAAAGGACCCTCCATCAGACTAGTGACTGATTTCTCACCAGAAACACATCAGGCAAGAAGGGAATGGAATGAAATATACAAAGTCATGCAAAGGAAGGGTCTGAATCCAAGAATACTGTACCCAGCAAGGCTATCAATAAAAATTGAGAGTCAAATCAGGAGCTTCACAGACATAAAAGGTCTACGGGAGCTTATCACCACCAAACCAGCAATGCAAGAAATGCTAAAGGGTCTGCTGTAAAAAGAAAAAATAGGAAACAAAGAAGGAACACAGGTGTAAAGAACAAAAGGTGACAAACAAGTGTCTATCAATAATAACTTTAAATGTAAATGGATTAAATGCCCCGATCAAAAGACATAGGGTAACTGAGTGGATAAGAAAACATGACCCATATATCTGCTGTCTACAGGAAACCCACCTCAGAAAAAAAAGATGAACACAGACTGAGGGTAAAGGGATGGAAAAGTTTTCTCAGGTGAATGGAAATGAAAATAAAACCAAAAGCTGGGGTAGCAATACTTATATCTGACAAATTAGATCTCAAAGTGAAGGACATAAAAAGAGATAAGGAAGGCCACTTCATAATACTAAAGGGAGCAATCCAACAAGAAGAAATAGCTCTGGTAAACACATACACACCCAATATAGGAGCACCCAAAAATGTAAGAAAACTTCTGGAGGAGATCAAGGGAGAGATTGATCATAGTAGGGGACTTTAACACCCCACTATCACCATTTGACAAATCCTCTAAACATAAAATCAGCAAAGAAATATCAATCCTAAATGACTCACTAGATCAGATGGAATTAATTGACATCTTCAAAACATTTCACCCAAAGCCACAGAATATACATTCTTCTCAAGTGCTCATTAGTCATTTGCAAAGATAGACCATATATTGGGTAACAGGCAAAGTCTCCTCAAATTCAAGAAGATTGAAATAATATCAAGCATCTTCTCAGACCACACTGGCATAAAACTAGAAATCAACTACAACAAAAACAATCCAAAAAAAATCAACACATGGAGAATAAATAGCACCCTATTAAACAAGGACTGGGTTACCTGTGAGATCAAAGAAGAAATAGAAAACATCATGGCAACAAATGACAATGAAAACACAACAATCCAAAATGTATGGGACACAGCGAAAGCAGTCTTCAGAGGGAAGTTCGTAGCTCTACAAGCCTACTGCAAGAAACAAGAAACAATGAGAATAAATTACTTAACCCCACAACTAAAAGATTTAGAAAGAGAGCAAGAAGAATATCCCAGTGTAAGCAGAAGGAAGAAAATAATAAAGATCAGAGCGGAGATAAAAGACAAAAAAAACCAAAAAAAAAACAATACAAAAGATCAACAAAACCAAGAGCTGGTTCTTTGAAAGAATAAACAAGATTGATACACCTCTATCCAGGCTACCAAGAAACAAAGAGAGAGAACCCAAATAAACAAAATCATAACTGAAAGAGGAGAAATAACTACAGACCTCACAGAAATACAAAGGATTGTTAGAAAATACTATGAACAACTCTACTCCAACAAACTAGACAACCTGGAGAAAATGGACATATTCCTAGAAAAATACAACATTCCAAAACTCAATCAGGAAGAATCTAAAAATCTCAACAGGCCAATTACTATGGAAGAAATTGAAGCAGTCATCAAAAAGCTCCCAGCAAGCAAAAGCCCAGGGCCAGACGGCTTCACAGAGGAGTTTTACCAAATATTCAAGAAAGAAATAAAAGCTATCCTCCTCACACTATTCAAAAAAATTCAAGAGGAAGAAACACTTCCATGCTCGTTCTATGAAGCCAGCATCACCCTAATACCAAAACCAGATAAAGACAACACAATGAAAGAGAATTGCAGGCCAATATCCCTCATGAACATAGATGCCAAAATCCTCAACAAAAATCTTAGCAAATCGTGTCCAGCAATACATAAGAAAGATTATACACCATGACCAAGTAGGTTTTATCCCAGGGATGCAAGGAAGGTATAATCTCCGCAAATCAATAAACGTAATACATCACATAAACAAATTGAGAGAAAAAAACCACAGTCATATCAATTGATGCAGAAAAAGCATTTGACAAAATCCAATACCCTTTCTTGATAAAAACTCTCAGCAAGGTAAGAATAGAAAAATCACACCCCAACATAATAAAAGCCATATACGACAAACCGAAAGCCAACATCATAATCAATGGACAAAAACTAAAACCATTCCACCTAAGAACAGGAACGAGACAGGGATGCCCCTCTCACCACTTCTGCTCAACATAGTAATGGAAGTACTAGCATTTGCGATCAGACAAGAAGAAGAAATAAAAGGTATCCAAATTGGAAAAGAAGTAAGACTGTCATTTTAGCAGATGACATGATACTGTACATAGAGAACTCTAAAGACTCCATCAAAAATTTATTAGACTTAATAAATTAATTGGCAATGTAGCAGGATACAAAATTAATACCAAGAAATCTATGGCATTTCTATACACCAATAGTGAACTTATAGAAAGTGAGATTAAAAAAGCAATACCATTTACCATCGCACCAAAAAAATTAAGATACCAAGGAATAAACTTAACTAAGGAGGTAAAAAACCTATGTGCGAAAATACGGGGCACTGAAAATAGAGATAGAGAAAAACATAAACAGAAGGAAGAACATACCATCTTTATGGATTGGTAGAATCAACATCATCAGAATGTCCATACTACCCAAGGCAATCTATACATTCAATGCAATCCCCATTAAATTACCAATGGCATATTTCACAAACTAGAGCAAATGTTTCAAAAATTCATCTGGAATAAAAAAAGACCTCGAATAGCTGCAGCAATCCTGAGAAAGAAGAACAAAGTAGGTGGGATCTCAATACCAGATAATAACTTGTATTACAAAGTCACCATTCTTAAACAGCTTGGTACTGGCACAAGAACAGACATCTAGATCAATGGAATAGATTAGAGAACCCAGAAATCGACCCAAACTACTATGCCCAATTAATATTGGACAAAGGAGGCAGGAGAATACAATGGAGTCAAGACGGTGTTGGGGAAATTGGACAGATACATGCAAAAAGATGAAACTAGACCACCAAATCACATCATAGACAAAAATAAACTTAAAATGGATAAAAGACTTAAACGTAAGATGGGAAACCATAAAAATACTAGAGGAATCCACAGGCAGCAAAATCGCAAACATATGCTGAAGGAATTTCATCTCTAATAATGCTCCTAGGGCAATGGAAACTAAAGAGAAAATAAACAAATGGAACTACATCAAAATAAAAAGCTTTTGCATGGCACAGGAAACCATCAACAAAACAACAAGAAGAATCAATGGAATAGAATATAGAGCCCAGAAATTGACCCGAACCAATATGCACAATTAATATTTGATAAAGGAGGCAAGAACATACAATGAAGTCAAGATAGTCTCCTCAATAAATGGTGTTGGGAAAATTGGACAGATACAGGCAAAACAATGAAACTAGACGACCAACTTACACCATGCACATAAATAAACTCAAAATGGATAAAGGACTTAAATGTACGAAGGGAAACCATAAAAATACTAGAAGAATTCAAAGGCAACAAAATCTCAGACATATGCTGAAACAATTTCTTCACTGATACAGCTCCTAGGGCATTGGAAACTAAAGAGAAAATAAACTAATGGGACTAGATCAAAATAAAAAGCTTTTGCACAGCAGAGAAAACCATCAATAAAACTACAAGAAAGCCCACCATATTGGAGAACATTTTTGTCAATGTTATCTCCGATAAGGGTTTAATCTCCAACATTTACAGGGAACTCCTACAAATTAACAAAAGGAAGATAAACAATTCAATCAAAAATGGGCAAATGATCAAAATAGACACCTTTCAAAAGAGTACATTCAGAAAGCCAAGAGACATATGAAAACATGCTCAAAGTCACTAATCATCAGAGAAATGCAAATCAAAACAGTAATGATGTACCATCTCACACCTGTCAGAATGGCTATCATCAACAAATCAAAAAATGACAAGTGCTGTAGAGGATGTGGAGAAGAAGGAACTCTCGTGCACTACTGGTGAGAATGCAGACTGGTGCAGCCACTATGGAAGACAGTATGGAGTTTCCTCAAAAAACTAAAAGTGGAACTCCCGTTTGACCCCATGATGCCACTTCTAGGCATATATCCCAAGAAAACAGAAACAACAATCAGAAAGGATATATGCACCCATATGTTCTTAGCAGTGCAATTCACCATAGCTAAGATCTGGAAACAGCCTAAGTGCCCATAAGTAGAAAAATGGATTAGAAAACTGTGGTACATCTACACGATGGAATACTATGCTGGTGTAAAAAAGAAGGAACTCTTACCATTTGCAACAGCATGGATGGAACTGGAGAATATTATGCTAAGTGAAATAAGCCGGTCAATGAAGGAAAAATACCACATGATCTCACTCATTTATGGATAATTAAGACCATTATAAACTTATGAACAAAAATAGATATGGAGGCAGAGCAGCCTCGAACAGATTGTCAAACTACAGTGGGAAGACCGGGGAGGGTTGTGGGGCAGAAGGGGTTGGAGTAAGAGATCAACCGAAGGACTTGAATATAAGTATAACCAATGGACATAAGACAGTGGGGGGTACAGGAGGCCAGGGGATTGTTAAGGGCAGGAAAAAAGGAGACATATGTAATACTCTTTGTAATACTTTAAGCGATAAAACAACTTAAAAAAATAAAAAAAGAAAAGCAGAGAAATAAAAGAAACAACAAGACCCACTGCATGGGAGAAGATATTTGGCAATGATATCACGGATAAGTGTTTAATCTCCAACATTTACAGAGAACTCATGAAACTTAACAATAGGAAGATAAACAATCCAATCAAAAAATGGACAACAGACCTAAAGAGACACTTTTCGAAAGAGGACATACAAAAGGCCAAAGACATATGAAAACATGCTCAAAGTCGCTAATTATATGAGAGATGCAAATCAAAACGACAATGTGGTACCATCTCACACCTGTCAGAATGGCTATCATCAACAAATCAACAAACAACAAGTGCTGGAGAGGATGTGGAGAAAAAGGAACTCTCGTGCACTGCTGGTGGGAATGCAGATTGGTGAGCCACTGTGGAGAGCAGTATGGAGCTTCCCCAAAAAATTAAAATGAAACTCCCATTTGACCCCGTGATCCCACTTCTAGGAATATATCCCAAGAAGCCAGAAACACCAATCAGAAAGGATATATGCACTCCGATCTTCATAGCAGCACATTTTACTATAGCTAAGATTTGGAAACAGTGTAAGTGCCCATCAACAGATGAGTGGATCAAAAAACTGTGGTCGATTTACAGAATGGAATACTATGCTGCGGCAAAAAAGAAGGAACTCTTGCCTTTTGTAACAGAATGGATGGAACTGGAGAGCAGTATGCTAAGTGAAATAAGCCAGTCAGAGAAAGATAAATACCTCATGATTTCACTCATTTGTGGAATATAGAGAACAACAGAGACTGATGAACAGGGACAGATCCAAAGACTGAGAAACAGCGATCAGGCTATTAATCCCCAGAGGGAAAGTAGGCAAGGGAGGGGGCAAGACTTGTATGCATGCATATAAGCCAGACCAATGGACACGGACAACAGGGGGATGAGAGCATGAGTGGGGGGAGGGGGAGGAGAAAAGGGGTTTAATGGGGGGGACGAAGACACATTTGTAATACCTTAAGTAATAAAGAATTTTTTAAAAAAAGAAATCAACTACAATAAAAACAATCAAAAAAATTCAAACACTTGGAAGCTGAATAGCATGCTATTAAATAATGATTGGGTTGCCAAAGAGATCAAAGAGAAGTTAAAAACATCCTTGAAACAAATGACAATCCATTGTTGTGAAAACACAACAATCCAAAATCTATGGGACACAGTGAAAGCAGTTCTGAGAGGGAAGTTTATAGCTCTACAGGCCTACCTCAAAATAAACAAGGAAAAATGTTAATAAATTATCTAACTCTACAACATAAAGAATTAGAGAGTAGCAAGGAAAGCCCAGAGTGAACAGAAGGAAGCAGATAATAAAGACCAAAACAAAAATAAATGACTTAGAGACCAAATATATATGGTCAATGAAACCAAGAGCTGGTTCTTTGAAAGAATAAACAAAATTGATGAAAATCTAGGCGGCTCACCAAGGAACAAAGACATAGGACCTAGATAAACAAAATCAGAAATGAAAGAGGCAAAATAACAACAGACCCCACAGAAATACAAAGGATTGTTAAAAAAAAATACTATGAAAAACTAGACAACCTAGAGGAAATGGACATATTTCTAGAAAAATAAGACCTTCCAAAACTCAACCAAGAAGAATCAAAAAATCTCAACAGGCTGATAACTAAGGAGGAAATTGACCTGTACTCAGAAAACTATAGAACATTGAAAAAATAGATAAAGACATAAATAGATAGAAGAACACACTTTGTTCATGGATTGGTAGAATCAACACCATTAAAATGTCCATACTATTCAAAGCAATCTATAGATTCAATGCAATCCCCATTAAAATACCAACAGCATATTTTGCAACCTAGAGAAAACAACAATTCATATAGAATTAAGAAAACTCCAAATAGCCACAGCAATCCTGAGAAAGAAGAGCAAAGTGGGTGGGATCTCAATACCAGATATCAAGCTACATTACAAAGCCACTGTTCTCAGAGCTGCCCAGTACTGGCACAAGAACAGACATATAGAACAATGGAATAGAATAGAGAACCCAGAATTCTACCCAAGCCAGTATGCTCAATTAATATTTGACAAAAGATGCAAGAGCATACAATGGAATCAATACAGTCTCTTCAATAAATGGTGTTGGGAAAATTGAACTGATACATGTAAAAAAATGAAACTAGACCACCAACGTACACCGTACCCAAAAATAAACTGAAAATGGATAAAGGACTGAAATGTAAGATGGGAAACCATAAAAATCTTAGAGGAATCTACAGGCAGCAAGATCTCAGACATATGCCGTGATTTTTGATAAAAACCATCAGCAAAGTGGGAATAGAGGAATCATAGCTCAACATAATCAAAGCAGTGTCTTCACCAATACAGATCCTAGGGCAATGGAAACTAATAAGGGAATAAACAAATGGGACTACATCAATATAAAAACCTTCTGCACATCAAATGAAACCATCAACAAAACAATAAAAATGCCCACTGCATGGGAGAATATAGTTGCCAATGTTATTTCAGATAAGGGTTTAATCTCCAAAGTTTACAGGAAGTCATACAACTTAACAAAAGGAAGATAAACAATCCAATCAAAAAATGGGGAACGGACCTAAATACAGTCAATCCTTGGGTTATGTAGGTCTCGACTTACCGTTTTGTGGTTAGTCTTCATCTCCCATTTATTTATAAAAAAATGTTTCGTCATTTCGATGTATGTACATATGTGCTTTATGTTTTTTATTATTTATTTACCACAAGTAAAGGTCAGGATTTGCCGGGCTGAGGTAACCCTCCCACCCAAATACATGAATTTTTGTGCACTAGGCCTCTGGTCCTATATAATATAAGCCTAATATACAAATTGTTTCCTCGACTAGAGTTTGGCTGGGAGTTTGACAGCTTAACCAGTCTCTATGACATGCACTGACCACCAATGGGCAGACGCTCGGACCAGTAACTTAGCTTGCTGCAGGCGCTGGTGGGTTGGACTGGAAAGTGAGGTGTGAGGAGAGAGCTGTCAGGAAGCTCCCAGGGTTTGGCCGCTGGATGGATGAGGATGGCAGTGGGAGCCAGGAGGGATGGAGTGGGAGGGGAGGCTGCTACACTTGATTCAAGAGCCCTCTGCAGCCTGTGGCATTCTCAGTGCACGATTTATAATATTCAGAGATGCTTATTTTTATTTGTTAAGTTTCACTAACTACTCCAGGAGAGTGGGTAGCACCATTACAGGGGGCAGGCCAGGCATACCTGCCCAAAGCCAAGGTGCAGCTTCGGGCCCCTGGAATGCAACAGAGAGAGGGGTGGGGCTGTCAGAGAAACTGAGTCCAAAACTTGAAGTGGAGGCATCAAGGGGTGGAGGGTGATAGTTGTGCAGGGGTCTAGAAAAGCTAATGGGTGGGGGCAGCTGAGGAGCTCAATGCCTCTCTCATGGGACAAGCACCACATCTCTCCCTCCTCCTCCCGGTGACTTGTCACCCCAGCTCTTCTCCAAAGCTTGGGCTTGCCCACACAGCTCTCCACCACTGCACACCCCACACTGCTTTGCCTGCCCCACCCCACTCTACACAACCCCCCTCAATTCCCACACAGCCTTTGGAGAGCTCCACTCCCAGAGGAGAAAGTGGGAGGCTGTAGACAGGAGGTCACATGAGGAGGGGTCAGAGCAGGGCCCACCAAGTTAGATGGAGGGGAAGGAGAGAAACCCCACAGGACTGGGGGCAGAGACAGGCGGGGAAGGAGGGCCATGTGGAAGCTTTGCCCTTGGTTGAAGTAGAAATCCTGACCCCATTTTACAGACCCTAGCAGAGTGTGTGTGTGGGGAGGGTCAAAGACAAAAGAGGGTTTGAGGGGACTGGATGGAGAGCAGCAACATTTGATTAATGGCATATTTATTATTTTTGTTAATATATTTTTTTGATTTCAGAGAGGAAGGCAGAGAGAGAGAGAGAGAGAGAGAGAGAGAGAGAGAGAGATAGAAACATCAATGATGAGAGAGAATCGATCTGCCTCCCACACACCACCTCCTGGGGATTAAGCCTGCAACCCAGGAATGTGCCCTTGACTGGAATCAAACCCAGGACCCTTCAGTCCACAGGATGTGGTTCTATTCGCTGAGGCAAACCATCTAGGGCAACTCATGGCCTATTTAAAACCACTGAAGTAGGCTGAGGAGGAGTCTTACCATGATGGTGTTACCTGATAATGAGGGTGTCTCTCCTTATGTTGGAGTAATTGGAACTGCAGCTAAGTTAAGACACATTCATGGAGCCTGCAAAGGGTTTACACACACACAATTCAATTTACTTCATGTGGCAGCTGATGATGGTGAGCAGAGCCTTGGAAAGACATGCGGTCTCCAAGACCAGGGGCAGGAGAAAGTGCATGCGGGGCATTCCGCACCATGAGTTACTATCTATTCCTATATAATGAAGATGTAATATGCAAATTAACCCTCACACCCTCACAAGACCAGGCCAGCAGGGGGGATAGTGAGGGACAACCAAACAACTGAACAAGCAGTCGCATGGTGTGACCAGGTCGGCAGGGGGGTTAGTGAGGGATGACCAAATAAATAAACAGCAGGCTGCGTTGGGCGACAAGGCCAGTGGGGGAGGAGGCATCAGTGGTGACCAGGCTGGCAGGGGGCACAGTTGGGGGCAACCAGGCCAGCATGGGGGCAGTTGGGGGCGGCCAGGCCGGCAGTAGGAGGCACTTAGGGGCAACCAGGCATATGAGCGATTAGGAGCCAGAGGTCCAAGATTGTGAAAGGGATCCCAGATTGGAGAGGGTGCAGGCTGGGCTGAGGGGACCCCCCTCCCTTGCATGAATTTTGTGCACTGGGATTCTAGTCTTATCTAATAATAGAGAAACATGGTAATTAACAGTAACTTCGCTACCCTTCCCATTGGCTAATCAGCAAGATATGCAAATTAACTGCCAACCAATATGGCAGCCGGCAGCCGGACAGCTGAAGCAAACAGGAGGCTTGCTTCAGTGAAGGAGGAAGCCAACGTTCCCCGCCTGCTGCTGCCAGCCTCTGAGCTTGCACTCTAAGAAACAATGTTGCAATTATAGAAGCTAAAAAATCCCCAGAAACCTGATTTCAGGTGTCAGAGCTGGAGCGAGCAGGACCGCAAAAGTGTTACAATTATAGAACCCAAACAAACCCAGATAAATGCTTTCAGCAGCCAAGGTCTCAGAGCTGGAGCCAAGCCTCCGAGCTAAAGCCGGCTCTCAGCTCCAGTGACAGCCATAGCAGGTAAATAAATCCCAGAATTAATAAAAAAAAAGAAAAAAAGGAGAGGTTTGGAGCTTCAGTCACCTGCCAGTCTGAAAATGGCCCTCAGCCCCTCACCCAGACTGGCCAGGCACCCCATTGGGGACCCCCACCCTGAACAGGGTGTGACCAGCTGAAAACAGCCATCATCTGCTCATCCAGGCTGACCAGGCACCCAAGCAGGACCCTCACCCTGATCCAGGACACCCTTCAGGACAAACCAGCTGGCCCCCACCCATGTACCAGGCCTCTATCCTATATAGTAAAAGGGTAATATGCCTCCCAGCACTGGGATCAGCGGAGCCGCGAGGCCTCCTGGCACCTGGATCAGCGTGACAGGGGGCAGCGCCCAAACCCCCTGATTGCTGTGTGGCTCTGTGTGTGACAGGAGGCAGGACCACAACCTCCCTATCCGCCCTGCTCTGTTTGTGACAGGGGAAGGCGCCCCAACCCCCTGATCAACCCTGCTCTGTGCCTGATTGGGGGAGCTCCCCAAACCCCTGATCGCCCTGCAGCTCTGTGTGTGACAGGGTGCGGCACCCCAACCCTCTGATCCGCCCTGCTCTGTGTGTGACAGGGTGTGGCGCCCCAACCCCCTGATCGGTCCTGCCCTGAGTGTAACAGAGTGTGGCGCCCCAACTCCCCTATCAGCCCTACTCTGTGTGTGACAGAAGAGAGCTCTCCAAACCCCTGATCGACCCTGCTCTGTGCGTGACAGGTTACAGAGCCCCAACCCCCTGATGGGCCTGCTCTGTGCATGACTGGGGGTGGCGCCGCAACCTCCCCATTGACCCTGCCTTGAGTGTGACAGGGGGCGGTGCCCCAACCCCCCAATCATACCTACCCTGAGCGTGACTGAGGGTGGCATTGCAATCTCCTGATTCGCCCTGCTCTGTGCATGACAGGGGACAGCAACCCAACTCCCTAATCAGCCCTGCTCTGAGCCTGACCAGGGGCTGCACCTAGGGATTGGGCCTGCCCTCTGCCACCTGGGAGCAGGCCTAAGCCAGCAGGTTGTTATCTCCCAAGGGGTCCCAGATTGCGAGAGGGCACAGGCCGGGCTGAGGGACCCCCCTCCCCCCAAGAGCACAAATTTTTGTGCACAGGGCCTCTAGTATATATATAAAGCCTAATATGCTGTGTGTCGGACTGTGCAGTTGACCGACTAGTCACTATGACATGTGCTGACCACCAGGGGGCAGATGCTTGGACCACTAGGTTAATTTGCAGCTTGAGTCCCGCCAATTAGGACTGGGCGAGATTAGGCCAGACAGGCCCTGGAGCCCTCCCTTGGTCTCTCTCCAGCTACTGGCCCCAATCAGAAGTGGGTGAGATAGCCCTGATCAGCCCCAATCATTGGACAGGCAGAGGGACCCCAACCATGCATGGATTCATGCAGTGTTGAGTAAGCGTGGTGAAAGTGGACATCCTTTTCTTATTCCTCTTGTTAAGGGAAACACTTTTAGTTTTTGTCCATTCAGTATTATGTTGTTTTGTTATATATGGCCTATATTATGTTGAGATAGGATCTCTCTATTTCCACTCTTTTGAGAGTTTTTATCAATTGATTTTATCAAATCCTTTTTCTGCATCTATTGATATGATCATGTGGTATTTATTTTTCAATTTATTTATGTGATGTATCACACTTATTGATTTGCAAATATTGTACCAGCCTTATAACCTTGGAATAAATCCCACTTTATCATGGTATATGATCTCTAATAATAAAAGCATAATGTGCTAATTGGACTGGACAGCTGAACAACCTTCCTCGCATCCTTCTAGATGGCCTTGTGGACGAAGCCAGGACTGTGAGGCCTAGGCAAGCCAAGGCAGCTGCAAGGGCCAAGCCCCTTGCACAAATTTTGTGCTTGGGTCTCTAGCCTTTTCAAAATATTGCTGGATCTGATATGCTAATATTTTGCTGAGGATTTATTTTTTATTTATTTCATTTATTAATACTTATTGTTGAGATTATTACAGATGCCCATCTTTTTTCCCCCCATAGTTTCCCTCCACCCAGTTCCCACCCTACTCCAGGCCCTTGCCATCCTATTGTCTGTGTCCATAGGTAATGCATATAAGATCTTTGTCTAATCTCTTCCCACCATCCCTCCAAATCCCCTTGCCTATAAGAATTGTCAGTCTGTCCCATTTCCATGCCTCTAATTCTATGCCATTCACCAGTTTAATTTGTTCAGCATATTTTTTATTCATTTGATTTTTAGATTTAATTGTTGATAGATATATCTTTGTTGTCACTTTGATGCTCATATTTTTTATCTTTACCCTTTCCTTCTTCTTCCTCTTCTTAAAGAATACCCTTCAGCAATTCATATAATACTAGTTTGGTGGTGATAAACTCTTTTAGCTTATTCTTGACTGAAGCTCTTTATCTGACCTTCAATTCGAAATGATAACTTTGCTGGGTAAACTTGGTCATAGGTTCTTGCTATTCATCACTTTAAATATTTCTTGCTTCTCCCTCTGGCCTGCATAGCTTCTGTTGAGAAATCAGCTGAGTCATATGGGCACCCCTTGTAGGTAACTAACTTGCTGCTTTTAAGATTATCTCTTTATCTATAGCCTTGGCATTTTAATTATCATGTATCTTGATGTGGTCTTCTTTGGATTCCTCTTCTTTTGGGTTCTCTGAGCTTCCTGGACTTGAAAGTCTGCTTCTTTCACCAGGTAGTGGAAGTTTTCTGCCATCATTTCTTCAAATAAGTTTTCAATATCTTGCTCTCTCTTTCATCTTCTGGCACGCCCATAATTTGGATATTGGTGCACTTAAAGTTGTCCCAGAGGCTCCTTACTCTATCTTCATATTTTTTAATTCTTTTTTCTACAGCCACTTGGCCTGGAGGTCAAACCCTCCCTGGTATTAGCTACAACAATCAAGGCTTAACTACAAGACTGCGCACAAAGACCACTAGGGGGTGCACCAAGAAAGCATAACAAAATGCGGAGACAAAGAAACAGGACAAAATTGTCAATGGAAGATATAGAGTTCAGAACCACACTTTTAAGGTCTCTCAAGAACTGTTTAGATGCCGCCGATAAACAATGAGATCTACAAGAAGACTAATGAGACCCTCGATGTTATGATGGGGAACCAACTAGAAATTAAGCATACACGGACTGAAATAACGAATATTATACAGACTCCCGACAGCAGACCAGAGGAGCGCAAGAATCACGTCAATGATTTGAAATGCGAGGAAGCAAAAAACACCCAACCGGAGGGGCGGAATGAAAAAAGAATCCAAAAATGCGAGGATAGTGTAAGGAGCCACTGGGACAGCTTCAAGCGTACCAATATCAGAATTATAGGGGTGCCAGAAGATCAGAAAGACCAAGATATTGAAAACCTATTTGAAGAAATAATGACAGAAAACACCCCCACCTGGTGAAAGAAATGGACTTACAGGTCCAAGAAGCGCGGACAACCCCAAACAAAAGGAATCCAAACAGGACCACACCAAGACACATCATAATTAAAATGCCAAGAGCAAAAGACAAAGAGAGAATCTTAAAAGCAGCAAGAGAAAGAAACTCAGTTACCTACAAGGGAATACCCATACGACTGTCAGCTCATTTCTCAACAGAAACTTTGCAGGCCAGAAGGGAGTGGCAAGAAATATTCAAAGTGATGAATACCAAGAACCTACAACCAAGATACTTTATCCAGCAAAGCTATCATTCAGAACTGAAGGTCAGATAAAGAGCTTCACAGATAAGGAAAAGCTAAAGGAGTTCATCACCACCAAACCAGGATTACATGAAATGCTGAAAGGTATCCTTTAAGAAGAGGAAGAGGAAGAAAAAGGTAAAGATACAAATTATGAACAACAAATATGCATCTATCAACAAGTGAATCTAAGAATCAAGTGAATAAATAATCTGATGAACAGAATGAACTGGTGATTATAATAGAATCAGGGACATAGAAAGGGAATGGACTGACCATTCTTGGGGGGGAAAGGGGTGTGGGAGATGCGGGAAGAGACTGGACAAAAATCGTGCACCTATGGATGAGGACAGTGGGTGGGGAGTGAGGGAAGAGGGTGGGGCGGGAACTGGGAGGAGGTGGGTTATGGGGGGAAAAAAGAGGAACAAATGTAATAATCTGAACAATAAAGATTTAATAAATAAATAAATAAATAAATAAATAATTCTTTTTTTTTTTTTTTTTTTTTTTTGCTCTTCTGGTTGGGTGTTTTTTGTTTCCTCATGTTTCAAATCATTGATTTGATTCTTAGGATTTACTAGTCTACTGTTGAATTCCTGTATATTATTTTTTATTTCAGTGTATGGTCCTTTTCAATTTTCTTGGCATTCTCCCTAAGATCCCTGTAAGTTTCACTAAGTTCTGCTGGGATCCAACCCGAGCAGGTCCAGGGGTTCTCAAAGGCATAGACGAAGTCGGCGAAGAAGGAAGGACACAGAGACAGTGTTCAGTTGATCAGCAGCCTAGCCATGATCTCCAGCCAGGATCTCCAGCCAACTTCTGGTCTGGATCTCCAGAGAGGTTCTGCTGTTTATTGTCTTGTTACATCCGTATTTATCCCAGTTGATTTTAATCCTGTCAATTTCTATTACAAAGGTTAGGGTGTTTCTTATCTCCATTCCAGGGAGTAAAGATTATGTAGCTTAAGCATGATTGTTTGTAGTTAAAGTGATTAACTACCCGCCTGGCACTTAGTTAAGGATTTTCATCCCCTCCCTAACTTCAGGGAAAAATCCCTACCTGGGGAAACAACCTTTCTCGGAGAGGTGACCTTGGTTAAAACACACAGCGCTAAGGGGAGCAAACATATTAAGAACAGGATGCTATGTACGCCAGGTCCCTTGAAACATATGCTGTGCAGATGTTTCTATCCTGCAGCGACTGTGTGAAGCAGCAAGGATGGACCAGCTTCTGGCAAATTCCCCCATTTTTTTTTATTTTTTAAATGACAGCACATGCAAATCAGTGTCCACCTCTCAGATTGGGCCGTTTAAAACTCGGAAGAAGACTGGCAAGCAATGACAGTGAGCATAACTATAAACATAGTGGATGGAGTGCACAAGGAGCCCCATTCCTGTAGAAGGTTGCTGGCCTCTTCAGTCAAGGGATTTCAGCTGTCTTCAAGTTGTTGTTTTGATTGTCTTTGTTGGTCTGGCTAGCGGGCGGCGTCACTGGCGACGGGCTTCCCGAAGCATCAGCGAGTTGAAGGGCTGCATCAAAGCGTCCATCAGGGCCGTGGTTGATGGTGGTGTCGGTGTCCGAGGAGGAGTAAGCTGTGCCCTCTGGGTCAGCTGATATGGAAGATGGAGGGCAATAGAGAGAAAAAGAAGAGAAAGCAAAAGAACTACAAGGCATGGAAGTGTTTAGAAAAAAGAGGGAGAAGACAGGGAAGAAGGCAGCATCCTGACACAGCCCTTACCTTCAGCTGACCCTTTCCCCGTGGTCCAAGGTAGAAATGGGAAACAAGTCCTGTTGCAGTGAGAGGGCAGCTGCTGTCAGCCAGTCTCTGTCTTTACCTGGGTCCCGATCTGAGCTGGGTGTGGGAAGCAGGAAGCAGCCATGGCGACAGGAGACCTTCCTCAGAAGGGGCGAGTGTTCAAGCCCCTGAACCATTGGGGGGGGGGGTGAGGATCTGTGCCCCACCTCTGTTGAACCCCAAGTTCTCTCCTACTGGCCCTCCGAACTGTGCCTGTCTTAGGTTGCCCCACCCCTTGGGGTCTTACCCGTCTTTGACTACCAGCCATCTCTGGGCCAAGTAGGGTGATGTGAGGTTCAGTTCTGTCTCCTTGGTAGCCTATGTCCCTCTGGCCTCCATGCCCAGCAACTGCCTTGGGATCCCCTTGCCTGCTGGCGGGGCCCCGACATTGATCACATATCTTGGGGAACCCGGGTTTCTTCTCCAGGGAGGGCCCAGCTCACGCTATTGGGTGAGAGACAGATCCACGGTACCAGCCACCATGAGGCTTCAACCTCAGCATGAACAGAGAGCTCAGGCAATAGCTATGGGCAATTGGATTGTAAGAAGAGGGTCCCTCTTGGCACAAGGGTAAGAGAGGCCAATACAGGACAAAGGAGAGTCCCGGAACAGGGCTTTCTCAGCCCAGGATGTCAGGCTCTTGGCACAAGACAACTCCATGTATGGGACATATACCAAACACCCCTCGTCACGGCGTAAAAGAGAGGTGCCCTTCCTGGAACAGTAGGGTAGGGAGATTCTAGAAAAGGCTGTGTTCAGGAAAGAAGGAGAAAGGCCAAAGAAGCAGCAAACAAGTAGTTAGATTTTAAAAAAAGGAAAAAAGGAAAGGAGATGTGGGGCAAAGCTGGGACATGTGGAAAGACAAAAAGGAGGCACATGTGATCCTCCCAACGGACAGATTGTTCCAGCTCAGGGCTGCATATCTGCTGCAGACGGGCACTGGTCAGGTGTGCTATGGTGAGGTAGAGATGGAGGGCGGTGAGACATAAGGTTGGACTAGACGGTCTGGAATCCACACAGGTGAGTCTGCATCCTGTGGAAATATATAAGCATATCCTCTCCCCCAGGTTAAAAGTACATCAGGTCCCTTCCAGGTTCCTGTAAGCAAGTCTCTCCATTTGACGAGGGCTTTAGGTTTAGTTAAATCAGGGTTCCAATGCCTGTACATCGGGGAATTTCCCTCAGAATCTACATTTAGTATATTAATTACAAATAGAGTATGTTGTAGAACATGATGAGGAGAGGAATATTTAAACTCATTTTCTTGTAATATTTTGTAACAGGAGTAAATCAAACACCGCTGGGGCTATATAATAGAACTCCCATTTGAGATAAGATATCTCTTCCCCATAATGTAAACGGGATAGTCGTAATTACATAGGGAGAGAATGTTCCTGAATGTTGATCTTCATCAGCCCAAGTTAAAATCTGAGAACTCTTTTTTACATTAGATGCCTTGCCTAGGCCTACTAGGGAAGTGGAGGTGGTGTGCGTGGGCCATGAAGAGGGCCAATCCTTCCCTGCTATGCAGGAAACATCTTCTCCTGTATCCAGTAGACCTTCAATTGGTTTTCCCTGAATTTGTAAAATTTTTGTAGGTCTAGTAGCATGGATTTCTTGTATCCAAAATGCTGCATCACTAGATCCAAAGCCTCTGGCCCCTCTAGCTTTCTGGGTAACAGCTGTCCCTATTTTATGTATTGGTAACAGGAGTAATTGGGCAATTCTCTGGTTGGGCTGAATCTGTATAGCTGTGGTGGGTGGGGAAAGTAAAATCTGTATTTCTCCTGTGTAGTCTGCATCAACAACTCCTGGGATGACTAAGATTCCCCTATAACGAGGTGGAGCTCCGTCCTAATATTAAACCTACAGTTCCCTCAGGCAGTGGCCCAGACACTCCTGTAGGAATGGCTGCTACTGGTGAGTCTGGGGTTAGTATTGCATGGGTGGTTGAGTGGAGGTCCAATCCTGCACTGCGTGGGGTTGCCCTGAAGAGGTCACTGACTGATCGAAATTTGCAGAGGGGTTGAAGGTTGATCCCCCTTTTATTGCAGGGGCCTGGGGCTGGCCCCTTCTCAAGTTTCCCAATTGAGGTGATGGGATATAACCTCCTTGGGAGCTATTTGTAGAGTTTAAAGGCCGACCATTTTTTTCAAAAAAATATATTTTATTGATTTTTTTACAGAGAGGAAGGGAAAGAGATAAAGAGTTAGAAACATCGATGAGAGAGAAACATCGATCAGCTGCCTCCTGCACATCTCCCACTGGGGATGTGCTCGCAACCCAGGTACATGCCCTTGACCGGAATCGAACCTGGGACCTTTCAGTCCGCAGGCCGACGCTCTATCCACTGAGCCAAACCGGTTTCTGCTGGCCGACCATTTTTATGGTATTTTGATCTACATTCCTTTGCCCAATGGAATCCTTTCTGACATCGGGGACAAACGGTTTTTGGAGGGTTAATATTATTCCCTAATGTATTTCCAGGCTGTCGAGGAGCTTGCCATCTGGCCTGAGTATTATTATTTTTATTTGGGCATTCTCTGCTAAAGTGCCCAGATAAGCCACAAGAGTAGCAGTTCATATTTCTTTTATTACCTGTAGTATTGCTGGCTTGTCCTATACCCTGTACATATTGAGGGTATGTCTCCCCTTTGAGAGCTGCAGCTATAGCTACACCCTGTATAAATGCTGGACTTACATCAGCACACTGTTTTATAAAATCATTTATAGTTCCTGTTCTGCGAATCGGCCTTAATAAAGCCTGACAGGTATTATTAGCATTTTCAAAAGCCAGTTGTTTGATTAGGATATCGGCTGCCTCTTTGTTATTGATTACTCTCTTAACTGCCTGTATGAGGTGAGAAAGGAAATCCTGATATGGTTCCTCGACCTTCTGTTTAACCTCTGTAAGGGTGGTTGTTTTTCCTACTGTATAAGGTAGGGATTTCCAGGCATTTCCTGCACAACTGGTTACTTTGGTAAGTGCCCCTGTGGGCATATTCATTCGCTCCTGAGCCATGTTAAAATCACCTTCTCCTAATATCATGTCTAGGGTTATTCTTTTTCTGGTTTTTTTTTCCTAGTGGCTACAGCTTTCTTAGAAAGGTCATCATATTCAGTTTTCCATAATAAGTATTCACCTCCTGAGAGACAGGCTTTACAAACCTGTGACCAATCATAAGGAGTCATCCATTTACTGGCTAGGGTTTCTACCAAGGTTTGTGTGTAAGGAGCTAGAGGTCCATATTCAGAGCAGGCCAATTTTAATTCTTTAAGTACTTTGTAAGGTATAGGCTCCCAGGTGGGGTTTCCGTTCCCACCAGACTCATTCTCATATGCAACTGGGAAGCAGAGTGAGAATTCAAGATCTCCATTAGCTTCAGCTTCTCTTATCGCCCTTTGAAATTTAGACATGGAGCTCCTAGGAGCCACAGTCTTCCTTTCTAATTTGGGGAGCCTGTTTTGAATGGGAGGGCCTCTCTCCTCTCTACTGACTGGAAAGGACCAATGGTCATGTTTATGATGTTTATTCTCCTCCCGATCAGTAGGCATAGCTAAATTGCTTTTAGATTGAGCTGAAGACAATAATGATGTATCCTCTCTGGGTGGAGCCGAGGGACTATTTAAAATTTGAGAAAGTTCAACCGTTTTTGCCTCTGGTGCCAAGGTGTCACAGATTGAATTCCAGAGGGAAAAGACATTTGGCAGGACTTTCTCAGATCCATGGTAGCTGTAATAGTTCTTTAATTGCTTTCCTACTTTAGTCCAAGTTTCTAAATTAACAGTTCCATCCTCAGGAAGCCATTGACATAGGTCTTCTATAAAACTTTCTGTCTGACTGGGAGTAACCTTAACTCCTCTGCTAGCAAGCATATGCGTTATAAGATTAATACAGAGTCTTTTTTCTTTAGACTCAGTATGACCCATCCTGTCAATCTAAGTTCTGTACTAACTACCCACTTACCCTACTTATCCTCTGGGGGGCAAGGGGGGTCTGCAGCACCCTAAGGTGCAGTCCTATCCGTCCCAAGTACAGGGGGAATTACCTAAGGGTTCCTGTTCGGGGGCGCAGGATGCCGCGGTCCAACCCCAGCAGGTCCAGGGGTTCCCTAAGGCATAGACGGAGTCGGCGAAGACGGAGTCGGCGAAGACGGAAGGACACAGCGACGGTGTTCAGTTGATCAGCAGCCTAGCCATGATCTCCAGCCAGGATCTCCAGCCAGGATCTCCAGCCAACTTCTGGTCTGGATCTCCAGAGAGGTTCTGCTGTTTATTGTCTTGTTACATCCGTATTTATCCCAGTTGATTTTAATCCTGTCAATTTCTATTACAAAGGATAGGGTGTTTCTTATCTCCATTCCAGGGAGTAAAGATTATGTAGCTTAAGCATGATTGTTTGTAGTTAAAGTGATTAACTACCCGCCTGGCACTTAGTTAAGGATTTTCATCCCCTCCCTAACTTCAGGGAAAAATCCCTACCTGGGGAAACAACCTTTCTCGGAGAGGTGACCTTGGTTAAAACACACAGCGCTAAGGGGAGCAAACATATTAAGAACAGGATGCTATGTACGCCAGGTCCCTTGAAACATATGCTGTGCAGATGTTTCTATCCTGCAGCGACTGTGTGAAGCAGCAAGGATGGACCGGCTTCTGGCAAAGTTCCTCAGAGGTTTCTAGAAGATTCTTGAGTCATCTTGTAACTGTGGTTTTGAACTCTATATCTAGTAGTTTGTTTTCTTCCATTTCTTTCATGTGTGACATGTTTCCTTGTCTCCGCATTTTGGCTGCTTTCCTGTGTTTGTTTCTATGTATTAGGTTGCTGCTAAGTCTCCTTGAGTTAGTAGAGTGGGCCTTGTGTAGTAGGTGTCCTATAGGGCCCAGTGGCTCAGCCTCCCCAATCACCTGATATGGACACCCTTTGTAGGCTGTGTGCACAGTTTTGTTGCAGTTAAGCCTTAATTGCTGTTGGTGTTATTTAGAGGAATTGACCTCCAGGCCAATTGGCTGTAGGGACCAGCTGTGACTAGAGTGGGAGAGCTGGTGTGCAGGAGACACCCTTATGGAGCAGGACTTGCTTTAGTGGGACTTTGGTGCTCACTGACTCTGCCCCTTGAGTGTATCTCTTATGGATGTGCAACGTTGTAATCTGGTATGGTCTCACACTGACTACTGGGTACACTGGTTCTTGGGTCTCCAGGGCGGTGCAAAGACAGCCTCTGCCTGGAGCCATCCAGCAGGAGCTACAGAGACATCTGCAGATTCCTCCTCTTTGAATCAGGTTTGGAAGTGTCCAGAGGAGGCCCAGCTGTGAAGCAAGGCAGGCTGGTTCTGATGCCAGTTTTGATGCCTTTTATTTATAAATTTCGGACTCCCTGACCCAGCTGCAGCTTGTTTGACAGGTTTTAGCCTGAGAAAGAACAGGCCATTCATATGCAAAAGCTGCTGCAGAGAGCTTGGGTGGTGTTATAAATTGGGTGGGGTGGGGTCTTAGGTATGCACCTTGGTGGAGCAAAGAGAAATGGCTGCCGGTCAGCTCTGCACCAGGGAGGTCTCAGCTTGGGAACAATGACCACTGAGAGCTCCTCCATCTGGAAGAAAGCCACCTCCAAGTTCCTGCCCTGCTGCTAAACAGTCCCATTTCTCTCTGTATATGTCTGGGACCCCGAGAGCCTCATCCAGCAGAGGAGCTCAGAGCTTATAAATTCAGTTTGTGGTGTCAGCCTTTTAAGAGGAGCAGCTATGTCTCCAGCAACCTGTATGTTACTCAGCCCCAATCCACACTGGTTTTTACAGCCCATATTTCTTACTTCCTGTAGGGACCTCTTTCCCCAGCTCTGGAACCCTGGGCTGGGTGTCTGATATGGGGCTGGGACCTCTTGCTCCTTCAGGTGGCCTCTGCAGAGGCAATCTCCCTCCTGATTAACAAAGTGGCACACTTAGGTGCCTGACCAGCCCGTTCCATGCACTTTCTTCTTTACCTCTCTAGTTGTAGTATTTCCACTCAGCCAGTTTTCTCATGGTCTGGAGGATGGTTGTTCTGTATTTTAGCTGTAATTTTGATTTGGTTGTGGGAGGCAGCAAGTACAGGCATTTACCTAACCTGCCATCTTTATTCTCCTCTTGCTGAGGATATTAGCATCCGTGTTCATTAGGGTTATTGTCCTATAATTCTCTTTTTTTGTAGTTTCTGGTTTTGGAATTAATATAATGCTGGCTTTGTAAAAAGAGCTTAGAAGTGTTCCTTCTTCTTGAATTTTTTTGAATAGTTTGAGGAGGATATGTGTTTGTTCTTTGCACATTTGGGAAAATTCTTCTGTAAATCCATCTGGCCTAGGACTTTTGTTTGCTGGAAGTGTTTTTACTATTATTACTGCTTCTATTTCATCAATAGTTGTTGGCCTACTCAGCTTTTCTGGCTCTTCTTGATTGAATTTTATAAGACTGTATGTTTCTAGGGATTTGTCCATTTTGTTGGCATATAATTGTTCGTAGTATTTGTTTACCATTCATTGTATATCTGTGGTGTCTGTTATTATACCACCACTTTCATTTCTGATTTTATTTATTTGGATCCTCTCTCTTTGATTCTTGATGAGTTTGACTAAGGATTCATCAACTTTGTTTATCTTGTAAAAAAAAAAACCCAACCACCCAGCTCTTATATTCATTAATCTTTTGTACTGTTTTTTTTTATTCTCTACATAATTTAGTTCCATTCTGGTCTTTATTATTTCCTTCCTTCTACTTCCACTGGGCTTTTCTTTTTCAAACATATTTTATTGATATTTTACAGAGAGGAAGAGAGAGGGATAGAGAGTTAGAAACATTGTTGAGAGAGAAACATCAGTCAGCTGCCTCCTGCACACCTCAAAATGGGGATGTGCCTGCAACCAAAGTACATGCCCTTGACAGGATTCAAACCTGGAACCCTTCAGTCTGCAGGCCGACACTCTATCCACTGAGCCAAACCGGTCAGGGCACTGGGTTTTCTTGCTGTTCTCTTTCTAATTATGTATTGCGGGTTAAAGAGTTTATTAGTGTTTTTTCTTGTTTCTTGAGGTAGGCCTATAGCATCTATCTTTTTGTGTTTTTTAGTTTTCATGTTGTGATTAATGTCAAGTTTCATAGCATTACGGTCAGAGAAGATGCTTGATATGCTTCAATCTTCTTAAATTTATTGAGGCTTATTTTGTGTCCTAACATGTGTCTGACCTATAAAATATTTCAAGTGCACTTGAAAATAATGTATATTGTACTGCTTTGGGTGAAATTTTCTGAAGATATCAATTAAATCCATCTGATCTGGTGTGTCATTTAAAGCCACCATATCCTTACTGATTTTCTGATTGGAATATCTATCCATTGATATCTATGAGGTGTTTAAATCCCCTACTGTGACTGTATTGCTGGTAACCTCCTGCCTTATGTCCATCAAGATTTGCTTTACATATTTTAGTGCTCCTATGTTTGGTACATAAATATTTACAAGGATTATATCCTCTTGTTGGATTGTTATTGTTATCATTTTATAGTGTTTTAGTTGTATTAACTATAACTTTTGCTTTAAAATATATTTTATCAGATATAAGTTTTGCCACCCAGCAATTTTTTCTATTTGTGTGAAATACCTTAAATTTTTTTTTTTTTGCTTTTAGTGTATGTATCTTTTGTAGACAACATATGTATAATTTTTGTGTTCTTATCTATTCAGCTATCTTATGTCTTATGTTTGAAACATTTAAGCTATTTACATTTAAAGTAATTATTATGTTTCATATATATTGCCATTTTAGTCTTTTAACTATGCTCCTTTGTTTTTCTTCTTTACCTCTTCCTCTTCCCTTTCTCCCCTCCTTCTTAACGCAGCCCCTTTAACATTTCTTGTAATACTTAGTGGTAACAAACTCCTTTTGATTTTCCTTGCCTTGGAAGCTCTTTTTCCTTTAATCCTATCTAATAAAAGAGAAACATGCAAATTAACCATCACTCCATTCCACCCACAAGCCACGCCTAGCAGCCAATCAAGAGCAAGTATGCAAATTAACCCAACCAAGATGGTGGCAGCCATGGAGCTGGAATGAGCAGGAGGCTTGGGTTACCCCTGGTGATGGAGGAAGCCAAACTTCTGGCCTGCCCTGACAGTCCCTGGCCTCCCTCAAGGCTACAAAGTTTCAATTATAGAAGATAAATAAATCCCAGATACCTGCTTCCAGCCGGCAAGAAGGGGCTAGGAGTTTGGGTCACTGGGGCCATGGCCATCCTGCAAACAGCCATCAGGCCCTCACCCAGGCTGGCCAGGCACCCCAGTGAGGACGCCCACCCTGAAGGGGATGTGGCCAGCTTTAAAAAAGCCTTCAGCCCCTCACCCAGGCTGGCCACACTCCCCCAGCAGGGATCCTCACTCCATGAGGGCATGACCGGCCTGCAAACCACCACAGGCCACTTACCTAGGCTGCCCCATGCATGAAGAAAACCCCTACCCTGATCCAGGGCACCCTTCAGGGCAAACCAGAAGGCCCCCACCCATGCACCAGGGCTCTAGCTAATCTAATAAAAGAGAAACATGCAAATTGACTGTACCTCTGCTACACCCACAAGCCACGCCCATCAGCCAATCAGGAGCAAATATGCAAGTTAACCCGACTCAGATGGCAGCGGCCACGGAGCTGGGGCAAGCAGGTGACTTGGGTTGGCCCCGGCAATGGAGGAAGCCAAGCTTCCAGCCTGCCCTGCCGGCCCTGAGCTCTGCTCAAGCCTACAAAGTTTCCATTCTAGAAGATAAATAAATCCCAGATACCTGCTTCCAGCCATGGCCATGGCCAGCCTGGAAACAGCCATCAGTCCCTCACCCAGGCTGGCCAAACCCCCATGGGGTGAAGGTCCCCACTGGGGGGCTTGACTAGCCTGCAAACAGCCATCAGCCCCTCACCCAGGCTGCCCAGGCATCCCAGTGGGGACCCCCACCCTGAAGGGGGTGTGGCTAGCCTAAAAACAGCTCTCAGCCCCTGACCCAGGCTGGCAGGCATCCCATAGGGACCCCCACCCTGACCTAGGACACCCTTTAGAGCAAACCAGACAACCCCTACCCATGCACCAGGCCTCTATCCTATATAATAAAGGGGTAATATGCAAATTGACCCTAACAGCAGAATGACTGGGAATGACTGGTCACTATGAAACACACTGACCACCAGGAGGCAGATGCTCAATGCAGGAGCTGTCCCCTGGTGGTCAGTGCACTCCCACAGGGGGAGCTCTGTTCAGCCACAAGCCAGGCTGATGGCTGCCAGTACAGCGGTGGTGGTGGGAGCCTCTCCCACCTCTTCAACAGCGCTAAGGATGTCCAACTGCAGTTTAGGCCTGCTCCCCACTGGCAAATGGACATCCCCTTAGGGCTCCCGGGTTGCCAGCGGGATGTCTGACTGCCAGCTTAGGCCTGATTCTCTGGGGATCGGGCCTAAGCCAGCAGGTGGACATCCCCCAAGGGGTTCCAGACTACAAGAGGGCACAGGCCAGGCTGAGGGACCTCCCCCAACAAGGTCACAAATTTTTGTCACCGGGCCTCTAGTCTATACTAATAAAAGGGTACTATGCTAATTAGACTGGGAGACCTTCCAGGAGACCTCTGGACATTCTTCCGGACAAAGCCATGGTGGCAAGGCTGAGGTAGAGGTGGTTAGAGGCCAAGAGGGGAGGGCATTTGTGGGTGATCAGGCTGGTGGGGGGCAGGGCTATTGGGAGTAACAGACCAGCAGGGGGACCAGTTGTGGCAAGCAGGCCATCACTGGGGGTCAGTTGGAGGTGATCAGGACAGTGTGGGGGGGAGGGATGGCAGTTTTGTGTGAGCAGACCAGCAGGGGCACAGTTGGGGGCAAGCATGCTAGTGGGGAGGGAAGTTGGGGACAAGCAGGCCCGCAGAGGGGGAAGTTGAGAGTTAGCAGGCTGGCAGGGCAGGAAGTTGGGGGCAAGCACACTGGCACAGAGGGTAGTTGGGGGTGACTAGGCTGGCAGAGGGGGCAGTTGGGGGCAATCAGGCAGGCAGGCAGGTGAGCAGTTAGGGGTCAGCAGTCCTGGATTGTGAGAAGGATGTCCGACTGCCATTTTAGGCCCAATCCCTTCGAGCGGTCCCAGATTGGAGAGGGTGCAGCCTGGGATGAGGAACACCCCCTACTCATTGCATGAATTTCGTGCACCAGGCCACTAGTTTTAAATAATTGCATTTCTTGATAATGTAGCCTTGTTTGTAGGTCCTTTATCTTCATCTCTTTGACTATTTCATGCCAATCCCATCTGACCTGGTGTTTCAGCTGATAGTCCTACGGGACCCTCCTTTTAGGTAACTATCTTTATCTTGGAGCTTTTAAGATATTCTATTTGTCCTTAACCTTTGCAGTTTTAATTACTATATGTCTTGGTGTGGGCTTCTTTAGTTCCTCTTGTTTGGGACTGTGCTTCATGACGGTGCTGTTTTTCTTCACCAGGCTAGTATAGTTTTTGTTCATTATTTCTGAAAATAGGTTCTCATTTCCTTACTCAATCCCTTCTCTTTCTGGTTCCCCTGTGATGCAGATGTTGGTACATTTTATATTGTCCCTAAGTTCCCTTGAATTATCCTCTTCCTCCCTCCCTCTCTTCCTCCCTCCCTCCCTCCCTCCCTCCCTCCGTCCCTCCCTCCCTCCCTTTCTCTCTGTGTTAATCCTCACCTAATAGTATTCTTCCCATTGCTTTTCAGAGCATGGAAAAGAGAGAGATCAATGTCAGACATATCAACTGATTGCTCCTGCATGCATTCTAAACAGGGGCAGGGACAAACCCTCAACCGAGGCCCATGTCCTCAACCAGGAACATGGTGTGCAGGTTGATGCTCTAACCAATGAGATAACCAGCCAGGGCTAATTATCATTTTTTCTGTTCATCTGATTGTGTTTTTTTATACCCCATCTTCCAAATTGGTGAATCAAACCTATGCTTCATTTAACCTACCATTTATTCCTTTCAGTGTATTCCTCATTTCAAATATCATACTAGTATTCTTTTTTTTTAATGAGCAGTTAAAAGTGAGGTATTTTTAAATGTATTTTCAGGAGAGAGAAATGTCAGTGTGAAAGAAAAATAATTGATTTCCTTCAAATGTACCGACTGGAGATTGAACCCACTTTTAGTTTATGAGACAACATTCCAACTAATTTAGCCACTGGCCAGGTTCAGATATTGTATCCTTTATTTCTGACTGGTTATTTCTTATGGTTTCTATATTCTCTTTCATGTGGTTGTAGTTTTCATTAAGTACCTTGTGGTTCTAAGTTCTTTGAGCATCCTTATAACCTTTTCCTGAACTGTCAGATAAGTTGTTTGCCTCAATATTACTTAGCTCTTTGATTACATGGATCACTACCAAATAAATGCCCCTTGAATAAATCAGATAAAGATTTGAAGTAAAATAAAGACCACCCATTTATTTTCTGTGATAAAGGACTTTTATGGGCGGGCCTGTTTTTCCCCCAACACAGTCTTTCCTTGCAGAGCCCACAAAATTGGTAACTGTAAATTCTTTTTGAGTAGTAGCTGATTTATCAAAGCCAGTTCTCAAATTACATGTAAGATTTTTATGGGAAGAAAAACTGTTCCTGGATCTGAAAGTGTTAAATATGTTGAAATATAAGGAACTTGAAATGTAGATTTTGTAGGAAAGATGAGGGAAATAAATGTGAAAAAGTGTTGCCACATCAACTGTAAAAATTCCCAATCAGAATTTTTACTTTTTTGGAATGAAATAGTTATAAAATGAAAAATGTATTTTTACTACTAGAAATTAGTTAGCACAGACTGCATGCTTTGCTTGTAATTTTTAAGTTTGATTTTGAAATTCACTTAATTATTTTATGTTAATTATGTAGTTATTATTTACCCAAAATAAACATTGTTTACATTTTTTAGGTCTTTCGTGTAATTGATTTTTATTGTGTAAAAGACCTTTCATAGGAAAGATATTTGCTCTACAGTTACTTGAAAATAACCACAATGTTTCTTAATTTCTGCATTAGTTTATGAAATTACTCTATGGTAAAAGCACCCTCTTGTTTTATATTTGCCTTTTCTTAATAACTTTGGCCATTTTTCCAAGTGCATTATATCTGAATAACTTTTCTTCTGCCTTTTAATATTGACTCTACTAGAACATGCTTTCAGTATCTGATGCCTCTGATTGCAGAATGAGTATTGAACTTGGGTGGAGCAGCAGAGCCTAATCCCAGGTCCCTGCCACAGCCCACTTGGGCGGAGCCAAGACTGACAGGCAGAGCTGCTGGGACTCTGGGGCCCATCACAGGAGGAGATATATAGGTCAGAGCCTCCCCACTAGTTCAGTTCTGGCTTTGAATCTGGAATTCCTTGGACTAGCAGATCTGTGAAATAAAGGTTAAACTTTCCTCCCTCAGAGAGTTAACTGATTGTTCTCCCATGATTTCTGCCACATTTTTGCTGTACAGAAGCTTTTTGCTCTTAGGTAGTCTCATTTGTCTCTTTTTCCTTTGTTTCTCTTTCCTTGGAGACAAATAAGAAAATATATTGCTTCAAGAGATGTCTGAAATTTTACTACTTGTAATCTTTTAAGATTTTTATTATTTTACAACTTATATTTGTCTTTAATCCATTTTGAGTTTATTCTTGTGATTGGCTTAAGATGGTGGTCTATTTTCATTTTTTTTTTTTGCATGTATCTGTCCAGTTTTCCCAATATTTACTGAAGAGACTGTCTTTACTCCCTTCTATGCTCTTGCCCCCTTTGTCAAATATTTATTGGCTATAAAGGCGTGGATTGAATTCTGGGCTCTCTATTCTATTCCACTGATCTATGCCTGTTTTTGTGCCAATACCAGTTTGTTG
The DNA here is from genome assembly GCF_964212035.1 of Myotis nattereri. Classification (NCBI taxonomy): domain Eukaryota; kingdom Metazoa; phylum Chordata; class Mammalia; order Chiroptera; family Vespertilionidae; genus Myotis; species Myotis nattereri. Next base: position 32,928,486 of record NC_138094.1, on the reverse strand, counting down.
AGACACAACAATGGCTATATATGACAAATCCACAACTAACATCATACTCAACAGTGAAAAGCCGGAAGCTTTTCCTCTAAAATCAGAAGGATGTGTACTCTTGTAACTTTTATGCAACACAGGATGAAAGACCCAGCCAAAACAATTAGGAAATAAATAACCCACCTATCCAAATCAGAAAGAAGTAAAAGTGTCTCTATTTGCAAATGACATGGTATCATATATAGAAATCCCTAAGTACCCTACTACTGTTGGAACCAATAAGAAAAATCTGTAAACGATGAAAAACCAATATATAAAAATCAAAGCACTAACAATGAAAAATCAGAAAGAAAAATTAAGAAAACTATCATTTACAACAGTATCTACACCAATAAAAGAGAAACATGCAAATTGGTGTCACTAAGCTACACCTACCAGCCAATCAAGGAGAGTATGCAAATTAACCCAACAAAGATGCCAGCAGCCATGGAGCAGGAGGCTTGAGTTGCCCCCGGTGATGGAGGAAGCCAAGCTTCCCCCCTACCCTGGCCACGCTCAAGGGAGGAAACAACACGCAGCCGCGGCCAGGAGCCTGAGAGATCAACACAGAAGGGTGCCTGCTCCAATCCTCAGCAGTGTGGCTGGGGGCAGGCCCCCAGTGGACACGGACACACACACACACACACACACACACACACACACACACGGGGTGCCTGCTCGCCAAGCCTCCGACGCGGCTGGGGGAAGGCCCCCAGCGTACACACACACACACACACACACACACAAACACACACACACACAGAGGGCCTGCTCTGAGCCTCTGCTGCCAGACTGTGGCTTAGGCCCACTCCCTGTCAGTAGGACATCCACTAGGGCTCCCGGACTATAAGAAGGGGCAGGCTGGGCTGTGGGACCCCCGACGCTCAGTGCAAGAATTTCGTGCACTGGGCCTCTAGTAAAAATAAGAAAATACTTAGGAGTATATTTAACAAAGATAAAACATCTATACATTGAAAACTGTAAGACACTGATAAAAGAAATTATAGACACAAATACATGGAAAATATTCCATGCTCAACTGGAAGAATGCTGGTAAGATGTTCATATTACCCAAAGAGATCTAAAAATTCAATGTAACACTTATCAAAATTACAAAGTCATTTTTTTTCATAGCAATAAAAAAAAATCCTAAAATTTGTATAAAATCACAAAACAACAAAAATCTGAATAGCTAAAATGATGTTAAGAACATAATTGGAAGCATCACACTTCTGATTTCAAAATATGTTACAAAGATATAGTAATCAATAGTATGGTATTGGCATAAAAATATACATAGATCAATGAAACAAAATGGAGATCCTAGAAATAAATCCACGCTTATATGGTCAATTAAGTTATGACAAAGCAGCCAACAATGTACAATAAGGAAAGAAGTCTCTTCAACAAATTTTATCGGGAAAGTTGGGTAGGCACATGCAAAAGAATAAAAATTGGACCCCTATCTTACACCCTATACAGAAATCAACTCCAAATGGAATACAGACTTGAATGTAAGACCTGAAACAGTAACATTCCTAGAACAAAACATAAGCAAGCTCCTTAACAGATTTGGCAATTATTTTGGGGCGGGGGGGGGGGGGGTTTAAGACCAAAAGCAAAGCTAACAAAGCCAAAACAGATAAGTGGGACTATATCAAAGTAAGCTTCTGCACAGCAAAGAAAATCATCAACAAAATAAAAAGGCAAACTAGATAGGATGGGAGGAAGTATTCACAATTCATCTACTATTATATGATAAGAGGTTAATATCCAAAGTATATATTCTGTCCCTTTCATACAACTCAACAGCAAAACACTTTAAAAACAATTAATCCAGGCACTAGGAGCTACAGCTGGCATGGACCCTGCAGGGCTGGATGGCGGTGGCGGTGGCGGCAGCCATGGTGAGGAGGACAGACCCCACTCCCAGTGGCCATTCAGGACCTTTACCTGACGGGCCCATCACTCGGGATCCAGCTGCCATTTTGCTCAAGACAGGAAGGCGTCCCAGGACTGCAGGTACTTCAGCGAGGATTCTGCTTCCATGGAGACTGCTGCAGCTATCAGCACCCGCAGCCCCCGGGCCACTTGCAGTGGGGGCCGCCGCCATTCCTAGCCGCTTGTCACCCAGCCAGGACCCCCGCTGGGGCTGACCCGCAGGGGCTCCGAGCCCACCTACTTGCCCACAGTGGCTGTGGGTTAGGGAGGGGCTGAGACCGAGGCTGAGGCCATCTGGGACACGGAGCCTGGCCTCGAGGGGCTGGCCAGCCGGAATGAGGAGCTTGGTGGCTGACATCACCTGATGGAGATCACGGCTACTCCCAGAAGTCTCGGCCTAAGTCAGACCCTGCCCAGGGGCTCTGGGCCCCACTTCAGAGCACGGACCTTGCGAGCGAGCAAGACAGCCGCGATGTCGTGTGTGGCATCTGCATGGACAAGGTGTGGGACAAGCCGGAGGGCAAGCGGATCTTCGGCATCCTGCCCAACTGCACACAAGCCCACTGCCTGGGCTGCCTGAGCACCTGGCGGATGAGCCGCCAGCACTTCCCGCTGAATGTCATCAAGGCCTGTCCCCAGTGCCGTGTCTATTCCAGCTACATCATCCCCCACAAATTCTGGGTGAGTGAGGGGGGCAGAGAAGGTGCAAATCATCAGGAACTTCAAGGCTCGGACCAGCCAGATCCGATGCTGGTACTTTGCGCGGGGGAATGACCGCTGCCCCTTCAAGTCTGACTGCATTTACCTGCACCAGCTCCCGGACACGGCCCCATCCTCGGCTTCTCCCTGCCCATCCTCGGCTTCTCCCTGGCCCAGATTGCACATAGCCGGCCTCCGGGAGTGAGATGGTGCTGGGCTCCGCAGTGCTGCTGGAGGACGGATGTTCCTGGATTATAACCTGGCCGTGGCCTTCTTGGGGTTAGAACTCCTGCTGGATGGCACCAGTTCTTAACGACAGGCTCCTGCAGCCAGGACCAACGTGTGAGGGGTGGGGTTGAGGGGCAGGGTGAGTTAGGGGGAAGGTCTTTCCCCTTTTGGGGTTTCTAACACGTCTGTGACAAATGTAAAACTTGTATGTTACCTATGACTTTAACGGAGCCCACTAAGTGGGATGGAATTAGCCCCCTCTCCACCTCCATGAACATGAGAAGGGTGGAGGGCTCTGGGTAAAGGGGAGGGTTCTCACTGCCTTACTAGGGACTTAGATTTTAACTTTGCCCTTTTGTAGAAGGATTCTGACAGAAAACCAATAAAATGCACCTAAGCCAAAACAAACAAAAAACAATTAATCCAAAAAATAGGCAGAACTGAAGACGTTTTTCCAATGAAAACATACAAATCGCTAACAGGTACATGAAAATGTGTTCAAAATCACTAATCAGGGAAATGCAAAATCAAAACCACAATGAGCTATAACCTCACACATTTAGGTTGGCTATCATAAAGAAGACAAATGTTGGTGATAATATGGAGAAAAGGGGAACCCTTGTGCACTCTTGGTAAGAATGTAAATTGGTCCAACCACTATGAAAAACAATATGGAGGTCCCTCAAAATATTTAAAATAGAACTACCATATGATCAGCAATTCCACCTCTGGGTATTATCAAAAGAAAATGAGAACAGAATACTGAAGACTCTGCACTCCAATGTTAGCAGATATAATGCAGCATTAATCACAATAGCCAAGATATAGAAACAACCTAAGTGCCTAGTGTCTATAAGGGATGAATGGAGAAAAATATGTGTGGGTGTGTGTAAGAGACTACTATGAACAATTACAGGCCAACAATTGAACATCCTGGATAAATTCCTAGAAACACAGCCATGAGAAGACATGGAAATCCTCGCATATGCAACAACATGGATGATTCGTATGCTAAGTGAATAAATTACAGAGACAAATGCTAAATCTCTATATGTGGAATCTTAAAAAGAACTCATATAAACAGAGACTAAAGTAAGGGTTTACCAGAGGCTGAGTAGTGGGCAAAAAGAGATGTTGGCCAAAAAGCATATACTCCCTGTTAGGGAATGAGTAAGATTGGGAAATCTATTATGTGTTATAGTAACTATAGTTATAATGCTATGTTGTATAATTGAATATTGATGAGAGCAGGTCTTAAATGTTCTCACCACAAATATTTGATAATTATATGACATGATGCAGGTGTCATTGAATTCCATGGTGGCAAACATTCTGCAGTAGTGTGCCAAATGAACACATTATATACCTTACCTTAAACTCACAATCTTCTGTCAATTTTATCTCAATAAAGCTGGAAGAAAAATAATGTTATCTAAGAGCTGTTGCAAGAGATGTCAAATTCTTGGTGGCAACATGAGTAAATGTTTTGCTTATGCTAATTGTGACAAAAAAATAGTGCTTAAATTCTTTCAATTACTTTCCAAAATATTCTTCAATAGCCCTGGCTGGTGTGGCTCACTTGGTTGGAGTGCACCAAAAGGTCACAGGTTTGATTTCTTGTCAGGGCACATACCCAGGTTGCAGATTTGATCCCTGGTCAGGCACGTAGGGGAGGCAACCAAATTGATGTCTCTCTCTGTCCCCGTCTCAAAAATTAAAAAAAACTAAGAAATGAAAAACATATTGTCAAGGATTAAAAATACTTCAAAGATAAATTTCTTAAAGCCTAAAGAATAACACTAAAAAGCCTTATCATTTTGTTGTAGAACTCAAGGGCTAGACAAGTATTAATGGCAAAAACAATTCAGCTTAGCTTGTATTTGTAAAGGAAGATGATCCACTCCAGGATTTTCATGGAAGGACTGACCAGATAAATCCTTCCTGTGTTAGGCTGGATTTGGGTGAAGTGCATTTTCTAAAGGCCATTCTGGAAGAGCTTCTAAGGGCTGAGACATTCCCAGTCCTGGGATGTATTCCATAGAAGCAGCTCCAGCACAGCCCAGGCTAGAGGCAGCGATGCTGGTCTAGACACCTGGGTCCTGGCTGCACAACTGGATGGTCACAAGACCTTGGTCAAGTCTCTAACCTCTGTGTCCCACGTTCCCTAATCTATAAAATGCAGGCAGTCACACTTCATATGGCTGATATGAGCATTAAGTGAGTTAATACAGGTACAAGTTTAAAGAATACCTGACACACAGTCAGTAAGTGCTCAGTAACTGTTACCTTTTCTTCTCAGGGTTTGGGTTCATTCTCAAGACAAAGATGTCAGAAATAAAGCCCAGTGTACTATGCTGTTTCTGGCACCTAGAATGAAAAACCTTTGTCTTTATTTTGAGGGACAAATCAGAAGGATGGTGCTGGGGAAGATGGCCTCTGGTTTGACAGGCAATAGCCCAACTCTGGAGAGCAAGGAACACAGAAGAAACGACCAAAATGCAGTCCGGAAATTTGACCAATAACATGATTTTCAAAGAAATATCTAACACAAAAATGAGGAAAAAAACACGTAACAGCTCATTCTAGTGTAATGAAAGGTCTAAGTATGAGGAATTCTGATTATTTTTAATTTTATACACTAGAGTACCAAATTAAATGATGAAAAAGAAACCACCCTGTATTAAACAAACATTTTTTATTGAGAATTGTATTTATTACATTGTGTTACATGAGAAAAAAGCTGGGCAACACAGGTGGTTACCAGAAGTCATCTGGTTCTTCATGAGACAGCCCTGTGAAACTAAATTAGAGAAAGACAAAAATTTTAAAAATTTGTTAAATTCTTGTCAGTTCATTAGGGGACCTTTCTAATGTTCTCATTCCTTTCCTAATCAGTAGCCATATCATAACTTCAAAATGTAAAAGATTCTTTTGGCAGTCAGTAATTTTGATTAATTCAATAGTTTCTTAGAGGCAGACCTCAACATATGAACAATGCTCTTGGGCTAACAAAGTCAGCAATGTGATGAATGATTTGCATAAGAACACAATGTTGGGGAAAGCATACCTTTAATCTTTATCACTAGGGAGCAGCTTGTCCACTTGTGAGTCTTCTCTGACACTCTTTATTGAGCTCTGAAAAGAGGAGAAAGAATAATTTTGAAATTAGAGGTGTATTAATGTATTAATTTTATTAAACAACTAGGGGCCCGGTGCACGAAATTCGTGCACCGGGTGTGTGTGTGGGGGTAGTGTCCCTCAGCCCAGCCTGCCCCCTCTCACATACTGGGAGCCCTCAGGCGTTGACCCCCATCACCCTCCAATCGCAGGATCGGCCCCTTGCCCAGGCCTGACGCCTCTGACAGAGGCGTCAGTCCTGGGCAAGGGACCCACATTTCCCCCCATCACTGGTTCTGCCCCCAGCCCAGGCCTGATGCCTCTGGCCCAGGCGTCAGGCCTGGGCAGGGGACCCCCAGACCCCTCCGATTGCTGGCTCTGCCCCTTGCCCAGGCCTGATGCCTCGGCCAGAGGTGTAGACTCCCATCACCCTCCGATCGCCTGATCAGCCCCTTGCCCAGGCCTGACGCCTCCGCCAGAGGTGTCAGGCTTGGACAAGGGACCCCCATCTCCCCCCGATCACTGGCTCTGACCCCCGCCCAGGCCTGAGGCCTCTGGCCCAGGAATCATGCCTGGGCAGGGGACCCCCATCTCCCTCTGATCGCTTGCTCCACCCCCCGCCCAAGCCTGACACCTCTAACCCAGGCTTCAGGCCTGGGCAAGGGGACCATCATATCCCCACAATCCCCGGCTCCGCCCCCCACCCAGGCCTGATGCCTCTGGCTGAGGCGTCCGGCCTGGGCAGCGGGGACCCGCAGTGGCAGCAGCGCCGTGATCCCCCGCTCTGCCCCTGCCCAGGCCTAACACCTCTGGCCGAAGCATTAGGCCTGGGCAGGGGACCCCCAGCTCCCAGTGGTTGCAGGCTCCGCCCCTGCCCAGGCCTAACGCCCCTGGCCTAGCCGTCCGGCCCGGGCAGCGGGGACCCGCAGTGGCAGCGGGGGGCGCCGCCATCGCACGGGCTCCGCCCCTGCCCCTGCAGGACGCCTCTGGCTGAGGCATCCGGCTCGGGTAGCGGGGACCCGCAGCTGCAGCGGCCCCGCCATCATGGGCTCCGCTTTAGGCACAGGCAAGGGACCCCTAGCTCTCGGGACTGCCAGTTTCGACTGTGCCCAGCTCCCATCGCTGGCTCCACCCCTACTTCCTGCTATCACTGGCCAGGGTGGCAAAGGCGCCTGATTCTCCGATCATGGCTGGGGGGCAGGCCAAAGGTGGCCCCAGGGCCGCCTTTGAACTGCCCCCCACCTCTTAGCTCCCCCCTGGGTTTCCCATCACTGTCAGTGGCAGGGAGCTTCTTCCTGCTTTCCCTTTCGCCTCCCTGCATGTGCCTACATATGCAAATTAGCCGCCATCTTGTTGGCAGTTAACTGCCATCTCAGTTGGCAGTTAATTTGCATATAGCCCTGATTACCCAATGAAAAGGGTAGTGCCGTACGCCAATTACCATTTTTCTCTTTTATTAGTGTAGATTTTGATTTCTCTGAAACTCTTAAAAAAATGATTTTGAAAATATCAGAAGATCACAGACATTCCAGAAAACTGGGATCTTAACCCAGCCAAAGGAATGACATTTCAATTTTTCAATTTTATTTATTATTTTGTTAGCTTTTGTTTTTCTTTTTTGTCGTCCCCCCCCCCCTTTTTTTTGTTTGTTGCTTTTATTCTTTCTTCTTTCTTTGTTCTTCTTTTTTTGTTGTTTGTTCCTTTATTTCCTACTTCTGTACACATTATTTTTTCAACCACGTGAGCAAAAGACATGTGAGCGGTGCACTCTTGTCCAGGGAGCATTAGCCCCGTGAGCAGCCTGCGTCGAGCCAAAGAGAGGCAGCCTCATGTGGCCTGCCCCTATCCAAGGAGCAGCAGCTGTGTGAGCAGCCCGCTTCCCCGTCCGAAGAGCAGCAACCACATGAGCAGTCTGACCTGTCCAAGGAGCAGCAGCTGAACAAGCATCTTGCCCTTGTCCAAGCAGCAGCAGCCGCACAAGCAGCCTGCCCAATCCAAGGAACAGCAGCTGTGTGCCCATCCGAGGAGCAGCAGTTCTGCAAGTGGCCTGGCCCCATTCGAGGAGCAGCGGCAGCCGAACCCGGTCCAAGAAACAGCAACCACATGAGCAGACCGGCCACATCTGGTGAGTGGCATCTCTACACAGCATGCACCGGAGGAGCAGAGCCACAACAGCCTGCACCTGTCTGATGAGCAGCAGCCGATACTAGGAGCAGTAGCCCCACAAGCAGCCCACCACAGAGGAACAACAGCAGCATGCAGCCAGCCCCCAATCAAGGTTCAGCGGCCACGTGAGCAGTCCGCCCCAGGTCAAGGAGTAGCAGCTGCGTGCGTAGCCAGCCCCAACCAAGGAACAGCAGCTTCGTGATCAGCACATCCTCTGTCTCAGGAACAGATTCTGTGTGTGAAGCCTCCCCCCACCAGCCAGAGGAGCCACCACAACTGTGAACAGCACCCACCAGAGGAGCTGCTGCCAACTGAGGAGCAGCTGCTACAATAACCGCCAGAGGAGCAACCACAGCCTGAGGAGCCACTGCCACCCAAGGAGCAGTCGCTGAATGACTCAACATCTAGATATGTCGGTGAGATCAAACATGGGTACACAAAGAAACCCCCGAAAGAAAGAGAAGGAGGACTCGCCAGAAAAGCAGCTAAGTGAAACCGAGGCATGCATGACAGAAAAAGAATTCAGATTAAGGGTCCTAGAGTGCATAAACCGGATGAAGGAAAAACTCAACAACTTATGCAAGAAGCAAGAAGAAACAGATAAAAAAAAATCAATAAATTATGTAAGAACCAAGAAGAAATGAAGAGTGATATAGCTGCAATAAAAAACACCATTGAAAGTTTCAACAGTAGACTAGGAGAAGCGGAGGACCAAATTAGCGAATTAGAAGACAGGGAAGCAAAACTCCCAAACTGAATTGCAATTGGCGAAAGAAAAATTAAAAGACAGGAGGAGAGCCTAAGGGAGCTATGGAACAACATGAAACGAAACAACATGCGAATAATAGGGGTGCCAGAACAACAGAAAGAGGAACAAGACTTAGAAAACCTATTTGAAGAACTAATATCAGAAAACTTCCCTGAGGTGGGGAAGAAAAAAGTCACACAAGCACAGAGAGTCCCAAACAAGGTGACCTTAAAAGACCCACATCAACACACATCATAATTACCATGGCAAATGTTCAGGACAAAGAGAGAATCTTAAAGGCTGCAAGAGAGAGACGGAAAATTACATACAAGGGATCTCCCATTAGATTATCATATGATTTCTCAACTAAACACATCAGGACAGAAAAGAATGGACGGAAATTTACACAGTGATGCAAAGCAAAGCAATGAATCCAAGAATACACTATCCAGCAAGACTATCATTCAAAATTGAAGGGGAAATAAGAAGCTTCACAGACAAAATAAGGCTAAGGGAGTTTATCAATACCAAGCCAGCAATGCAAGAAATGCTAAAGGGATCAGTGTAAAAAGAAGAAATAAAAAGCTCAGAAAGAAAACACACAGAAAAAATAGAAATGGCTACAAACAAGTACCTTTCAATAATAACTTCAAAGGTAAATGGACTAAATGCTCCAACCAAAAGACATCGAGTGGCTGAATGGATAAAAAAAACAAACAAACAAAAAAACAAAACAAAAAACAAAAAACATGACCCATACATTTGCTGTCCACAAGAGACTGACCTCAGAATCAGGGACTCACACAGACTGAAAGTGAAGGGATGGAAAAATATCTTTCAGGCAACTGGAAATGAAAATATAGCTGGGGTAGCAATACTTATATCTGACAAAATAGACCTCAAAGTGAAGGCCATAATAAGAGATAAGGGAGGCCACTTCATAATACTAAAGGATTGAATATACAGAGGATTTAACCCTGAAAAACATATATGCACTCAATACAGAAGCACCCAAATACATAAAAAAAAAACTCCTGGAAGATATCAAGGGAGAGACTGACAACAATACAATCATAGTAGGGGACTTTAATACACCACTGACATCACTGGATAAATCCTCTAGACAAAAAAAAAAAATGGTAAAGAAACAGCAATCCTAAATGACTCACTAGATCAGATGGACTTAATTGACATCTTCAGAACATTTCACCCCAAAGCCACGGAATATACGTTCTTCTCAAGTGCTCATCGGACATATTCAAAAACAGACCACATACTGGGTCACAAACAAAGTCTCCCCAAATTCAAGAAGATTAAAATCATACCAAGCATTTCCTCAGACCACAAGGGCATAATACTAGAAATAAACTAGAATAAAAACAACTCAACATTTTCAAACACTTAGAAATAAAAACACTTAGGAGCTGAATAGCATGTTATTAAATATTGATTGGGTTACCAATGAGATCAAAGAAGAAATTAAAAACATCCTGGAAACTACTGACAATGAAAACACAACAATCCAAAACCTATGGCACACAATGAAAGCAGTCCTGAGAGGGAAGTCTATAGCTCTACAGGTCTATCTCAACAAACAAGAAAAAATGGTAGTAAATCATCTAAAACTACCTCTCAAAGAATAAGAAAGAGAGCAACAAGGAAAGCCCAGAAGGAGCAAAAGGAAGGAGATAATAAAGATTAGAGCAGAAATACATGACATAGAGACAAAAAAAACAATACAGAAAATCAATGAAACCAAGAGCTTGTTCTTTGAAAGGATAAACAAGATTGTTGAACCTCTAGTCAGGCTCACCAAGAATTAAAGAGAGAGGACCCAAATAAACAAAATCAGAAATGATAATGGCGAAATAACAACAGACCCCAGAGAAATACAAATGATTGTTAAAAAATACTATGGACAACTCCACTCCAACAAACTAGACAACCTGGAGGAAAAGGACATATTCCTAGAAACATACAACATTCCAAAACTCAATCAGGAAGAATCTAAAAATCTCAACAGGCCAATAGCTATGGAAGAAATTGAAGAGTCATCAAAAAGCTTCCAGCAAACAAAAGCCCAGGACCACACGGCTTCACAGGGGAGTTTTACCAAACATTCAAGGAAGAACTAAAACCTATCCTCCTCAGACTACTACAAAAAATCCAAGAGGAAGGAACACTTCCAAGCTCATTTTATGAAGCCAGGATCACCCTAATTCCAAAACCAGGTAAAGACAACACAATGAAAGAGAATTACAGGCCAATATCCCTCATGAACATAGATGCCAAAATCCTCAACAAAATCTTGGCAAATCAGATCCAGCAGTACATAAGAGAGATCATACACCATGAACAAGTAGGATTTATCCCAGGGATGCAAGGATGGTACAATATCCGCAAATCAATAAACATGATATACCACATAAACAAATTGAAAGAAAAAAAACACACAGTCATATCAACTGATACAGAAAAAGCATTTGACAAAATTCAACACCCATTTTTGATAAAACCTCTCAGCAAGGTAGGAATAGAAGGATCATACCTCAACATAATAGAAGCCATATATGACAAACCCACAGCCAACAGCATACTCAATGGGCAAAAACTAAAACCATTTCCCCTAAGAACAGGAACAAGACCGGGATGCCCACTCTCACCACTCCTGTTTGACAGTGTACTGGAAGTATTAGCCACTGCAATTAGACAAGAAGAAGAAGAAATAAAAGGCATCCAAATTGGAAAAGAAGAAGTAAAACTGTCTTTATTTGCAGATGATATGATATTATACATAAAAAAACCTAAATACTCCATCAAAAAACTATTAGACTTAATAAATGAATCTGGCAATGTAGCAGGATACAAAATTACTGCCAAGAAGTCTATGGCATTTCTATGCACCAATAGTGAACTTACCGAAAGAGAGACTTAAAAAGCAATCCCATTTACCATCGCACCAAAAAATACTAAGCTACCTAGAAATAAACTTAACTAAAGAGGTAAAAGACCTCTATTCAGAAAATATTCATGTTCTTGGATTGGTAGAATCAACATCATTAAAATGTCCATAATACCCAAAGAAATGTATAAATTCAAGGCACTTTCCATTAAAATACCAATGGCATATTTCACAGACCTAGAACGAACTCTCAAAAAATTCATCTGGAATAAAAAAAGACCCCAAATAGCTGCAGCGATCCTGAGAAAGAACAATGTAGGTGGGATCTCAATACCAGGTATCAAGTTGTATTACAAAGCCACTGTTCTCAAAACTGCCTGGTACTGGCACAAGAACAGACATATAGATCAATGGAATAGAACAGACAGCCCAGAAACGGGCCCGAACCAATATTCTCAATTAATATTTGACAAAGGAGGCAAGAACATACAATGGAGTCAAGATAGTCCCTTCAATAAATGGTGTTGGGACAATTGGACAGATACATGCAAGAAAATGAAACTAGACCGCCAACTTACACCACACACAAAAATAAACTCAACATGGATAAAGGACTTAAATATACGACCAGAAACCATTAGAATATTAGAAGAATCCAAAGGCAACAAAATCTCAGACATATGCCAAAGCAATTTCTTCACCGATACAGTTCCTATGGCATTGGAAACTAAACAGAAAATAAACAAATGGGACTACATCAAAATAAAAAGCTTCTGCACAGCAAAGAAACTATCAACAAAACAACAAGAAAACCCACTGCATGGGAGAACATATTTGCCAATGTTATCACCGATAAGTTTTTAATCTCCAACTAGGGAACTCATACAACTTAATAAAAGGGAGATAATCCAATCAAAAAATTGGCAAAGGACCTAAATAGACACCTTTCAAAAGAGGACATTCAGAAAGCCAAGAGACATATGAAAACATGCTCAAAGTCACTGAAATCATCCGAGTGATGCCAATCAAAACAACAATGAGGTACCACCTCACACCTGTCAGAATGGCTATCATCAACAAATCCACAAAACACAAGTGCTGGAGTGGATGTGGAGAAAAAGGAACACTCGTGCACTGCTGGTGAGAATGCAGACTGGGGCAGCCACTATGGAAGACAGTATGGAGTTTCTCAAAAAACTACAAATGGAACTCCCATTTGACCCTGTGATCCCACTTCTAGGAATATATCCCAAGAAACCAGAAACACCAATCAGAAAGGATATATGCACTCCTATGTTCATAGCAGCACAATTCACCATAGGTAAGATCTGGAAACAGCCTAAGTGCCCATCAGTAGATGAATGGGTTAAAAAACTGTGGTACATCTACACGATGGAATACTATGCTGCTGTAAAAAAGAAGGAACTCTTACCATTTGCAACAGAATGGATGGAACTGGAGAGCATTATGCTAAGTGAAATAAGCCGGTCAATGAAGGAAAAATACCACATGATCTCACTCATTTATGGATAATAAAGACCATTATAAACTTATGATCAAAAATAGATACAGAGGCAGAGCTGCCTCAAACAAACTGTCAAACTACAGCGGGAAAGCCGGGGAGGGCTGGGTGGCTGGAGAGGGGTGACAAGAGATCAGCTGAAGGATTTGTATGCATGCATATAAGCATAACCAATGGACATAAGACACTGGGGGTAAGCGAGGCCAGGGGATTGTCAAGGGCGGGAAAAAAAGGAGACATATGTAATACTCTTTATAATACTTTAAGCAATAAAACAATAAAAAATACTAAAATAAAAAATAAAATAAAATAAAATATCAGAGAGGAATGGAGAGGGAGAGATAGAAACATCAACAATGAGAATCATTGATTGGCTGCCTCCTGTACGTCCCTCACTGGGGATCGAGCCAGCAACCTGGGTTATGTGTCCAGACCAGGAATCAAACTGTGACCTTCTGACTCATAGGTCAACACTCAATCACTGAGCCATGCTGGTTGGGCTGAAAACTTTTTGAAATATACAGTAGGTCCTCGGGTTATATCGCGACATAATGCGATTTTCCCCGTTAAGTCGGAACCCACCTATAGAATCACCTACATCACTCACATGGAGCACATACACAGCAGTAATGAAGTGAAAGAGTAAAAAAAAAAAATTAAAGCAAGATAACAATTCCTGACCTTTACTTGTGGCAGATAATAAAAAACAAAGCACATATGTACATATGTCGAAATGACGGAACTTTTTTTTATTAACACTGTAAATGGGAGATAGTGATGTAACCGCAAAACAACATACATCAAGTTCAACGTAACCCGAGGACTGCCTAAATATAATTTGAGTCCAAAACGTTGACTTTTAGATGTGAAATTTAGCAAGCACTCTAACTGTCCTGTGCGCATTCTCAATAGCCATAGTATTCTAGACTTATGTAATATATTAGAGGCCCAGTGCATGAAATTCGTGCACTCAGGGGGTCCCTCAGCCCGGCCAGAACCCTCTCACATTCTGGGAGCCCTCGGGGGATGTCCCACTGATCGCTTCGCGATGCTACAGAGGTGGGAGAGGCTCCCACCACCACGGCTGCGCTCGCCAGCCATGAGCCCTATGGGAGCGCACTGATCACCAGGATGCAGCTTCTGTATTGAGCATCTGTCCCTGGTGGTCAGTGCCCATCATAATGACTGGTCATTCTGCGGTTCAACCATTTGCATATTAGGATTTTATTATATAGAATTCATGTCTCAGATAGTACCAATCCATTTGTTTTTCATTGATAGCACTTTCATTCTTGTTCTGAAAATAATGAGATAGCTCCAATTTTACAAACCTTACCAATCAAGATCTGTTCACTCTTTGGCCCAAGCAAAGGAGATAACATTTTGTCAGAAGTGTAATATACATACGACTTGAGGCTCCATTTGAATTTTGGATTTCCTCTGCTGTTACCTTTTGTCTCCAACTCCTGTCCCAAGGTTTTCTAACAAACCACAGAAGCCCTCACATCCTCACATACAGACCACTGGTCCATAGCATCAGTACCTTATCCACCTTCTTCAGGTCTTGGTCCTTTTGGGTGTTATGCATGTATTTCTTTAAAGCATATTCACCACAAACAGATTTGTCTTTCATTTCCTGAGCACTCACTTCTAATTCTTTCTCCATTTACGTCTTGAAAGACTCTTCAATAATCCGCTGTAAATAGATGACCAGCAAAATAGGAGATACACATATACATTTGAAAAACACATAGTACTATAACTCTGTTTCTTTATGTGACATGTGCATGACAGAAAACTGTTTCATTCGTTGCTACTATCAAAGTGGCACAAATATATCATGTAATGAAGAATAGGAATTACTGTGCCTAAAGTGTCTGTGTTCCAGATCAAATGAGCCAGGAATTCAAGGAACATGATACAGAAGATTAATCTACGTAAGGTCCAGCAGGCATGAGAAGTAGCAGGGTAATCCATCTGCCTGGGACCAGAATCAGGACATAGAAAGTCAAAGACAATGAGGAGGGAGGAGGGCAGGGCAGCCTGAGGAAGCCACCAGATTGGCAGCCACCTCCCCCAGTTTCTTCTGGTCCTAGCCAGCTGACCTTGAAACCCCTTACACAGGGAAGTTCTACAGCAAAGCAGAGTCCATCTCCTTTCCGAGTGTGTTTTCAGGAACATGAGAATGCATGCTCACAGACTTGCAAAGCTCCCTTTTCCTATGAGACTCCTATTATGCCCATGTACAGCCCTTTTCAGTGGGCTTAAGCACAGGAGAGGATTGGGATGCCTGCAGCAAGCTTTTTAAAAGTTACCTACTAGCATGGAGAACTGAGCTATGCTTATTATACCTTTTCTCGATCCAGTTTTTCTAGTTTTCTCCGTTCTCTTTCCAAAGCTTTCTGTTCATTCTGCCTTCTTTCTTCTCTCAGCTTCTGTTCTTTCAGCAGGGTCCATATTCTTTCTTCTTCACTCTCTTCTCTAACTTCTTTCTCATCTGCACCTAAAGAGACAGAAAATAAAGAGCAGAGGCCCAGGGAGACTGCTCAACTCTCAGTTGATTGTGTTGGCCTGCTGATCCATCTTCATGGTCTCGCAGCCTCCAGCCCCACACCTGGCACAGCATCTGCCTTTTACTTTACTTCGATGAAAACAAGTCACCCTTGCCATGAACAACTTCAACTGTCCTCCTGCCACAACACATTTCCTTATCTTCCTCACCCCTTCTTCTGTACTCTGCCCTTCGCAAGCCTTGCATTTCTGCCTCTATCCTCAGTTGTAACTCTCTATTTAGGATTCTAACTTAAACATTAGTCTGTATTTATACAGCAGTTGTATAACTCTTCCCCTAATTCCCACAAAAGCAATCGAGCCTCTCCCGCCCAGAACAGTACAAAATTAGTACAAAACCAGCACCCCGCCCCTGAACCCCCCTAGTCATCTTACCAACATTTCCCACTTGCCCTGGGCCGATCCCTTCCTGGAGTTTTAGCTATTACCTCTGCCCTGATCATTCTCACATCTTTTTCTCTAGCACAGATCTCTCCCCGAGTCTCATCCGCATTTCTGGCCAGTTCCCTACCATCAACACTTGGAAATCCCACAGCATCAGCTTCAGACCTGAAGTTATCATTCCTGTCCCTTTTTATCATGCCTTTCTACACTACATTCACTCATCCACCAGGGCTTACAGGCTCTAACTCCCCCAGATACTGCAATGAGACTACCTCTCACCTTTTACCTGGACAGCTGAGCTGAAATAACCTAATCAATGTGCTCACCCTGACATCAGTCTCTCTGCCTTCAAGCAACCACCATCAGCAGCACCCTTCATTTCCTGAAAAGAAGACCTGGATTTCTGTTGCTGTCTCTGCTCTGGTGGTGTCCACACCTTCTTTCCGGACTGACCTGAAATAGTACACTACTTCTGCACTGGGAACACTGCACCTCCAGCAGCAGACTCATGCTACCTGGGTATATTTGTGCCTCCCTTGCTCTGTGCTTTGCTTTCAATCTCTCCCTAACCTAATACTCACTTCCTCCCACCTCTCCCACACAACCCCACCACTGAGCAAGCGCCCAGGACCCTGAAAAAAGAGATAAACGAACAGAAGAATATACCATGTTCATGGACTGGTAGAATTAATATCATTAAAATGTGCCTACTATCCAAAGCAATCCTTAGATTCAATGCAATCACTATTAAAATGCCAAGTGCATATTTCACAGATCTAGAAATATGCAAAAAATTTATATTTGCATATAAATTTGAATGTTCTGAACATTCAAATGAGATACAGAACACTGAAAAAGACCCCAAAATAGCCACAACATTCGTTTTTGTTTTTGTTTTTGTTTTTGTTTTTGTTTTTTGTTTTTCGGTA
The DNA here is from genome assembly GCF_964212035.1 of Myotis nattereri. Classification (NCBI taxonomy): domain Eukaryota; kingdom Metazoa; phylum Chordata; class Mammalia; order Chiroptera; family Vespertilionidae; genus Myotis; species Myotis nattereri. The sequence goes on along the minus strand of NC_138094.1, from coordinate 32,911,258 downwards.
TAGCAAAGGCGGAGATTTGTTAAAGAACAAGTACAGACTCCAAAGTAGGGAGGGGGAAAGAGTACCACAGAACAGACTCCCACATAGGGAGGGGGGTAGGGTCCCCTAGCCTCAACATTCTTGAGAAACAGGAACAAATGAGACTACATTGAACTAAAAAAACTTCTGCAAAGCAAAAAAAAATCAGCATCAAAATGAAAAGGGAATCCACTGTATTGGAGCACATATTTGCCAATAATACATATGGTAAGGGGTTAATTTCCAAAACACATAAAGTACTCCTATAATCCACCAAAAGAAAAACAACCCCATTAAATGTGGACAGAAAATCTAAATAGATACTTCTCCAAAGACAACATACAAATGGCAAGAGACATGAAGATAGGCTCAATGTCACTAATTATTAGAGAGATGCAAATTAAAATGACAATGAGGTGCCACTGCAAACCAGCCAGAATAGCAACCATTAATAAGTCATACAATAAGTGCTGGTGAGGTTGTGGATAAGAAGGAACCTTAGCACACTTCTGGCTAAGGAATACAAGATACAGCCACTAAGAAAAACAGTATTCCTAAAGTGACACCTCTCCACCACCACATTTACACAGTATTTTGTACCTGCCTTCTCACAACCACATGAATCTGTTTGTTCTACATCTATTGTTCCAGGCTTTATTTGCCTATTCCCTGTAGCTCAAAGCAAAAGTCCTCACCTGTCACAGGTTTAACTCAATGTCAATCCCACAGATGGCTATGCTTGCCTTTCTCCTCTGGCTCTGGAAGAGCCTAAACTTTTGTAGGCTACACTTTCCCCCCAGCAATGCTAAGAGACAAATTCATAGGTTCACCAAAGGATTTTGAAGGTTTTTGCTAACAGGACAGAAACAACACAGTCATTTCGGACTCATACTCCTGGTCATGAAATTCAAATACCAGAGGAGGCAGTTGATCATTTTCACAGGCAGAAATGCAATCTTCTTCTTGCTTGCAGACCTAAATGCCATCACTTTATCACATGGAATAGCAATCTCAAAAGAGAAATGCTGTTTGGTTGCTGACTTTAAACAATAAAGAAGAAAAAAGGACTATATCTTTGCTGTGCATTGCATAACAACATTTCGTTCAACAGACCACATATATGACAGTGGTCCCATCTTCTCTCTATATAAAAGTCCAAGCAACGGTTAAGACTGGCCGGTAGCTATGATGTGCACTGACCACCAGAGGGCAGATGCTCAAGGCAGAATCTGCTCCCTGGTGGTCAGTGTGCTCCCATAGCCAAGCTCCCATGACCAGACAACTTCCCATGGTTGCTCCCGCGACCCCACCCCTGCCAGTAGGCCCCGATCAGGAGTGGACAAGATGGCCCTGTTCACCAGCCAGGCCAAGGGACCCCCCAAAATCATGCACCAGGCCTCTGGTAAGATTATAATGGAGCTGAAAAATCACTACTGTCTAACTGGTGTGGCTATCACCACATGGTAATGTAATACAATGCATTACTCCCGTGTCTATGGAGATGCTAATGTAAACCAACCCACTGTGCTGCCAGTCATATAAAAGTACAGCACATACAACTACGTCTAGTACCTAATACTTAATAAATATAATAAAGGACCATGTCACTGGTTTATGTATTTACTACACTACCCTTTTAATCACTGTTTTATAGTGGTTTTTTTTTTTTTCTAATGATAAAGAAAAGTGTGCTGTGAAACAGCATCCCATGTTATATGGGCAGCAACTTCATATACCTCATGTTTATTACATCTCTCGATGGCGTCATTTTCTCCTGTGCTTGATTTAATCTTGTTTTGTACAGTAACATGCTGTATGTGCTTGTACCGGAGGGGCAATAGGCTACCTGGATGTACAGGAGGCTGTACCACCTAGATTTACAAAAGTGCACTCTGATGTTCACACAACAATGAATTCCCCAAGGACACATTTCTTAGAATACATACCTGCTATTAAATGGTGCATGACTGTACTTTGTAGCTACCTAATTAGTATTTCCACTGGACATCTCAAAGATATCAAGTTTTGGATTTTTTCACTTCCCTTTGTATCCAAACGAAGAGGGGAAATGATGATTATAAGAGAATTTTTCAATGATCAATGTAAACATTACTTAAGAATAATTTTAAAAGCCATTGTTATAATTTTCATTCTATCTCTGAGATAGAACACCTATGAACTCAGTTGGTTTCCTTTATTGTATTATTTTTATTTCCTACTCACCCAGGTCTCTGCGAAACAACCTATCACAGCCACTCTTGGGTGGCCACTGCCCCTACTCAGTATCTATCCCATCAGAGGTCTTGGGTTGTCCCACTGCAGTATGCCCAGCACCCAGCACACAGGAGGTGTTTGTTTTTCTTTTTTCACAATTAAATCAATGAGGTGATATTGGGTGATAGAGTTTTCATATATGAAGTGAAGGTTCTCAATGAAGTCTCGCTGAATGAGTGCTTTACAGGATGGTGTACCCTGGAATCAGTGAGAACAATCCTTTCAAAGTCTTGTTTCCTTTGGCAATTCCTCATCTCCCTGAGTATGCTGACTTGAACCAAGAAACTACTTACAAGAGGCGTTGAACATGATAGTCCCATCCAAACACTGGAAAAACAAGAGGTGGTTTTACTTAAGAAATCTCCTTTCAAGCTTGAGGCTTAAACTCTTTATTTTAAGGAGAAAAAGATCTGGCTGGAGTATGAGACAAAGCTCTAATCTCCCCCTAGAGCTTTCCTCCCTGATTCCACACAGGGGAGGGAAGTGTGTAAATTAGAGACAGTAAGAAGAAAGAGAAAGTGGGCCAGACAAGTTTGATGACGAGTTTTCCTCCAATGTCATCAGCTCTTCTGAAAACTGAAATATAAAGGTTCTTCTGTCCTTATTTTTTTTTTTTTAAAGACATGAAGGAAACAAAGAATTATTAACATACTACAATCACATTGAAGATGTATATGGGTATTAACCGCCATTTCAATTTTATACTATGATTTCCCAAAATGGAATGGTTTCTGAAGAACTGTCTTAAGCAAAAAGGTAACTGCTTTGTCAGACTATGGACAAATAAGAAAAATACAATCTTCCAAAACTCAATCAGGAAAAATCAGAAAACCTGAATAAGCCAGTAAGTACTGATGGAATTGAAGCAGTAATTAGATAACTTCCAGCAAACAGAAGTCCTGGTCCAGATGGCTTCATAGGGAAGTTTTATCAAACATTCAAAGAAAAACTAATACCTAATCTCCTCAACTATTCCAAATATCCAAGGGAAAGGAACACTTTCTATGAGGACAGCATTACCCTAATCCCAAATGCAGATAAAGCCACTACAAAGAAAGAGAATTATCCCCGATGAATACAGACCCTAAAATCTTCAACATAATTTTAGCAAATGAGATCCAGCAATACATTAAAAAGACCATACATCATGACCAAATGGCATTTATTCTAGGAATGCAAGGCTGGTACAATATCCACAAATCAATAAATGTGATATATCACATTAACAGACTGCAACACTCAAAAATCACATGATCATTTCAATCAATGCAGAAAAAGCATGACAAAATCCAACACCCTTTTTTGATAAAAACTTTCAGTAAAGTAGAAATAGATCATATCTCAACATATTAAAAAGCCATATATTACAAACCTACAGCCAATATCATACTCAATGGCTAAAAACTAAAACCATTTTCCCTAAGAATAGGAAGACAGGGATGCAACATAACAGGATATAAAATTAACACCCAGTAAACTATGGCATTTTTATATACCAATATTGAACGCTCAGAAAGAGAAATAAAAGAACAATCCCAATTAGCACTGCAACAACAACAAAAAATTGAGACTTATGAATAAACTTAACCAAAGTGGTAAAATACCTATACTCAGAAAACCATAGCACATTGAAAAAAGAGGTAGAAGAAGATATAAACTAGAGGAAGAATATACCATGTTCATAGATTGGCAGAAATAAATACCATCAAAATGTCCATACTACCCAAAGCAATCTTTAGGTTCAATGCATACCTATTAAAATACCAATGGCATATTTCACAGACTTAGAAAAATACTCTAAAAATTATACCAATAAAGACCTCAAAAGCTGCAGCAAGCTTGAGAAAGAGAAAAGTTGGAGGAATAACAATACTAGATATCAAGTTATACTAGAAAGCCACTGTAATCAAAATAGCCTGGTACTGGTACAAGTATCGCATACAGAGCAATGGAACAGAACTAAGAACCCAGAAATTGACCCACACCACTATACTAAACTAGTATTTGACAAAGGAGGCAAGAGCATACAATGGAGCAGAGGCAGTCTCTTCAAGAAATGGTGTTGGGGTAATTAGACAGATATATGCAAAAACATGAAATAAGACCAACTTATACCATACACAAAATAAACTCAAAATGGATAAAAGACTTAAATTTAAGTTGGGAAACCATAAAAATCCTAGAAGAAATCACGGGCACCAAAATCTCAGCCATCTTACACAGCAACATGTTTATGGATACAATGCCTAGGGCAAAGGAAACTAAGAAGGAAATAGACAAATGGGGCTACATCAAAATAAAAAGCAGCTGCACAGCAAAAGAAACCATCAAGAAAATAACAAGAGCCCTGACTGGTTTGGCTCAGTGGATAGAGCGTTGACATGTGGACTGAAGGGTCCTAGGTTCGATTCTGGTCAAGGGCATGTACCTTGGTTACAGGCACATCCCCAGTGGGGGGTGTGCAGGAGGCAGCTGATTGGTGTTTCTCTCTCATCGATGTTTCTAACTCTCTATCCCTCTCCCTTCCTCTCTGTAAAAAATCAATAAAAGTATTTTTTTAAAAAGAAAATAACAAGAGAGTCTACTGCATGGGAGAACATATTTGCCAATGATACATCCAATAAGGAGTCAGTTTCCAAAATATATAGAGAACTCATACAATTTAACAAAAACAAGGTAAACAGTCCAATTAAAAAATGGGCAAAGGACATAAATAGACACTTCTCCAAAGAGGACATACAGAAAGCCAAGAGACATATGAAAAAATTCTCAGAGTAACTAATCATCTGGGAAATGCAAATCAAAACAACAATAAGGTACCAGCTCACACCTGTCAGAGTGGCTATCATCAAGAAATCAAATGACAGCTGTTGGCGAGGATGTGGAGAAAAGTACACTGCTGGTGGGAATGCAGACTGGTGTAGCTACTGTGGAAAACAGTATAGTTTCCTCAAAAAATTCAAAATGGAACTCCCATTTGACCCAGTGATCCCACTTCTAGAAATATATTCTAAGAAACCCAATGCACTCATTAGAAAGAATAAATGCACCCCTATGTTCATAGCAGCACAATTTACAGTAGCTGAGATTTGGAATGAGCCTTAAGTGCTCATCAGCAGATGAGTAGATAAAAAAAACTATAGTACACTTACACAATGGAATACTGTGTGGCAGTAAAAAAGAAAGAACCCTTACCATTTGCAACAGCATGGATGGACCTGGAGAACATTATGCTAAGTGAAGTAAGCCAGTCAAAGAAAGATAAGTATCACATGATCTCCCTCATGTGTAGAATCTAATGAACAAAATAAACTGATGAACAAAAATAGACCCAGAGACATAAAAGCATGGAACAGACTGTGAAACCTCAGAGGGAAGTCAGGGGAGGGGAGGTGGGTAGGAAGAGCTCAATCATTGAACTTGTATGCATATATGCATAATGAGTGAACACAAATAATGGGATGGTGAGGGCCTGTGTGTGTGTGGGGGGGGGGGGGGGCGGGCGTGTGCCAGGAGCAGGCTGGAAGAGGTCAATGGGGGAAAGAAGGGGACTTCTGTAATAGTTTCAACAATAAAGATTTTTTTTTAAAAAGCCACTGTTGGGGAAGATTAATGAGAAGCAACTCCTTTAATTTTCTCCTCTTTACATGTTCAAATTTATTTCAGAAATGTATTAACAATGGCAATACTCAACTCTAAGACTTTGAATAATTTATGCTTATAAAGGTCCTCCCTCAATAAATGAAATAACTCACTAGGAACAGGCTGGCATTTAGTAGCTATCATACTATCTGTAGTTACAACCAAGGAAAACTTACTTGGGTAATGAGAGGAGATAGGTCTGGCAGGAGGAGCACCCAAGGCAGTTCCCAAGAGAGGCATGTCACCAGCAGGATGGAGGCCATTCACTTCAAACTGTATCGGCATGTCTGCTGCATCTATAATAGGTACAAATGAGTGTCCCAGGAGTCCTTAACAACAGCAAAAGAAGGCAGGGCAGTATGGGGGTAACTTTGGCTGCGCTCAAGTCTCAGCCAAAGCAACCAAGCCAGATCTTTTCCTACAGAATTAATCCTAAGACTTTCAGCATACCACTTGACAATCTATTTGCTTCTCAAAGTGTTATTACACTTAAAAGAATTAGATTTGTTTCCAAAACTAGATTTATAACCCAACAGGAAAGTGACAGAATTCACCTGACTTGCTGATAATTATATGAACTCCATTTAGATAGTAAAGCCTTAACAAAATTGTTAAAAAGTTAGTTGCAAAGAATTTACCAATTTTATTAAGCTCTTTCATTTAACTGTTCAAAGTAGAGTACTTTCAGATTTGACAATGAAGCTCACAATGCAAAACTACAGATTATATACAAATATAAAGATTTCCTAGGCTAGAGAGAACCTTAGAGCTGACTGACTTCTATATCCTAATTTTATACTTAAGCAGTATGCTCCCAGAGAACAATCTAAGGCAGAGCCAGAGCCAGGCCTCCAGTTTTCAGATAAGGAAGCTAATATACTTCCACCTCCATTCATTCACTAAGAATGAGGTTTCTACATCTGATGCAGTCATCAGAATCTGTATAACTTAAATAACTTAGCATCTTCATATTCCATAAAAAGAAAAAAAAATTAAGAATCAGGTATTTTAATCTGAGGCAATCCCAAACTTGGTAAATTAAGTTAAGGGTTCACTTGTGAGCTTAGCTCCAACTTTGAAATTATTGGTTATCTTGAAAATTAAAAAAAAGTAACACTCAAATAGACCCATCAAAATCTGTGATATAAAAAAGGTAATACATCTGTATCCATGTTTTTATCACAAAATACAAATGTTGTAATTTTTAAGGCCTTTGATTTAACAATGGATATATTTCACCAAGACTTAGCTTTCTACATTTTCAACTGTTAAAAACTGGTACTTACATTTAAACTTACGTTCAAAAGATGATCCAAATTCCTCATTATCCTCAAAAGATAGTTCATCCACATTTGAAAATTTATGTCTGTCTTGAACTTCAGTTTGTCTTTGATAAAGACTGGGTTGAAAGAATAAAATTCATGAGTGTGAAGTTGTAATAAGGTAAAACCAAGAGCACAGGGCTATGAAAAGCCTTTGTGACTCTGGAAAAGGCTCTAGAGCGGTGGTTCTCAACCTTCCTAATGCCGCGACCCTTTAATACAGTTCCTCATGTTGTGGTGACCCCCAACCATAAAATTATTTTCGTTGCTACTTCATAACTGTAATTTTGCTACTGTTGAGAATCGTCATGTAAATATCTGATATGCAGGATGTATTTTCATTGTTACAAATTGAACATAATTAAAGCATAGTGATTAATCACAAAAACAATATGTAATTATATATATGTTTTCCGATGGTCTTAGGCGACCCCTGTGAAAGGGTCATTTGACCCCCAAGGGGTCTCGACCCACAGGTTGAGAACCGCTGCTCTAGAGAATGAACTGTGCTCTGTGAAAATGAAAGCTGTCCTGCACTGGGCACGCTCCATGCAACTGGCATCATTCCAAGTAATCAAGACATTAGCTTGGGCACTCTGCAGAACCACCTTACACTGTGAGGCAGGTATTATATTGCTGACAAGAAATAATGTGGCACTCTCAATGCTTTTATATTTTCAAGAACCACAAAACGTTTTTGAAAAGAACAAATTCTGCACAGCATCAGTATGAGTCAGCTGAAGATGCAAAACTACAAGCCCCATGTGCATCCAAGTGCCCTAACTCCCACATGGGTGTGCTGTTTCTCCTCTTGGCTTTATCATGAGAAAGCAATATAAATAAATGCACATTACACGCATTAGGACCATGATGGACACATGTGGCAGTTTTCAACTCTGTACACTGGGAGTGAATCAAAATATGCAGACAGATGTCCAGCCTGGAGCCCAGAACTAAGGAGTCAGAGTGCCGTCCATATGGATCAAGCACAGACAGGAGTCTCCTTTGCGCCTCAATCCCAGCCTGGGTGACCCGCCACCCAACTTCTACATACGCCATTCTACTTCAGCAATCAGACCCTACAACCCACTACCAATTCAGTATTTATCTCAATAGACAAATTAGACTTTTGTTTGGACTAAATGCCCAAATATTTTTTAACTGACTTATTTTTTTTGAAGGACTTTAAAATTAAAATGTGTGAAACTACTTCAAGTTTAAAAATAAACTGAATTTGCTTCTGTAGATTTTGTATGTTGCTTTTTTATTTCTATAAACCAAGTCTATTCATAGAACTATGAAAATGCTTACTGCTACCATAGTGCACTGTGTACACATCAGGTTTAGCAAACAAGGAAAAATTAATTATTTGCTAAAAGGAATTTTCCCCAAATAATTCAGATGATTCTTGAAGATTACACATCATCTTACAATCTGATTCTACACTCCACATGGTCTTGAGCGTCACTTTAAAACAACGCAAAGTCAGGGCCATTCAGCTAACCAGACTTGGCTGGGCCAATCAGAATGTGGAACTTACTTGGCTTTCTGCTCCAGAAGGCTTGAGAGTGAATGGATGGAAAGGCTGTGCCTAGATTCAGTTGCTGAAGGCGGGAGCATTCTTTCAGGACAAGGACTGGGAAAAGCAAAGGACTGGGATTGGTCCAGACCTAAAGGGCAAAAGGTATCAGGACAAGAGTATTACAAATTACACAGTGAAAACAGCAACATGGTTCCCAAGGAGTTTAATTTGAAAAGAAATTCTATTATCCTTGCAAATAGTTGAGTATGATGTATAACTGACCCACATTATTAAGGATTCAGCATTAATAATAAAACTAATCAGCAGTAAGGGAAAAGCCATTGATTACCATTCTCTGAACACGTCTGCATGTCAAGCAAAATGCTGAACTTGCTCTAACCCGTTGCCTCCCACAATGTTATGTCACAGGGGAGAAGTCTCTGGTAAGCAGGCAACCATAGGTGCAGTGAGGATGAAGCTACTCAGGCTAAAGATTTCCCAGGTACAGCAAGCATAGACTTCTCCTCCTTCTTGCTCTCTACAGCTCACTCACTCGTACTCAGATAAAAGGACCATGAAAGTCCTGAAACCCTTTCTGCAGAAGCTTACCTACATGAGTGGAGGCAGACTCTTAGATGCTAGTGGGCTTCTAGCAACAGAATACCGAAGAAAGCTTTTTCTAAGCAATCAATCTCTTGCTCTAGCTCTTTCATTCTTGCCTTGGTGTGATTACAAACTAAAGATCAGAAATGTGGGAGCAAACAACTGTGCTTGTATTTGGATGATTTATGATCCTTGGTGTAACTGTCTCTCCCATCAGCTTTTCCTGTTTGAGATGATTTTTTTCAAGAAATCCCTGCTTGTTTCACCAGTAGGAGACACCATAAATCTGCTGGCAGAATGATGAAACAGAGATGGCTTTGGCTGGGGGCTAAATGAAAATAATGTGACCAATGAGCAGGAAAAAAAATTCAAATATGCTTGATATTTTTTTTTAAATGAAGAGAGAGGTATTAATAAGAACAAATATGCACACTAAACAATTTCTGAAGCCAATTCTTATTTATTAGCATTTTTTTGAGAGCTTTATGTACCAGTTATAACTTCACAGACCTTGTTTTTAGGCCTTTTTTTAGTCCTCATTTAAAGATGTATTTTCCATTGAAGAGTGAAAGGGAAGAGTAGAGGAATAGGGAGAGAGAAGAGAAACACTGATGTGAGAGACACCTCAACTTGGCCTCCCACATGCACCCCCAACCAAAGATGGTGAGAAAACCCACAACTGAGGTATATGTGGTTGACAGAAATGGAACCCACCATCTTTTGGTCTGCAAGCCATCGCTCTAACCACTGAACAAAATTAGCCAGAGCTAGGCCTTCCTTCTTAATGCATGATATTATTTCACAACCCACGATCCACAATCATATTCATAAATTTGGTAACAAAGCCTAAGCAGACCTGAATTCACTGTTGATAAACTTTACCTGAACTGATGCAAATCCATTCATTACCTTTATTTATTCTACCCAGCATGGATAGTCACATATTTGACTGCAAACATGGTTCACTAAAGGATGCTGCCCCAGAACTCCCAGGGCTGTGGCAAAACCACTATAGGGCCCAATCTATCTATGCTAATATAAGTTTATGTGGTTGTTAAGCCCTCACGCCGCAATGCCCTCATGCCCATCACATCCATCATCAGGAGGCTGCGTGCACAGGTGGGCGCAGACTTGATGCTGTGTGCACGGAGGTGGGGCCTGGCAGCTAGCTCCACATGGCGTGGCCTGGGGTGCCGCAGTCTTTTTGCATCAAGGGTTCAGGAATTTGGAGAAGGGGCTGACACATAAATGGATACACTGGACAAGAAGTATAAATTTGGAAGGCATGGGGGAAAGCCAGGCGGAAACCAGCTCTCTAGTGGAGTGGCTTGCCGAATTTCTGGACCCATGGCTTTTTATTTACACATTTTGCCCTTTAGCAAAATAAACACACATATCAAAGGTCAGGTTTGATAAACAGGAAAAAATTATCAGGTTAGAGGAACTGCTTTTGGCCTTTCCTCTAGCAGCAGGTAATAATTTGCAGATTTTCAGCCCTGCTGAATATCGAAGCCCATCAGCCTTCTGGTGAACTTCTCGCATTTATTATGACCTGCTGGTCTTAGCTTCTAGCACTGGGGGTCCCGAGGCTTTACATGCCTGCAGGCAGGGACCCTACTCCAGCCTACCTCTTTGGGGCAATTCATCCAGGAGCCTACATCTTTGGGGCGATCTATCGTGGGGCTCCAGAACTGAGAGGGCACAGGCCAGGCTGGGGGGCCCCTTCCGCCTGACTGCAGGAATTTTGTGCACCAGGCCTCTAGTCGATAATAAAAGCATAATGTGCTAATTAGACCGGACAGCCGAATGACCTTCCAGACATCCTTCTGGACAACCTTCCAGACAAAGCCACAGCTGCGAGGTCTGAGGCGAGCCACCGAAGGTGAGTGCACAAATTTCATGCATCAGGCCTCTAGTTTTCAGATAAGGGTATGAGGACCTGCAGCCACAACAAGACTAACAACTCTGCTCCTCCCACATTACACCTGGGGAGCTAAGGCTAGGTCATACAGGTAGGGAGGTGTACAGATGCTGGGACTCCCTAAGCAAAACCTGGACATGCATAGCCAGTCTTGTGGCCGCTACTCTCTAGCAATGCCTCCAGGGCAATGCATGTGTTTGAAAAGGTTCCATCCTCAAACTATTCATCTTTCGAGATCACTGTGATTTCAGCTGTGGGCAGTTTAGCAAATAGGCGTGAGAGAAAATAAGGAACAGGGAAGGAGTCAAGAGATAAAAATGAAACTAGCGTGGAAGATGGGAAAAGGAACTGAGGAGGAGTGAGTACAAATAGGAACTGAGGAAGGCTCCAGGCCAGGAAATGTGGAAACCAGTTCAACTGCTAACACACAGAAACTTTCTTTTTGAGCTTTGTATCTCAGCTTCAGTACACCTGTTATGAAGAAGAGGCAGGCAGTATGCATCCTCAGGGCAAACATGCAGTAACATGATAGCAGTAATCCTTCTGAGTATCTGATGTGTTGCAGGCACTCAACTGAGAGCCATCTCATTTTGCCTTCTTCACCATGGCAAAGTAGATATTCATATCCCCATTGCAAATGAGGAAACTGAGGTCCAACTGTAGCTGGAGAAATCACTGGGTCAAATTTTTCCGACTTTAGTGGTAGTGGGTGGCTCTTGCAGTATCTTTAGAAAAAGACTTTTCTAAGACTCCCATGGGAGAATGAATGTATTTTATTGGTGTGTAATTATATTTTCTGGTCTGCAGGGTTCAATGTCCCTTAGCCTAGTCCTGAAAAGAGTGCAGACGGGGCTCCAGCAGAATCAAAGAGTAGGGCCAGTATCCAGAGTGTCCATTCCATGGTGGAGCAGGGCATGATTTAGTGTCAGGCTACATTTAGTACATCAGTACACTGTGTGAAGTCTACATGGCTGTGGGTCACAGGGTGAGTAGAGGGAGGTAAGAAGACCATAAGCTGGGAATCTGAGGTGAGCAGCGAGAGAGAGGGGCTTCTTTGTTCAGGAGCTTAAAAATTAAATATTCCTGTACTTGCGGTGGCATGCCTATTTCTGGCTACTGACTTATTCCCTGGTGTGACTGACTAACAGATAAGCAACATCCCACGTCATGCAGACCTCACTGGGCATGGGTCCATTGTCTAGTGCCTTCCCACAGTGATCTTTAGGTAATAAACTTGGAGACTATTAACTGCAATTCCCTGGCAAAGCTGTATAAATGGCATGTCTCTATTACCTAATCTTCCTTTTACTCCTTCCCTGTTAATAACCAGGTTATTATAATGGTTATCACAAAGAAGTTAAATGTGTCCAACCAAGGTTAATCAGTAACTTCAAAATTGAGGTGCAAAAACATAAACACTGTATATAATCAATGTGATATATACTAACCTCTATCTAAAGCAACTGAATGACAGGTCCACCAGTCACTCTGACATGTACTGATACCAGGGGGCAGACACTCAACGCAGGAGCTGCCCCCTGGTGGTGAGTGCGCTCCCACAGGGGGAGTGCCGCTCTGCTGACTGACCTGTTCCTGGAGGCCCACCAGCCAGCAGCAGTAGCCACTCACTCCCTCAGTAGTCCTGCAGGTCCAATCTCTAGAGAACAGGCCAGGCACCAACAGACCAGTACCACTAGCACAGGGCCACTAGCCTCCTGAAAGTTGGCCTCAGGCACCGCAGCTGCTTCCCCTCCCTAGACACTCTGCAAGGAAGAAATCTTGACAATCCCTGGGAACGTCAGGGACAGATCTGGATCCTGGGCAGGCAAGGGCATCCCACCACCTGCCCAAAGGGCAGATTGCGTTCTCCCCCTACCGCCCCTCCATCCCATACCCTTTGGGACAGGCGCCAGATGCAGGCAAGCGCCACTGCAGCAGACCAGCTTCTCCTGATCAGGACTGACTGGGCGTGAGCCTGCGGCAGGTGCAGCAGGATCAGGATGAGCGAGAGTGGTAGGCAGTAGCAGCAGGTGGCGCTGGACTGCCAGTTTCAGCACAATCCCCACAGGCCACACTGAGGGACCCCACCCATGCACAAATTCATGCACCAGGCCTCTAGAGTGACATAAGTCACCCTGCTTCTCACATATTTTACTCATCTCTCAAGGAACACGTAAAAACCCTGAAGGGTCAGATTGATCTTATTATCAAGGTAACAAATATAAAAGAAAAACCAAGGTCCATGAATTTGGGAACCTCTGTGCCATTACACCTTTCTTATTTGGGGTACAAGGCTCTTCCAAGCCAAAGGAACCTATAAAAGCAAGTCACGTTAGCTGATGACTGACTGGTTGGTATTCCTGAAATGGACAGAGTTTTTACTTCTAAGATGACATATTTCTATGGCTTTTCCCCTACTATGAGAATTACTGAAACTTCAGTAATGATCCTTACATTTCCATATATACTGGAAGTTTTACACATACACATTTGTAAGTTAAAAATCTCTCTAACCTGTCTCAATCTGCTTCAGTTGCAATTTTAAATCAGCCACCTGCATAGTTAACCTCCTTACAGAAGCATCATAATTTAATATCTGGGCCTTCAGCTTTGCAGAATGCTCAACCTGAAAAGATTTAAAGAAGGGAAGAAATCAATGTAAAAGAAATCCCAGTTCACTTCAAAAGGAACAAGTCTTTTATAGGGCTTATTCTCTTTTCCATTTTGCCCATTCTGAGCAGCTTCATGCCTGTGGTCCACAGGTCCCTAGAAAACAATAGAGCACACAAACAAGTTTGCCACCTCCATTTGCACTCATCTCTAAGAACAGTTCTATAAGGTAGGAGGCAGACACCAGAGTGTCAACAATTCTAAGTCACAGGGCAAGAATCAAGAGACATTACTAGAGGGCACAACCGAGACTGGGACAATTTCTGTTTATGAGTGCGCTTTCCTTGGGATTTTATTACTGTTATAAATATAGTTATATCATCACCCAAGAATTTCTCAGGTGAGAAGGTTACCTTAGAATAGTGGGGGGATAATTTTTGATGTTAAAACCAATCTGATTTACACTGGTGTGACACACACCATGCTTACATGTGTACACAGTGGATCAGACTAACACCCGACCAAATAAAGATCAGTACTCACTTCACTTTGCAGCTGTCTCTGCAGAGCCTCCTTGTGAGTTTCAAACTTCTTATGCCCTAACACGAAAGCAGCTCCTGCTTCCTTCAACTGTTTCTGCAAATTTACCAGTTCAGGAGGTGGTTGAGCTATAACTAAGAAGGTAAAAAAGCCTGGTGATTATCAACAGTAAGTTTTCCCATCTCACTTAGCAAAAGCAGCTAAAGATATTTTAAATTGTTCTTTCTTTTCTTTGTACACATGTAGTTAATACCATATTAATTCTATGGAATGGACTAAGAGCACAAATTTCAGAAGAGTTGAATGCATGCAGAGGCAAAGTTCACTACTCTTTTCTAATGCAAATGAAAGAAATTCTTTCAAATCCTTTAACTAACCTGAAAGCCCACCTCTTTCCTCTATCACACACAGGAGGCATAAAAGGAGTTCTCCATCAAAACCTGTTAAGTACCCCTAGGTCTAATCTGATCTGTGCACCAGTCAGCAACACTCAGGGTTCAAGCAGACATCAGATGGAGTTCCACCATTTCAGTCACTGAAGAACCACTAAAGGGTGATTCATGTAGGTTAGCCACTAAGGGTGGTATTGTTCTCTGGCCTAGTAATCGGGCCATGCTGTTAACTCCGTGGGCCCAAAGTAGGAGTGGGGAAACTTTCTTCTGCCAAGGGCCATTGGGATATTTATTTTTAGTTAGTTATTTATTTTTAAATATATTTTATTGATTTTTTACAGAGGGGAAGGGAGAGAGATAGAGAGCCAGAAACATCGATGAGAGAGAAACATCGATCAGCTGCCTCCTGCACATCCCCCATTGGGGATGTGCCCGCAACCCAGGCACATGCCCTTGACCGGAATCGAACCTGGGACCCTTCAGTCTGCAGGCCGACGCTCCATCCACTGAGCCAAACCGGTTTTGACATGGATATTTATAACATCATTTGCAGGTCATACAAAATTATCAACTTAATTAGCCTCCTATATTTGGTCAAACATTTAATTAACTCACCCCTAATGCCTTGGCAGGGCCAGATCAAAAGATTTTATGGGTCTTCTATAGCCTGTGGGCAGGACAGTCTCCACACTTGGCCTAAACCATCAGGGAGGGAAGAATTCCCAGAATTGGGAGAGAAAGATCTGGCACAGGCACAGAGCAATGGTGAGAGGTCATCCTGTAAGCACTGGATCTTGCCTTGCTGAGAGGCACAGGGCCAGCCCACAGCCAATATATACAGTGGGGGTGAGGATGCAATGGTGGAGAGGGAATAATAACCTCAACCTCACTCTCATTCCTCCTTCTCAATGGCCAAATCTGAGCAGCAGAAAGTGAGGGGAGATTTGTACAACCCAGAAGGCAGATTTGTAGTTTAAAGATACTTCTTAGTGACACTAATAATATACTATAGTAATAGCAAGCAAAAAAGGAAGTAACTTCAAATTGAGAATCTTAATTTTACAAAAATTTTCCTGATTGAAGCCTTCCTTACAGATACAAAGCATAGTGTCATAATATTAAGCTAATATGAATTACAAAGACATGCAAATCAGGAAAAAGACATACGGTTAAAAAGATGCAAGTTTTCATTTCTGCTCTCTTCCAGTTGTTGTTTAAGTAATTTATTTTGAGCCTGAAGCTCTAATTTCTCTTCTTTTAGAAGCAAATAGCCACTCATCTCTTTCATCTCTTCATTCAGCAGGTGGTTTTGCTTGGTTATTGCCAAGAACTGGGCCTTGAGAGATTCGAGTTCAAGCTGGAATTGAAAAAAAAACTTGCATTTGAACAGTTACTGCAGTACTTCTTATGCAAAAACTGGCAGGCTGCTATAAACTGGGTGTAATAGTAAGTAAGGTCACTGGACAGAGGACTCATTCTCTGCAGTAAGAAGAACCTGATTCCAACATGGAAGCTTATCTTTGCCCTAGAAGGGGCGGGGGAAGTTCATCCAACCTTATACTTATGCAGAACCCTGGCCTACAAAGCAAGTGCTTCAGATTAAGTTTGTTGCCCATTTTCCAGATACAACTAAGGTCCCAATAGCAATCACAGACTGCAGCAATGTTTATAAAAATGAAAAGCTGAGCTATCACAAACATGCTGTGGTGCTTTCCTTTTTTTATACATTTCATGTTTACATACAAAAGTCTACAATGTTCTCAAATAAATAGATCATTACAGCTGCAAAAATACATTTTATGTGCAGGATATATCCAGGTACATCAAGTTCCAGCTCTGTCCTTCAGAGAGCACACGTGATGAACAGCAAGAAAATAAATGGCATGTGAAAAACACATCTCATTCTGTTTTATCCTGTAAGATCCCAATGTAATGACAGGAATGTTCACCTTCTGCTGATGGGAAGGAAGGAGAGGCTAAGGCAGAAACTAAAAGCACTGGCCACCTGCTATGGGCTAGGCACATAGGTCAGCTCACCACGGAACCTCAACCACCCCAATGATTAAGGAACTTGTTCGAGGCAACAAGCAGGAAGGACTAAAAGGAAGAACTACTAAATTAACTTAAGTTGGGCCTTCTTAGTCATAAAATAAACAGTCTAAACACATCAAGCTAAATAATGTATGGCTGAAACTAAAATTTCATCTACTGCCTTGAAGTTTTATCGACTTCAAAAAACAATAGGCTTAGCAATTACCTCAAGTTCTTTCACACGAGTTGCAGAATGATTGCATTCTTCTTCCTGTTTTGAATTGGTAGCCATGGACTGCTCTTGCAAAAGAATAGGTTTTTCTGAAAGAGAAAGCCAACCAATTTAAGATGTTTTTCTAGTGAATAAAAACTCATTTAAGAATTTATGTACAATGTCAGACCTAATGACGATTATTTCATCATCTAAAATAGCAGGTGTCAGAGTCAAAAATCAGTAGGGAAAGTAAGAAATAAGTCCTATTACCCAACAGGTGATGGGAAGTCTTAATGGTCACATATATTGTGAACTTTCTTCCACTACACATACCAACCAGTTGCACCAGCTGCTCAGAGCCCTCATACCCAAAGATCTGAATTTCCTTAAATACAAAGATTTGTCTTATGATTTTAGTGTCTATTTCATCATTTTCACTTCATTCAATATGAGTCTTTGCAGATATATCATTAAAAAAAAATTAGCTGACTACATGATGGTACTAATTCCTAAGAAGTATTAGTCTAGTTTTCACAAGATAGTCACAGAGGAGCAGTCACACACTGGGTGACCTTATGGGTCTTTATCAAGTACCCAGCTCTGGTTCCTTTGAAATTTCTACTTAAGTTCACTTCTTTTCATAGACAAGTTTCTACAAATATACTGAGACATAAAATATCAAGAGATTGAAAAATTATTCAACTTTCCTACTCCTGGGTTAGTTATAAAACAGTTTAGGAAGTTATATGTCAGGTAAAAATATCATGAGGCATAAACATATGTTACAAGTAAAAGAAATAAGGAAACAGGTCACAGGGAATGGAGAAGTTAAAATTTTCCATAAGTAAAAAATGAAGTCTCTCATGCTTAAAACCACAATGAGATATCACCTCCCACCTGTTAGAACAGCTATCATCAATAAATGGATAAATAACAAGTGCTGGCCAAGATGTGGAAAAAAGAGAACCCTCATACACTGTTGGTGGGAATGCAGATTGGTGCAGCCACTATGGAAAAACAGTGTGAAGTCACTCTCCCCACCCCCACCCCCCCAAAAAAAATAATAATAAGAGCGGCCATATGTTCTAATAATTCTACTTCTCAGTATATGTAAAAAACAACATGCCAATTTGAAAAGACATACATGTGCACCCACATGTTCACTGCACCATTACTAGTAACAGACAAGATTTGGAAGCAACCTAGACTACCATCAATAAATGAATGTGTGGATACAGAAGATGTGATATATTACTCAGCCAGTGAAATGAATAAAATCTTGCCACCTGTGACAACATGGATGAATCTAAAGGATATTATGATGAAATAAGTTACAGAGAAAAACAAATACCTTATGATTTAACTTACATGTGGAATCTTAAGAAATAAAAATAAACAAAACAAAACAGACAGGCCCATAAATATAGATAACAAGCAAGTGGTGGTCAAAGGGGAGGGAAGAAAGTAGATGGGGGAAGAAAAACCTCCTGAATACCCTACCTCTCTCAGGTTAAGGTCATTTTTGATACGTAAAATTAAAAGAACAAAATAATGATTAATTTTGTAGTAAGAGTAAAATGTAAGCTACACACACACATATAAATTTAGAACAGGCCCAATTTAGGAAGCTAATAACCTATACCAGAAATTTACAAATGCAGCTTTCTTCTCCACAAGAATCACCTTTATTCTTCCTATCCTCTTCACCCAGTCTGTTAGATCTATCGATGTAGTCATCCTTTAGCTCAAGTTGATACCTGAGAATTAGAATGACCAAAATGATTTTCTTGTCACTTTCCTGAACAGATTCCTATCAATGTATGGGTTTCTGTGGCACCCGGGCACCTAAGGGCATGAACATGGCCATGCATAACTTCAAGGACTATCAGTACCAAAGCCCAGAGATGCAAATTCTGAATATAAAACCTGCTACAATCCTTTAATTTGGTCCCCAAAACTCGTTATTGTGAGGTTATTGAGAACAATTATTCCATGGTGGTCTGGATTGGCACACAAAAGTAAATTAAGTTCAATTTACACTGGTACAACTGACTCTAAATCCCAAGAACAAGAAGTCAGTCACATCCACCTGCCTTGCCTTGCACCCCATCCCCACCCCAAAGAACTTTTGCCCTCAAGGGCTGGGCATAGGGTTCGGGGCCAACTTCGACCACCCTCATATCTGGGTTAGCAATACCAAAAGCACACTTTCAAGTTTTACTTATCTCCACCAACTGCCACTAGCAGACGTTTCAGTTGAGAGAGATGGTGAGTATCCTGTGAATTCCCACCCTTGCTCAAGTCATAGAGGATACCCAAACCAGACAACATCAAACAGTACATGATCTGCGAAGCAGTGGGAAAATTAACATACACATTTACTCATTCATTTATTCCTAAGGGTTTAACAACTACAGACATGTCAGCACTTGCTATTACACTCGAGAAGCTGACATACTATATGTATGTCATCATTTCAAAATCTATACATGGAAAGGTACTATATTTTAATTAGAATTCTTTTAAAGAATAAGCTCAGTACTATGTAATGTAAGTACTATGTAATGTAATCTCATGACAAATTACGGGCAAGGCAGTAAAAAGAGACCACTTATTAAGACATACCAAAAGTTAGTTGAGTCATCTCTTCACCACAAATTCATTTACTCAATGAATATTATATGAACACCTGTGTGCTAGACACTACACTGAGCACTGTAGAGAAAAGTTACCATATGGGCTTGATGTCTGCACTGAGTAGTTAATCACTGCAACACATTAAAACTCAGATTATAGGGAAGTCATAGTAACCATAGTTAATCATATTTTCCTTTTCCTGTATAATTTTTTTGCTCCATTGTTAATTTCCATTTATTTCTTTTGATTCTGGCTTTGCAGAATCTTGAAGGAATACAGGGCACATGTTACCTGATAAGCACTAAAACCACTAGGCAGAATAATTTATAAATTGATAGATACCTCCATCGTAGTGGCAAGTATGAGGCGGGAGAGGAAAAGAGAACTAAAAGGCATTATAATTCCAGCCCTGGTCAGCCTGATTCAGATGGTTGAAGCACTGTCCAGTGCATTGGAAGGTCATGGGATCAATTCCTGATCAGGGCACATACAGGAGGCAACAGATCAATATTTCTCTCTCATGCTGATTTTTATCTGTCTCTCTCCTTTCCTCCCTAAAATTATTTTTTTTTTTAAAAGTGAATTTTTAAAAAGTTGATCAACCTGTGGGTCGCGACCCCTTTGGTGGTTGAACGACCCTTTCACAGGGGTCGCCTAAGACCATCCTGCATAACAGCTATTTACATTACGATTCATAACAGTAGCAACATTACAGTTATGCAGTAGCAACGAACATAATTTTATGGTTGGGTCACAACATGAGAAACCGTATTTAAAAGGTCAGAAGGTTGAGAACAACTGCCTTAGATCAACCACTTTTATAGTTTATCTACAATGTGAGCTGAGCAACTCACAATGTGCCATAAAATGAAAGCAAATCACAGACCCTCAATACATGTTAGAAAAGCTATGAGTAAGAAAGAGCAGAGGATGCTATTCCCTATACTGTAACTCTGTAAAATTATCTTAAATATTCATGGGAAAGGCTTGACTGTCAATAAAAAACACGTATTTTTTTAAACACTATCACCATAAAATGTTAAGTCTTATCTACTTCACTAGTATTGCTGTGTTTCCATCAACTTATTCCAAATCTATTACTTGTTTAAGAACACCAAACAATTTCTTTAGAATTTCATTCTTGAGCTTTTGGTCACAGGTCTCCTCCATGCTCTTTATATTCAGGATCCTGTCTCCTAAGTGCATCAGCCACACTTTTATGATTTTCTTCTGTAGCCTCTGATATTAGCAAAAATATAAAAAGCAAAAAAAATAAAACTGTAATTGCTGAAGTAAAGACTTTAGGAGAAAAAAATAACATAATTTTAGCTCCACAAGCTAAAACTGTTATGTGACTGTCACTGCTGGGAAGTAACTGGAAAGAGCTGGAGTTCTCCATCTATTTTATGAACTGACCAAGTTATGTGGGATCTGAAGTAGCAGATGGAGCAGCATGGTGCACCAGGCTGCAGGGAGTGTGCAAGTTTCAAGAACAAAGTGCTTTTCATAGAAGATGATGAATACTTAAAAAATGATTGCAGGTAATAAATGGCCATAATAAATTCAGAGAAAAGCTACATACCAAACTTAAGTTAGTGTACTTTTGCTTTAGTACTTATTTCTTCAGTAAGATTATTTCTGTGAGGTTTAACTGATCAGCCCATAGGTATGAAAGACAAAAGATTTGTTTCTGATATTTAATAATCTAGTGATTGAATACTGAAGAGTGCTGAACAATAGAAAAAGATAGATAGGTCAATCAGAACTTCCAAATACTGAAGAATGGAATGGTCTTCCCTTTGATCGAGCCAGGTAAGTGCTAGGGAATGCTGACCATTCCAAGCAAAGGATAAAAGCTCTATGTGTTAGCACCCTCTGCTGACTAACATGTAAAGCAAAGGAGCAGTAAACTATACTTATTAGCTTACTAGATGCCTGGTGCACAAATTCATGAATGGCAGGGGTCCCTCCACCTGGCTGATCACGGTGGTCTCACACAGTCCTGATCTTCTCACCCAGTCCCAATTGGGGCTGGGGTGGGATCACAGGAGGGCTCCAGGGCAAGTCTGGTCCTGTCTTGCCTGGTCCTGATGGGCCCCACCCCAGCAGCAAGCAACTTACTGGTTGGAACATCTGCCCCCGGGTGGTCAGTGCAAGTCGTAGCGACCAGTCAGTTGACCACTCGGTCAGACACTTAGCATATCATGCCTTTATATATATAGGTTGTAACTCACAGCACAGAATGTTCAGCATGAACTTTCCCCTGCCCCTGGTCTTGGAGACCGCATGTTCTTCTAAGGCTCTGCTCACCAAATTCAGCTGCCACATGAAGTAAATTGCATTGTGTGCGTGGAAACCCTTTGTAGGCTCCATTGCTGTGTCTTTACTTCGTTGCAGTTCCAATTACTCCAACATAAAGACAGACACCCTCATTATCAGGTAACACCATCATGGTAAGACCCCTGCTCAGCCTACTGCAGTGGTTTTTAAATAGGCCATGGGTCGCCCCAGATGGTTTGGTAGAGTAGGTACAGCCGCAGCCTGCGAACTAAAGGGACCTAGGTTTGATTCCGGTCAAAGACACATTCCTGGATTGCGGGCTTAATCCCCAGTATGGAGCACATGCAGGAGGCGATGGATTCTCTCTCATCATTGATGTTTCTCTCTCTCTCTCTCACTCTGCCTTCCTCTCTGAAATCAATAAAAATAGTAAGTAGGCCATTAATCAAACGTTGCTGCTCTCCATCCAGTCCCCTCAAACCCTCTTTTGTCTTTGACCCTCCCCACACACACACTCTGCTGCGGTCTGTAAAATGGGGTCAGGATTTCTACTTCAACCAAGGGCAAAGCTTCCACATGGACCTCCTTCCCCGACTGTCTTTGCCCCCAGTCCTGTGGGGTTTCTCCCTCCTTCCCCTCCATCTAACTTGGTGGGCCCTGCTCTGCCCCCTCCTCATGTGACCTCCTGTCCGCAGCCTCCCACTTTCTCCTCTGGGGGCAGAGCTCTCCAAAGGCTGTGTGGGAATGGAGTGGGCTGTGCAGAGTGGGGTGGGGCAGACAAGGCAGTACAGGGTGTGCAGTGGTGGAGAGCTCTGTGGGCCAAGTCCAACCTTTGGAGAAGAGCTGGGGTGACAGGTCACCGGGAGGAGGAGGGAGGGATGTAGACCTTGTCCTGTGGGAGAGGCACTGGGTTCCTGGGCTATCCCCACACAGCAGCTTTTCTAGGCCCCTGCACAGCTATCATCCTCCACCTCTTGCTGCCTCCGCCTCAAGTTTTGGACTCAGTTTCTTTGACTCAGCCCCACCCCCCTCTCAGCTGCGTTCCAGGAGCCTGAGGCTGCACGTTGGCTTTGGGCAGCTATGCCTGGCCTGCCCCCTATAATGGTGTTACCCACTCTCCTGGAGTAGTTAGTGAAACTTAAATAAATATAAGCAGCTCTGAAGATTATAAATTGAGCACTGAGAAGGCCACAGGCTGCGGAGGGCTGCATAGTCCAGGCTCTCAGCATAGAAGCCTCCCCAGCCACCCGGTCCCTGCTGGCTCCCGCCCCCACCTGCCTCTGCCCAGGGCTCAAGACAAACCCCAGGAACTTCCTGACAGCTCTCACCTCACATCTCACTTTCCAGTCCAGCCCACCAGTGCCCACAGCAAGCTAACCTACTGGTCCGAGCATCTGCCCCCTGGTGGTCAGTGCACGTCATAGTGACTGATCGACTGATCCAGTGGTCAAACTCACAGTGGAACTCCAGTAGAGGGAATAATTTGCATATTAGGCTTTTATTATGTAAGATATCAGCGATTTTCAACCTTATTTATCTCTGACACACATAAACTACTAAAATTCTGCAGCATGCCAAAAATATATTTGCCCATTTATAAAAAACACAACAGGTATATTTTTGAATCGTTCACAATGAACCGCTATTTTGTGTTGACTGTTGTCTTTTTTTTTTTTATTTGAAAATCTAAGGAAAAAGAGGTTAATGCCCTTGACTACAGTCAGGTATGTCATGTTTTATATATTCTTGCAGCACACCAGTTGAAAATCGATGGCTTATTTGTCACTTTCCTTTTCTGTCATGATCAATTTACCACTTCAGTACTGCTTAGAACAGAGTAATGTAGCAGAGATGAAAAATAAAATGAATTAAAGCCTATATAAATGATCTAACCACATTAATGAAGACCAGGACAAATCCACTAAGGAAGTAAGAGTCAACTAATAGTAGAACCTAATGGAAATGAAACCTGTTTCATAAACTAGACTGGTGAGCTTGCCATTAATGGCAGGTACAATGTGAAGAATGAAATAGTGGTGAGCACTTAGTACACACACATCCATCACCCAGTACAAATCAAGTCAGAGCCACTGCATTGAGTTACTACATGCACATGGAACCGTTAGATCTCAATGACTAAACATAAGTGTGTGACTGAACATAATTTGTTAACAGTTGTTAGCTTCTTCAAAGTACTGGTCTGGTTTTAATGTAGCCTGATGATGGTGTCTCACTGCTTTTCATCCCAATAACTAATATTTCAAAAGCAAAATCCTAGTCTTTGTTTCTCTCAACTTATGCCTTTTAAAACTAGCCGAATGTACCTTTACAAGCAAGAACTCTACTTGGCAATTAGCATTAGAATAATTAGTAGTATTTGTTTTAAACTCACAGTCTCTCAATAGTCAAAATGAAAACATTACTTACAAATCAAAAGCTTCAATTCTTTGCTTCAGTTCTGCTTCTCTGCCTCTTAGGAAATCGGTATCTTTCAGTAGAAGCTGTATTTGAGCATAAAGTTCTTTTGTTTCCATCTGTAGAGGAAAGCATTAATTGTAGCAAGCAAGCTGAGGAAAATAAGACAGGTTTGAACTAATGGACTGCTTCCTACATTCCAGAGAACAAAGTACAGACATTTAGAGGAACAATTTCACTTTTAAAACATTCCATCTCAAGGTATGCATTTTGCCTATTCTAGTTACACAAGAACTTACCTCCTAGTCCAGGGGTGGGCAAACTTTTGGACGCGAGGGCCACAATGGGTTCTTAAACTGGTCCGGAGGGCCGGAACAAAAGCATGGATGGAGTGTGTGTGTGAACTAATATAAATTCAAAGTAAACATTATTACATAAAAGCGTACGGTCTTTTTTTCTTTTAGTTTTATTCATTTCAAACGGGCCGGATCCGGCCCGCGGGCCGTAGTTTGCCCATGGCTTCCCTAGCCCAATGACTGTTACGCTATATTACCCTAATATCCCTTGTGCAGAATATCCTGACACTTCCTTAACATTTTTGTAAGTTCTCCAGAAAAAAAAACACAAAAAACAAAATGGGGGAACTTAACAAAGTAGAATCCCCATGGTTCAATAGTCGTCTGAAAGTTTCAATTCATGGGCGGTTCTGACTCAGAATGAACAAGCTGGAATGAAACTGTGAAAAATAGATCACACTTACATTTGTGTGTTCACTGAGCAAGGATTTACTGAATATCATGTCAAAAAGCACAGTGAGCTGGATATGAAAAGATGAACAGCTACAGTCCCCATCTTTTAAAAAATTCACAATTTACTGAGGGAGAGAGAAATAATACTACAATGTGATAATTTCACAACCAGAGTCCAGTCTCCACGGCAGGAATGATGCCTAAATGAGTCTATCAATGGGATTCAGGGAAGGCGTCACCAGGAAGCATCATTGAAGCTAAAGTTTGAAGGACAGGACAGTTTTATCAGGGAGAGAAGGGGGTGAACAGTCGGGTGGCAGAGTAAAAGTATGGTGCCTTTTATGAGGATGCCAAGCTTCTCCAGTGCCTTCAGAGAATCTGACTGAATGGAGACAGGCTGTCAACTGGTTGATCTGATCTAGTCAGTCACTCATTTTAAGGTTCAAAGTGTTAGTCTGAACACAACCCATCATCTCAAAGACCAGTGCTTCCATTTATTTTTATAGCTAAAATTAACCCAATTCCCAGAAATGCCAGAAAAAATTGGAGAGGGGGTGTGGTCACCATTAATAACTGGGTTTTACTGAGAAGCTCCAAGAAAGGTTGACACTGGAAGCCTTTTAACTTCAACCATCTCCTGGTATCAGTAGTCCTGGCTGAGGAAACCATGACCCCAACCTAGTTAGGTCTGACAACCCTTGGGAAAGGAACTGTTTTTCCAAAAGAAACAATCCAATCTCTTTTGCTGGCATGCACTCCCCACCATTCCTCAACCTCTTCATGTCCTGTCCAGTCATTTTCTGGGTGACAAGATCAAATGGCCACTGGATGACACTTATAAGCCCCAGACCCTTCTACTGCAGGGACCTTTGCCTTTGCTCAGATGGAAGCACATTGCATTTGGTTTCCAACTTCACCTAGAACCCCAACCTGCAACTCTGTCCTGTTGGTCCACCCTTATTCTTCCATCTGTCTGTATCCCCAGACTTACTCCTTGATGTCTGAGACTGCCACGTAGCTCTCCCTTCTCTCCTGGATTATTAGTCATCCACACTCTGCTCTGGTTCCGCTCACCATCATGCTGAACCCCAATGTCTTCAACTAAACAGGCTGCCTTTCTCAAATGAAATAAATTCAGCTCTATAAAGCTACACTCCTCAACTACGACCATTTTTCTGCCCTCATTGACCTTCCAAATCCTCCCAAGAGCTGCAACAGAACAATCACCTACAACAAGCATGTCAAACGCATGGCCCACAGGCCGCACGTGGCCCACAATGAATATTTTTGTGGCTCAGCGAATATAACAGTATGTAGCGTTTTAATAAAAATTTCATAACCTGATTTTTACAATAACCTGTTTTACATAATTATTAATTACTAACTACATTTGCTAATGACTGATTATAATTGTGTTGCATTCATTTCCCTTATGTGCCTTATGCGCAGGCGTGCCATTTCTCTCCATTAATACTAGCAGACAATATTTTAGCACCCGATGGCCACATCATTAGTCTTGTACTGACTTGTTTGGTATGTGCAACAGGAAATACTTTGCTTTTGGAGAATGAGAAAAGTAGGTTTATTTGCATTGTGCTTATTAATCTGTCCAGTTATTCAGTGTCTGGGAAGTTAATGTTCAATGCACAATACTGATTTTTATTAAAACGTTCTATTATTTTTGGTTAACGATTACTCATTTATTTCAGCCCTTTGTATTCAACATGTCTTTATCGAAATAAACCTTTCTATGAAAATTGAAGCTTTTGTTTTGCAGCCCACATAAACTTGGTTCGTGTTAGTGTTTGAAATTCTTGACCTACATGCACTTGGTCTGGTCTACTTCAATTCCAGGTTGCCCACTTCAGCAGTACCCTCAAAACAGCTCGAGAATCCTGTCAGCTTCAGAGAGCTGCTCTGCTCCTTCTGCAACCCCCCGCCACCCAGTGGCCATTCCTTACCTCTGGTCCTCTCCTCAAAGGTCACTTACCACTTAATTCTCACATCTGCTGCAATTTTAGTGAGGTTGTCTCATGCCCCTGACTCAGACATTCACTTCCACTCTTCCTTCCAGTAATCTCGAAAAAAGAAGTCTTAGTATCCTTTTCAAAGCTGATTCTTCCAGGTGTATTCTTGACCGCAGTCCCTACTAGTCCTCTAGGCCAGTGATGGCGAACCTATGACACGCGTACCATTTTGGGTGACACGCATCGACAGAGACAAAAAATTGCGTATTCATATATTTGTCTCTCGCAATGGCCAGAGCTGGGCATCACTCGAGTAATATTATTACTCATGTTACTCATGATCAATTACACAATTCTAAAACCAGATGTAAGCATGTACATCAGTGTTGCGTAGCAAAGATACATTGTGAAAACATCCAAGATACACTGTTCCAATATTGGCATTAATATAAAAAGGTTAAGAATTGCACTATAAAGAGATTAATCTTTACTCAAGACACTTTATTTTTACTCGAGTGACAAAACGCCCAATTCTGGAAACGGCCTCATTATTGTCAACATGTGCCTCGGGTAAGCTTCCTGTGCGTTCGGGTGCATTCGGCAAACGGACGCACTTGATCGCCATGTTCATTAGGGGACAGGAGTGGGAGGGTTAGAAGAAAAAGATATAAGGGGAGAAAAATGGCGGAGGTATAAACGGACGTGTCCTGTGCCTTGTCCTGGAGCAGATAAGGGTGAGCAGCTGAAACGGGTAACATACAGCCCGAATAGGCAGAGGATATTCAGCTGAGAGACAGTCTGCAGCTGGGAAAGACAGAGAACTCCCAGAAAAAAAAGGACGGTTGGAGACTGCAGCTGAAACATCTCCCTGTGTGCCGGCTCAGCAGCGGAGACTGTGCCATCTTGAGTGGCTGTTACAGACAACCAGAGATCAGCTACTAACCTGGAAACAAGGGATCTCAAGCAGCGTGACTGCGTGAACTCAGACGAGCACTGCTTCTTCTCACAGAAAGGTTAGACTTCCCCTAAAGGTGCGGTTTGCAATTCAGGTTGGAGAGAGAACCGCGAGGGGCGAAATCTGCGCCCCACAGAGTCCGTGGCCCTTGGGACCAGCGTGACCCTCAAGTGGCGAAGGGGCCCCACAGGGCAGCTGGCAGAAGGGAACGATAAAAATAAGCACATAGCTAGACTGGATGCAAAAAAGCAGCCTCGGATTCTCCCAGTCTGCCGGGTGCTTGGTGCCAGGGGCGAGTGGGTGTGTGGAGACAGTGCGCAGACCTGGAAGGTGGAGGCTTGCAAATTCACACAACTTCTCAGGCTCTTGTTGTTACAGTTCCCCTTAGATCCGTGTGTTTGATTATTAAACCCAGTGGATGGGATTCCCCAGGTGGGGTCATTCACAGAGCCTGTAGGGGAAAGACATTTTGGGGAGCCTGGGAAACAGAGCGGGGAGTAATGATTAAAGAACCAGCTCTGGGCAGTGGACTTTCCCAAACCAGTTTCAAGTAACATAGAGAAAATAAACCCTAACTACTGGATAGAGAGGACTTATAGCCTCGGAGGTCAATCCAGACACACTGCCACCCAGAGGCAGAGCCACGAACTGTCTCTTCTGTAAATACAAATAAAGGCAGTCTGGTAAACAAATACAACCTGCCTTAAAATCAGGACTGTGGTTTACAGCACAGAGGAACAGTGTATCGCAGGGAAATTCAACACTCTCCTAAATGCCTGGCAGGACTAAGGCGTGACAAAAAGAAGAGTAGAAGATCTGAAGCACCTTCACTACTGTACATTTTTAACTTTTTTTCTTTTTAATTCTTTTTTCACCATTTCATAAAGAACCTATTATTATTTTTTTTTCATCACCTGATTTTACCTTTGTAATTACATTTTTTAACCAGTATTATTGCTATCATTTTACCATTTTTTCAAGTGTCATTTTATTTTTTTTTCATTATTTTATTTTGGAATTAGTGTTCTACACTCTATTTTCATCGTTCCTTTAGCATCATTTCTCTCTCTCTCACCTTTACCCTTAAGCCATAACTCTTCCTCACTTTTCCCCTTTTGTTGTCCTGTTTCTCTTACCCTATTCCTGCTTTAGATTTTCCCTATTCATTCTTTTTACCCACTGTCTAAATTTCACCGTACTGATATACCTAATTTCCAATCCCTTGCTCTAAATCCATATACACCTCTCTCTTATCGTTCTTCACTATCCAATTTTTTTTCTCTGTCGTTTTGCTAGTGTTTGCTTGATTTTGAGTATATATATATTTTTTTATGCTTGTTTGGGAGATTGTTTTGTTTTACATTTTTATTTTTCTGTTTTGCTTTTTCTTTCTCTGGTTATTTTTGTGCTTCTGTTTTCCCTTGCCTCGCTTGATATTAGTGGTTGATTGTAGTTTGCATTAATCTCCAGGGGTCTGCTGCTGGAATTCATTGGGATTAGTTGTGGTTCTATTAGAGTTTTCTCCCAATACAAATAGCCTCTTCCCCACCTCTAATTCATTCTCTCACTTTTTTTTCTTCTTTCTTCTCTCCCTTTTCCCAATCTCATTTCGGCATTCCTTTTTCTTTTTTTCTTTTTCTCTTTAATCTTTTTCTCTTTTTTCTTCTTTATCCCCTAATTCTCTTCACTCAGTGGTCACCTTTATTTGGGGTTATTAATATCGTAAATACATTTGTTTTCAGTGCCTTGTATGTTGTGCCTTTTTGTGTTGTATTTTGTGCCTTTAAATCAACGCATCAGAAAGAGAACTACATAACCAAACACCTGGAGAAGAGAGATCATGGTGAAAAAAGAACCAACCCACATATGAAAGAAAAACAGGCATCATCAGAAAAGGAAGTAAACGAAATGGAGGCAATGGAGGCAAGCAACCTGTCAAAGAAAGAATTCAGAGAAATGGCCATAAGGTGGATGAAAAGAATGGAAGACAAATTCACCAATATGTGTAGGAACCAAGAGGAAATGAAGAAAAACCAAGAAGAAATGAAAAATGACATCACTGCTATAAAGAACTCAATAGAAAGCATCAACAGTAGACTAGAAGAAGCAGAGGACCACATCAGTGAGCTAGAAGACAAGGTAGGAAAAAATACCCAAACAGAACAGCTTCTAGAAAAAATAATTAAAAAGCATGAGGAGAGCCTAAGAGAACTCTGGGACAACACTAAACGAAACAACATCCGAATAACATGGGTCCCAGAAGGAGAGAAAACTGAGCAAGGAATAGAAAACCTGTTTGAAAAAATAATAAGGGAAAATTTCCCTGAGATAGGGAAGGAAAAAACTCACACAAATCCAAGAAGCTCACAGAGTCCCAAACAAAATGAACCCAAAAAGACCGACACCAAGGCACATAATAATTAAATTGGCAAACACCGACAAAGCAAGAATATTAAAAGCAGCCAGAGAGAGACAGAAAGTTACCTACAAAGGATCCTCCATCAGACTAGAGACCGATTTCTCAACAGAAACACATCAGGCAAGAAAGGAATGGAATGAAATATACAAAGTCATGCAAAGGAAGGGTCTGAATCCAAGAATACTGTACCCAGCGAGGCTATCAATCAAAATTGAGGGTCAAATCAGGAGCTTCACAGACAAAAACGGTCTACGGGAGTTTATTACAACCGAACCAGCAATGCAAGAAATGCTAAAGGGTCTGCTGAAAAAAGAAAAAATAGGAAACAAAGAAGGAATGCAGCGGTAAAGATAAAAAATGGTGACTAACAAGTTTCTATAAATAATAACTTTAAATGTAAATGGATTAAATGCCCCAGTAAAAATGCATAGGGTAAATGAGTGGATAAGAAAACATGACCCATATATCTGCTGTCTACAGGAAACCCACCTCAGAAAAAAAGACGCCCACAGACTGATGGTGAAGTAATGGAAAAAGGTTTTTTAGGCCAATGGAAGTGAAAAAAAAACCGGGGTAGCAATACTTATATCTAACAAATTAGATCTCAAAGTGAAGGACATAAAAAGAGATAAAGAAGGCCACTTCATAATACTAAACGGAGGAGTCCAACAAGAAGAAATAACTCTGGTAAATATATATGCACCCAATATAGGAATACCCAAATATGTAAGAAAACTTCTGGAGGAGATCAAGGGAGAGATTGACAGCAATACAATCATAGTAGGGGACCTTAACACCCCATTATCACCATTGGACAAATCCTCTAAACAAAAACTCAGCAAAGAAACATCAAACCTAAATGACTCACTAGATCAGATGGAATTAATTGACATCTTCAGAACATTTCACCCCAAAGCCACAGAATATACATTCTCCTCAACTGCACATTTGTCATCTTCAAAGATAGAGCATGTACTGGGTCACAGATAAAGTCTCTTCAAATTCAAGAAAATTGAAATCATATCCAGCATCTTCTCAGACCACAAACGCATAAAACTGGAAATCAACTACAACAAAAACAATCCAAGAAAATCAAACACATGGAGACTAAATAGCATGCTATTAAGCAACGACTGGGTTACCAGAGAGATCAAAGAAGAAATAAAAAACATCATGGCAACAAACAAAAATGAAAACACAACAATCCAAAACCTATGGGACACAGTGAAAGCACTCTTGAGAGGGAAGTTCACAGCTCTACAAGCCTACTGCAAGAAACAAGAAACAATGAGAATAAATGACCTAACTCTACAACGCAAAGAGTTAGAAAGAGAGCAACAAAAAAAGCCCACTCTAAGCAGAAGGAAGGAAATAACAAAGATCAGAGCGGAGATAAACAACACAGAGACCAAAAAAAACAATACAAAAGATCAACAAAAACAAGATCTGGTTCTTTGAAAGGATAAACAAGATTGATACACCTCTAGCCAGGCTCACCAAGAAACAAAGAGAGAGGACCCAAGTAAACAAAATCAGGAATGAAATAGGAGAAATAACAACAGACCCCATAGAAATACAAAGGATTGTTAGAAAATACTATGAACTCTACTCCAACACACTAGACAACCTGGAGAAAATGGACATATTCCTAGAAAAATACAACATTCCAAAACTTAATCAGGAAGAATCTAAAAATTTCAATAGGCCAATAACTATGGAGGAAATCGAAGCAGTAATCAAAAAGCTTCCAGCAAACAAAAGCCCGGGGACAGACGGCTTCACAGGGGAGTTTTACCAAGCATTCAAGGAAGACCTAAAACCTATCCTCCTCAGACTATGTCAAAAGATCCAAGAGGAAGGAACACTTCCCATCTCATTCTATGAAGCCAGCATCACCCTAACACCAAAACCAGATAAAGACAACACAATGAAAGAGAATTATAGGCCAATATCCCTCATGAACATAGATGCCAAGATCCTCAACAAAATCCTAGCAAATCGGATCCAGCAGTACATCAAAAAGATCATACACCATGACTAAGTAGGATTTATCCCAGGGATGCAAGGATGGTACAATATCCGCAAATCAATAAATGTGATACATCACGTAAACAAATTGAGAGAAAAAAAACGTATAATCATATCAATTGATGCGGAAAAAGCATTTGACTAAATCCAACACTCTTTCTTGATAAAAACTCTCAGCAAGATAGGAATTGAGGGATCATACCTCAACATAATAAAAGCCATATATGACAAACCAATAGCCAACATCATAATCAATGGGCAAGAACTAAAATCATTCCCCTTAAAATCAGGAACAAGACAGGGATGCCCCCTCTCACCACTCCAGTTCAATACAGTACTGGAAGTACTAGCCATTGCGATCAGACAAGATGAAATAAGAGGCATCCAGATTGGAAAAGAAGAAGTAAAACTGTCCTTATTTGCAGATGACATGATACTGTACATACAGAACCCAAAAGACTCCATCAAAAAATTATTAGACTTAATAAATGAATTCAGCAATGTAGCAGGATACAAAATTAATGCTAAGAAATCCATGGCATTTCTTTACACCAAAAGTGAACTTACTGAGAGTGAAACTACAAAAGCAATCCCATTTACCATTGAACCAAAAAAATTAAAATTCCTAGGAATAAACTTAACTAAGGAGGTAAAAGACTTATATGCAAAAAAACTACAGGACACTGAAAACAGAGGTAGAGGAAGACAGAAACAGATGGAAGAACATACCGTGTTCATGGATTGGTAGAATCAACATCATCAAAATGTCCATACTACCCAAAGAAATCTATATATTCAATGCAATCCCCATTAAATTACCAATGGCATATTTCACAAATCTAGAACGAACGTTCCAAAAATTCATCTGGAATAAAAAAAAAAAAAAAAGATCCCTAATAGGTGCAGCAATCCCGATAAAGAAGAACAAAGTAGCCAAAACCGGTATGGCTCAGTGGACAGAGCGTCGGCCTGCGGACTGAAAGGTCCCAGGTTCGATTCCGGTCAAGGGCATGTACCTGGGTTGCGGGCATATCCCCAGTAGGAGATGTGCAGGAGGCAGCTGATCGATGTTTCTCTCTCATGGATGTTTCTAACTCTCTATCTCTCTCCCTTACTCTCTGTAAAAAAATCAATAAAATATATTTTTTAAAAAAAGGAGAACAAAGTAGGTGGGATCTCAATACCAGATATCAAACTGTATTACAAAGCCACTGTTCTTTTTTTTTTTTTAAATATATTTTATTGATTTTTTACAGAGAGGAAGGGAGAGAGATAGAGAGTTAGAAACATCAATGAGAGAGAAACATCGATCAGCTGCCTCCTGCACATTTCCCACTGGGGATGTGCCCGCAACCCAGGTACATGCCCTTGACCGGAATCGAACCTGGGACCCTTCAGTCCGCAGGCCGCCGCTCTATCCACTGAGCCAAACCGGTTTCGGCTAAAGCCACTGTTCTTAAAACAGCTTGGTACTGGCACAAGAACAGACATATAGGTCAATGGAATAGAATAGAGACCCCAGAAATCGACACAAACCACTATGCCCAATTAATATTCGACAAAGGAGGCAAGAGCATACAATGGGGTCAAGACAGTCTCTTCAATAAATGCTGTTGGGAAAATTAGACAGATACATGCAAAAAGATGAAACTAGACCACCAACTCACACCATACACAAAATTAAACTCAAAATGGATAAAAACTTCAATGTAAGATGGGAAACCATAAAAATACTAGAGGAATCCACAGGCAGCGAAATTGCAAACATATGCCCAAGGAATTTCCTCTCTGATAATGCTCCTAGGGCAATGGAAACTAAAGAGGAAATAAACAAATGGGACTACATCAAAATAAAAAGCTTTTGCACAGCAACGGAAACCATCAACAAAACAACAAGAAGACCCACTGTATGGGAGAACATATTTGCCAATGATACCACCGACAGGGGTTTAATTTCCAACATTTACAGGGGTCTCATGAAACTTAACAAAAGGAAGATAAACAATCCAATCAAAAAATGGGCAACGGACCTAGATAGACACTTTTCGAAAGAGGACATACAGAAGGCCGAAAGACATATGAAAACATGCTCAAAGTCACTAATTATAGGAGAGATACAAATCAAAACGACAACGCATTATCATCTCACACCTGTCAGAATGGCTATCATCAAAAAATCAACAAACAAGTGTTGGAGAGGATGTGGAGAAAAAGGAACCCTTCTGCACTGCTGGTGGGAATACAGACTGGTGCAGCCACTGTGGAGAA
Source organism: Myotis nattereri (assembly GCF_964212035.1). NCBI lineage: Eukaryota > Metazoa > Chordata > Mammalia > Chiroptera > Vespertilionidae > Myotis > Myotis nattereri. The sequence continues at coordinate 32,876,451 of NC_138094.1, read as the reverse complement.
CAGTATGTAGCCACCTCAAAAAACTAAAAATGGAACTCCCATTTGACCCAGTGATCCCACTAGTAGGAATATATCCCAAGAAACCAGAAACACCAATCAGAAAGGATATATGCACCCCTATGTTCATAGCAGCACAATTCACCATAGCTAAGATTTGGAAACAGCCTAAGAGCCCATCAGCAGATGAGTGGATTAGAAAACTGTGGTACATATACACAATGGAAAACTATGCTGCGGTAAAAAAGAAGGAACTCTTGCTTTTTGCAACAGCATGGGTGGAACTGGAGAGCATTATGCTAAGTGAAATAAGTCAGTCAGAGAAAGATAAATACCACATGATCTCACTCATTTGTGGATTATAGAGAACAACATAGACTGATGAAAAGGGACAGATCCAAAGACTGAGAAACAGCAATCAGGCTATCAATCCCCAGAAGGAAAGTAGGGGAGGGCGGGGGTAAGGTGAAGAGATCAACCGAAGGACTTGTATACATATATATAAGCCAAACCAATGGACATGGACAACAGGGGGATGGGAGCACGAGTGTGCGGGGAGGTTGGGGAGGTTGGGGGTTAATGGGGGGGAAGAGGACACATTTGTAATACCTTAACTAATAAAAAAAAGAAAAAGAAAAGAAAAAGATATACAGTGCAACAGTGCTCGACGAGACATTCGGCGTGTCAGATAATTGATTACAGCACCATATATTTGTTGGTTATACATACTATTTTTGAATTGTTTTGCACCAGGAGTCAGTGCAACAACACTGCAAAAAGTTAATAGGTAAGAAAACTATCAACCTTTTGTAAAAAATGCCGTCATTTATATTCATTTTTGCAGCCTTGTGATGGAGAATCAAAAAAATAAAAAAGCAAGATTGAATGATAAGGGAAGTGGAAGTAGCAGTAGCCGACCCTTTCAAGACATATGCACCGAGATGTACGGGATTGTCAACAGAAACAACAATTCATTGTGCATACTGTTTAATGAAACAGTAGTAAGCAGAACGTGGAATGTAAAGAGACATTTTGAAACTAATCATTGTCAGTTCTTGAAAAAAAGTATTGATGAGAGGAAGGAATGCATTTCTAGGCAGCTACACCTCTATAAAAGTCAATCAAATTCCATCATTAAATTTGTAAGATGCTCTACAAATTTAATATCAGCAAGTTACTATATTGCTCTCTCCATAGCTCAGCATTGAAAAAGCCCTCAGTGACGGAGAATTTAGTAAGGAAACATTTCTAAGAGGTGCACCAGCTCTATTTCACGATATGAAAAAAAAGATGATGTTATTAAAAGAATTTCTAAGTTACCACTCAGTAGAAATACTATCAAAGGCAGAATAGCTCTCATAGCCAGTTAGCCTGGAGGCCAAATCACCCCCAGTATTGCCGACAACAATCAAGGCGTAACTACAACAAGACTGCACACAAAGACCACTAGGGGATGCACCAAGAAAAGATAAAAAAATGCGGAGACAAAGAAATAGGACGCAAATGTCAGAAATGGAAGATATAGAGCTCAAAACCACACTTTTAAGGTCTCTCAAGAACTGTCTAGAAGCTGCCGATAAACTTAGTAAGGCCCTCGAAAAGACTGGTGAGACCGCCGATAAATGTAGTGAGATCCTCAAGAAATCTAATGAGACCCTCGATGTTGTGATAAAGAACCAACTAGAAATTAAGCATACACTGACTGAAATAAAGAATACTATACAGACACCCAACAGCAGACCAGAGGAGCGCAAGAATCAAGTCAAAGATTCGAAATGCAAAGAAGCAAAGAACACCCAACTGGAAAAGCAAAAAGAAAAAAGAATCCGAAAATATGAAGATAGTGTAAGGAGCCTCTGGGACAGCTTCAAGCGTACCAACATCAGAATTATAGGGGTGCCAGAAGATGAGAGAGCGCAAGATATTGAAAACCTATTTGAAGAAATAATGACAGAAAACTTCCCCCACCTGGTGAAAGAAATAGTCTTACAGGTCCAGGAAGCGCAGAGAACCCCAAACAAAAGGAATCCAAAGGGGACCACACCAAGACACATCATAATTAAAATGCCAAGAGCAAAAGACAAAGAGAGAATCTTAAAAGCAGCAAGAGAAAGAAACTCAGTTACCTAGAAGGGAATACCCATACGACTGTCAGCTCATTTCTCAACAGAAACTTTGCAGGCCAGAAGGGAGTGGCAAGAAATACTCAAAGTGATGAATACCAAGAACCTACAACCAAGATTACTTTATCCAGCAAAGCTATCATTCAGAACTGAAGGTCAGATAAAGAGCTTCACAGATAAGGAAAAGCTAAAGGAGTTCATCACCACCAAACCAGGATTATATGAAATGCTGAAAGGTATCCTTTAAGAAGAGGAAGAAGAAGAAAAAGGTAAAGATACAAATTATGAACAACAAACATGCATCTATCAACAAGTGAATCTAAGAATCAAGTGAATAAATAATCTGGTGATCATAATAGAATCAGGGACATAGAAAAAAAAATCATACACCTATGGGTGAGGACAGTAGGGGGTGGGGGTAAGGGCAGAGGGTGGGGTGGGAACTGGGTGGCAGGGAGCTATGGGGGGAAAATAGAGGAACAACTGTAATAATCTGAACAATAAAGATTTAATTTAAAAAAAAAGGTAGAATAACAGATCTTGACAAAAACGTACAAAGTCAATTAAAAAAAGACTTAAATAGATGTAAATATTTTTTGATTTCTCTTGATGAAACTACTGATGTCACATCATATGCTCGGTTAGCCATTATTGCTAGATATTCTGATGGTCTCACTATGAGAGAAGAGTTGATAAAGTTAGAATAAGAGCCAATGAGTACATCAGGAAACCAAATATGTAAAGTTGTTATAAAAACATTCAGTGTCCTAAACCTTGATATCTCTAAAATTGTGTCAGTCACGACAGACGGGGCACCAAAGATGGTGGGAAAAAAGTGGGATTCCTGAAATTGTTTATGGAAGCTATTAGACATCCACTTGCACCTTTTCATTGCATTATCCATCAGGAGGTGTTGTGTGCCAAATCGGGATTCTCTGAATTGAATGATTTAATGTCAGCTGTAACAAAAATTGTGAATTTTATAGCTTCTCGACCCCTTCACAAGCGAGAATTTTCTGTACTTTTACAGGAAGTTGATTCAACCTACAGTGGACTACTGATGTTCAATCGTGTGAGATGGCTAAGTCGAGGAAAACTACTTGAGCGATTTGTGGAGTGCTTTGAAGAAATTATGGTATTTATTGAGAATAAGGATCTGGCAAACTTTCCTCAGATCAATGATCATAAGTGGGTCGGCAATTTGATGTTTTTTACAGATCTCTCTGTTCATATGAATGAACTGAACTTAAAATTACAAGGTTTTGGCAAAAATATTGACGTTATGTTTGGATACATCAAATCTTTTGAAAGTAAACTTAAAATTTTCAAGCGAGATATTGAAACTAAAACTCGTATTTTCCTCAGATGAAAAAGTATTTCGAGAAGGCTACTACAAGTGTAATGGAGTCTATACTTATGTACCAGAATATAGTAAACACGTTCTTTGAACAGTTCAGTGAAAGATTCAACCAATTTAGAAGCCTAGAACAGACCATTAAAATAATTAAGTATCTGGATGTAGTTTACAGTACTTTGGAATTGAATAATTTCCAATGGATGCAAATTGATGATTTAGAGATGCAACTTGCAGATTTTCAAGGTAGCATTTGGACTCGTGTTTGTCGACTTAAGGTCGAAACTTGAAAATCTGGAACGAAATCCTTTGAAACATGAAGAGTGCAACTATGAAGAAGAAATTTTCAGTGCTTGGAACAGAGTTCCTGACACTTTTAGCAATATAAAAAATCTAGCGATGGCTTTGCTAACAATTTTTTCATCAACATATTTTTGTGAGACTTTGTTCTCAGCATTAAATAATATTAAAATGAACAAAAGGAACCGGCTAACATGATGTTAGTGGCGCTTGCTTGGCTTTGAAGTGCACCAAGTATGAACCTGCAATCGAAGAAATAGCAGACAAACTTCAGCACCAAAAAAGTCACTAATTTCTAGTTTTCGTACCATTTGATTATCATTGGTTTTTTTTTTAATATTTTATTTATTTATTTATTTATTTTAATTTATTTATTTTAATTTATTGCTTCAAGTATTACAAAGGGTATTACATATGTGTCCACTTTATTCCCCCGCCCTAGACAGTCCCCTAGCCTCCCCTATCCCCCAATGTCTTATGTCCACTGGTTATGCTTATATGCATGCATACAAGTCCTTTAGTTGATCTCTTACCCCCCTACCTCCTGCCCCCCAACCCTCCCCGGCCTTCCCGCTGCAGTTTGACAATCTGTTTGAGGCAGGCCTGCCTCTGTATCTATTATTGTTCAAAAGTTTATAATGGTCTCTATTATCCATGAATGAGTGAGATCATGTGGTATTTTTCCTTCATTGACTGGCTTATTTCACTTAGCATAATGCTCTCCAGTTCCATCCATGACGTTGCAAATGGTAATGATTATCATTGTTTTTATTATTATTTTTTCTTAAATGTACATTGTTTTTCTGTTTTTGTTCATTTTATACATATTTTTTGGTTGATTTTTCTTTGTTAAATGGCATTTAAATATATAAAATAAATATCAAAAATATAAATCTTTTTTTATTATGGTTGCAAATATCAAAAAAAATATATGAATATTTCTATATGTGACATGGCACCAGAGTTAAGTTAGGGTTTTTCAAAATTTTTGACACGCCAAGCTCAAAACGTTCACCATCACTGCTCTAGGTCCTCAAGTGTTCCAGCAAATGTCTCATCTCACCCCTGGACTTTTAGCAAATCTACAAGCAGCTGCAGGAAGGAGCCATCCAGTAAATGATTTTAAAATATTGCCTTCTGGTGCTTTTGAATTCTCTCAAGGAACATCTTTTCCCAAGAAGGCTTTCGATCTTGCTTGACAAGCTCTCCAACATCATTCCCAAACCGCTAACTCCTCAGACTTTCCTTTCTCTTCCATTTTAATTTGTACTACTTCAGTATTTTTAAAATGCTTCAACTGCAAATTGACTACAAATCATTGTAAATAATAATACTAAACAATTAGTAACAAATTCTCCATGTTTAAGTTCAATATTCATTAATTATACAGGGTATCCCCCCCAAAATGTATACACACTCTAACAGCCGATAGCTCAATTGTGAAAATGTTGTTTAATATACACTGCCTTTATAATTATTCAAGGTGTGTTTATATATTTTTGGGACACCCTATATTTATAGTTTAATTCATCTTTGGTCTCATTAACTGTTCCTGTAAAACTCATTCAAAAGGCAAAAAGAAACAACAGCAAGTGGAAAGAAAAATAATAACATGCACAAGAGTATATATCATATTAACTATATAATAAAAGCCATATATGCAAATTGTCCCCTTCACCGGGAGTTCAAGCAGGGGCGGGGCTGGCCAACCACCTGCAGCCCGTCCCCTGAGACCAGCCCCACCTGGCAGCAGGTGGCCAGGGAAAGGGAGGCCCCACCAGCAGGTAGCTACTAGGGAACCTACACATGCACTGGGCCTCTAGTTTATTAAAGATTCTAGATATTTTCCTATATACCTAAGATTAAGAATGAAAAGATAAGCAAAAATACCACTTTTGTTAACATCAACAAGATAAACTTACCCTTTCAAGCATTTCTGCCTGAAGCTGCTGTTCTAGTTCTCTCTTATATTCATTTAACTTTATTTCTAAAGTTCCTAATGTTGGATGCTGAGGGTAAGCACCTGAAAACTGATCATCAATATGTTGAAGCTTCTCAGCTATTAAAAAAACACAAACAGGGCAGAGGACTCAGGGTAGGTGAGCAAGAAGTCTGTTCAAAAGCAAAGAGTACAGGGATACGGACAGGGGGCATCTGCAATTTACTCTGAAACAATTCAAAAAATTGAGATAGATTACTGGATGAACAGAAAGTGATCAAGCAAACATAATACAAACTTACTGGTGAACTGTAAAACTTTCAACTTTTTTGAATGCTGGAAAATTTCCATCATAAAAGTCAGGGGAAAAGAAAGCAAAAGGTAGGTCAGAAAACAATGGCATCTTTTTCCAGTCTCCAAGTGCCAAAGAGTTCTTTTATGGTCTTTGGTGAAAGCTGAGTCACATGTTCAAAACACTGATCTTAAAATGAATCAGAGATTCTTAGTTTTAAGTCTTCCATTTTACAGAGGACACAGGTGCCCACACAGTGTAGGTGACTCCCAGAGGGCTTAGCAACTACACAATGGCATAACTGGGACAAAAGCCAGGTCTGCTATTTCTCTCATTCCAGTGCTCTCTGCAGCAGACCCGAAGCCCTCAAACCAAATGTGGATTAGAATCAAACATTAACAGAGTGCAAAACCCACACGAGAGTGCAATCTCAATCATGTAAACACCAGTGCCCACTAAAAAGTATGCACAGGAAAAAAAGACTGGCAGAATCAGATTAAGATATTTGAATTTATTGTCTAACAAGTTATTGCTTTTAATGAGTAAGGAGGAGCCAGGATTAATCACAGCATTTTAGCCACCTGTTTCCCTTCTGAGCATACGCCTAAAGGCAGGATGGTACTGTATGTAGAAAGGCTGTCCCATGGAAAAGGATCTGGATCATGGACCAGAAAACTTGGACTCCAGTATCACTTTTCCTTCATCTGGTGACCTTGGTTTCCTCAACTATAACATGAAGTGACGGGCCACTGACTTCTCTAGTTTTCCGCAATGCAAATAGTCTAGGATCTTCTCACGTTAATGGCTATACGATAAAGTTAGATGAGTCACAGGGAAGAGCCTCCCAGTTGAGGGGTTGACCCAACAAACAAGAACATGGGCCTTTGCATCCACCTGGTGATCACAGAGGGAGGGGCAGCACTGAAGATAGGACTGTGCTGACACAATGGGAAATGAGCACTCCACCTGCACACAGTTTAGGAACACACACAACATAGGAAAGCAGATCTTTTTCTTCATTCAAAAAGAAAATAGAAACCTGGAATCAGGAAAAAAGCCTGAAATTACCAAGAGAGTCTTTGCTAGGCAAAATTGCACTTGTCTGAGGGTCCATGTCACAAGTCTCTTTAGCTTGATGATATTCTGCCATTTCTTTTAAAAACTCCACGAGAAAACCTAAAAAACACAATGTACAGTTTTGTCTCACAACTTTCATTCAACCATTACTCAGTCACTTTATAAATTTTGGATTTATGACATTATCCTGTTGTACGTTATGTATCTCTTAAGAATAATTTCTGAAGGAAGTCCTTCCCAAGCATGATACAAAAATCTAGAAGTGATAAAGAGAAATATTTAATAACATAAAAATTAAGAACTTATATATGGCATGAAATAAAGTCAAAAGACAAATGACACACTGGAAGAAAATATTTGCTATAATGAGGAGAAAGCACACTAACTTTCATAATATTAAAGAGATCTAATAAATCAGTAAGACAATTTAATGTCGATAAACAAAATCCTAAGAAAATGCAAATTAATACTAAAACAAAGAGGTCCTATTTTCCCAATAAGACTGCTAAGATTAAAACTCTCATCATACTTGAAGTGCTGGCAAGAAAGCAGGGAAGTCGGCAGGTTCAATCACTCAGGAGGGAAATTTGTTAGTGTTTGTGTATTCAAAAAGACATGTGTTCTTTAACCTAGTCTTTTCACCTCTAGGAATTCACACAGCTACACTTCCACAGGGAAACAAAGAGTGTACACTGCACACCGCTTCTAATGGCAAAACCCAAACAATAAAACAACAAAATCTCAATCAACAGGTGCTTAATTAACTATGTTCTTCACGATTAATTCCTTTAAATATATAATACTAGAGGCCCGGTGCACAAAATTCATGCACGGGGTAGGGGGAAAGAGTGGGGTAAGGGAGTGGGGAGGGAGGATCCCTCAGCCTGGCCTGCACCCTCTCCAAATCAGGACCCCTCGGGGAATGTCCAACTGCCAGGAATGGGTCTAAACCGGCAGTCCAATATCCATCTCCCAATCTGGAACCGCTGGCTCCTATCCGCTCACCTGCCTGCCTGATTGCCCCAACTGCTCTCCCCTGCTTGCCTGATTGCCCCTAATTGCCTCTGCCTCGGCCCTCACCAACATGGCTTTGTCCAGAAGGATGTCTGGAAGACATCCAGTCTGATTAGCATATTACCCTTATATTAGTACTAGAGGCCCGGTGCACAAAAATTTCTGCACTCGGGGGAGGGAGGGGAAGAGGGGATGCCTCAGCCCGGCCTGTGCCGTCTCGCAGTCTGGGACCCCTCGGGAAATAACAACCTGCTGGCTTAGGCCTGCTCCCGGGTGGCAGAGGGCAGGCCCAATCCCTAGGTGCAGTCCCTGGTCCTGCTCAGAGCAGGGCCGATTGGGGGGTTGGGGCACCGCCCCCCGTCACACTCAAGGCAGGTCTGATGGGGAAGTTGCGGCGCCACCCCGTCACACACAGAGCCGGGACAATCAGGGGGTTTGGGCGCTGCCCACTATCACGCACAGAGCAGGGCCCTAATCTGTGTGTGGCAGGGTAGAGCCATAACCTCCCCATTGGCCCTGCCCTGAGTGTGACAGTTACAGCGCCCCAACCCCCACATGGGCCCTGCTCTGCGTGTGACGGGGTGGAGCCGCAACCTCTCCATCAGCCCTGCCCTGAGTGTGACAGGGGGCAGCACCCCAACCCCCCAATCGGCCCTACCCTGAGCGTTACTGAGGGTGGCATCACAACCCCCTGATCGGCCCTGCTCTGTGTATGATGGGGGGAGCTCCCCAACCCCCCGATCGGCCCTGCTCTGTGCATGACAGGGGGGAGCTCCCTAACCCCCTGATGGGCCCTGCTCTGTGTGTTGACAGGGTACGGAGCCCCAACCCCCCTGATGGGCCCTGCTCTGAGCGTGACAGGGGGCAGTGCCCCAACCCCCCAATCGGCCCTACCCTGAGCGTGACTGGAGGTGGCATCACAACTTTCTGATCTGCCCTGCTCTGTGCATGACAGGGGGCGGCACCCCAACTCCCCTGTCTGCCCTGCTCTGAGCCCGACCAGGAGCTGCGGTGAAGGCATCTAGGGATTGGGCCTGCCCTCTGCCACCTGGGAGTGGGCCTAAGCCAGCAGGTCGTAATCTCCCGAGGGGTCCCAGACTGTGAGAGGACACAAGTGGGGCTGAGGGGCACCCCCCACCCCCGCCAGTGCACAAATTTTTGTGCATCCGGCCTCTAGTAACTATGTAATTGACTATTGCTCAGGCAAACTTAAATACAGCATATTTAAGTTTCAAGTTTTTCAAATACTAACACTGTTCAAGATTTCTTAAAACTTCTGAATAAGAAACTTTTGGACAACTACAGCTAATAGAAAGAGAATTAAAACATAGGGACAACATAAAGAGTGCACCCTAATGTTAATTATGGATTTTAGGTGACAATGATGCCACCATGTAGGCTCATTGACTGTAAAAATGTTGATCATGGGGAAGGCTGTGCATGAAGGAGGAGGAGACATACAGAAACTCTCCGTTCTGTTCAATTTTGCTATGAAGCTGCTCTAAAATGTTAAGTCAATTTAAAAAATATATGGAAAGTTTGCTATATCTGCCTTTAAGATAAAATGTAACTAATATGTTCAAAGGCAATGGTGTAGGAATATAGTTAAAATAATTAAGAAGTGGTAAACATGTTTTAATACTTGAGGATTAAAACAGGTTTCAAAAAAATTAATGTATTCTTTATTTCTCTTATCTAAAGAGCACATTTTAGAGATCTAGATTTACTGCCCTGTGTTGCCATCTTGAAATCCTGTGACATTAAGCAAATTACCCACTTCTGCAGACTCTGGTTTCTCATGTGGGACACAGGTATACCTGCCTATTAAGAGGGCGCTCCTGCCCTGGCTGGCTTGGCTCAGTGAATAGAGCGTTGGCCTGGGGACTGACGGGTCCGGGTTCGATTCCAGTCAAGGGCACATGCCCAAGTTGTGGGCTCAATCCACAGTGGGGGGGCATGCGGGAAGCAGCCAATCAACGATTCTCTCTCATCATTGATATTTCTCTCTCTCTCTCCCTCTCCCTTCCTCTCTGAAATCAATAAAAATATGTTTTAAAAAGAAGAGGGCACTCCCTTCCACTGAAATGGTGGAGGACTTCCACTCAATACAGGGTGCATCAATTCGTGAATGACCTGCTTTCTCAGTTGCGTCTAGCTCAATGACAAAAAAGAAAAAAAAAAACAACAAATGGGAACAAACTTTCAGGTTTGCTGCACTAGGAATACACAGATTTGCCACACAAATTAGAATTGTTTTATTTAGGCCTGCTCCCCGGTGGCAGAGGGCAGGCCCAATCCCTAGGTGCAGTCCCTGGTCCAGCTAAGAGCAGGGCTGATTTGGGAGTTGGGGTGCCGCCCCCTGTCATGCACAAAGCAGGGTGGATTGGGAGGTTGTGATGCCACCCTCAGTCACGCTCAGGGTAGGGCTGATTGGGGGGTTGGGGCACCGCCCCCCGTCACACTCAAGGCAGGTCTGATGGGGGAGTTGTTTTAGATCCATGGCCAAAAGTTAGTACTACTCTGCTGCACACTTTGTCTTACTCTATGAGATAAGCAGCCCATGGATTCTGGCCAGAGAAGCTGTTTTCACCTGCTTCCAAGTGAATTGCTGGTTAGTCAGAACACATGAAGACTCTAACTATCTTCCCTATGAGTCCATTTCAGCAGTCTTTGATTCAGATAGCATGTGTAAGAGAAAATTCTGTTGCTTCCTCAACTCTCTGTGGATTGATGAAGAATATGAAAATAATATTGGAAGAAATATTGGGTGCTGGTTTCGATTCTGGTCAAGGGCACATGTCCAGGTTGCAGGACTCCACCTCCAGTTGAGGGTGTGCAGGAGGCAGCTGATCAATGATTCTCTCTCATCATTCATTTTTCTATCTCTCTCTCCCTCTCCCTTCCTCTCTGAAATCAATAAAAATATATTTTTAAAAATGCACTTCCATATATATTATTTACATCTCAAGACACTGTGAAATACAGTAATTTTCCCACATTTTACAAATATGAAAACTTAGGTTCAAAGTGGGTAATTTTCTTCAAGGTTATAATGTGTTAGTTTTCCTTTGAGTTTTAAGAAAACCTCTAAATTAACTGAACTACTGAATATTGTCCTAATCTACTTTGCATATAATCTGGAAACATATTAATTGAGCAGAGCTCAAGACTATGTTGCCTATATCCACGCAACGTATTCATATCAATACTATACAAGCAGGAAACAAATAGAGTTGCTATACCTCTATCTTCTATCCTACACCTGAAAAGAACAAGAGTATATAACTACAAGTTCAGAACAGTACTTACACATCAAAAATCCTATAGTACAAAAGACATTTATACTGAGAAGAATACACATGCTCTGCCAAAGAGCCTTAAAAAAAATGCTTTGCCCTAACCCAGTGGTCAGCAAACTCATTAGTCAACAGAGCCAAATATCAACAGTACAACGATTGAAGTTTCTTTTGAGAGCCAAACTTTTTAAACTTAAACTATATAGGTAGGTACATTGTTAGTAATGTAACTAGGGGCCCGGTGCACGAAATTCGTGCTCTGGGTGTGTGTGTGTGGGGAGAGTGTCCCTCAGCCCAGCCAGCTCTCTCTCACATACTGGGAGCCCTCAGGCGTTGACCCCTATTGCCCCCCGATCACTGGCTCTGGCCCCCGCCCAGGCCTGAGGCCTCTGGCCCAGGAATCATGCCTGGACAGGGGACCCCCATCTCCCTCTGATCGCTTGCTCCACCCCCCGCCCAGGCCTGACGCCTCAGCCAGAGGAGTTGACCCTCATCACCCTCCGATCACAAATCACCGGATCGGCCCCTTGACCAGGCCTGAGGCCTCCGGCAGAGGTGTCAGGCCTCGGAAGGGGAACCCCAGCACCCCACGGTTGCAGGCTCCGCCCCTGCCCAGGCCTAATGCCTCTGGCCTAGGTGTCTGTCCCGGGCAGCGGGGACCTGCAGTGGCAGCGGGGGGGCGCCGCGATCATGGGCTTCGCTTTAGGCCCAAGCAAGGGACCCCTAGCTCCCGGGACTACCAGCTTTGACCGTGCCCAGCTCCCATCGCTGGCTCCACCCCTACTTCCTGCTATCACTGGCCAGGGCGGCAAAGGCGCCTGATTCTCCGATCATGGCTGGGAGGCAGGGCAAAGGGCTGCCCCCCAGCTCTTAGCTCCCCCGTGGGTTTCCGATCACTGTCAGTGGCAGGGGGCTTCTTCCTGCTTTCCCTTTCGCCTCCCTGCATTGTGCCTACATATGCAAGTTAGCCGCCATCTTGTTGACAGTTAATTTGCATATGGCCCTGATTAGCCAATAAAAACGGTATCGCCATATGCCAATTACCATTGTTCTCTTTTATTAGTGTAGATTAGGATACTCCTAAGGCTTAGGAAGAGCCACACTCAAGGGGCCAAAGAGCCGCATGTGGCTCGCGAGCCACAGTTTGGCGACCACGGCCCTAACCGGTTTGGCTCAGTGGATAGAGCATCAGCCTGAGAACTGAAAGGTCCCAGGTTCGATTCTGGTCAAGGGCATGTACCTGGGTAGGGGGTGTGCAGAAGGCAGCTGGTCGATGTTTCTCTCTTATCGATGTTTCTGACTCTCTACCCTTCTTCCTTCCTCTCTTTAAAAAATCAATAAAATGTATTTTTAAAAAAATGCTTATGGCCTTTTATTTTCCAGGACTAAAGGCCTGATGCAAGAAATTAGTGCATAGGTAGGGTCCCTAGGCCTGGCTGGCAATCACGGCTGATCAGGTTCCCTGCTTTCCTGCTCCCTCATGCACCACCACCACGCGGTTCCCCCCTCCCCTGTTCCTGCTTCCCCCTTTCCTTGCTCCCTCAGTACCCCGCCAACACCAGCTCGCTGCCTGCAATTTTCTGTGCGACCCCCCGATGGTCAGCCCACATCATAGTGAGCAATCGAATTCCCGGTCTCCCAGGCTAACCTCCAAGGAAACACTTTGCATATTAGCCTTTTCTATATAGATAAAGTCATACCAGAATGTAAGAATGCCACGTAACCTAGGCAAAAATGAGAAATGCAACTGAAGGATGCACAGACCTGGTTATTACCTATTCAGCATTTATATTTCAGATATACTTCTGAAATATATGTAGTAATGAAAACACATTTAAACCAATTCTATTCCTGATGTTACTTTACATGTAAAGTGTATTAGTAAATTATTCTCTGCCAAGATTAAACATTCACCAGGGACTGCTACATAAATTACACATACATCCAATCATGGGACACTTAAATGGAGGGTTTCAAGGAACTTTTCGGGTCACAGGAAAATGCTCACTATACAACAGTGAACTAAGAATACACACACACACCACTGTGCCAATAATAGCTGAATCAGAAAAGACTCTCTTCCTCTATGTTTTTATGGGTTTTTCAGATAGGTATAAAGTGTTCTGTTTTGTTTTTTAAGTTACGAAAACAATGGGGGGAGAAGGAAAAACTCAGTATTTCCCCTGATAAGTGTAAAATACACGTCTAACTGTATATAGTAATGAAAACACATTTGAGGTAACCCTACTCCTTGCTGTTAATTCATACTAATACGTATGTGCTGCCCAAGTGAAACCTTCAGAGCTTTCATTATATTTTAAAGAAAAAAGCTGTCATTCTCCAGACTATTGTACTGTAAGCAGCACACAATGCTTATTATATTGTCTCAATATCCTTCATCCAAACATGACTATTACAAAACCACGTATTAATTCAAGAACCTACAAACCAGTTTCACAAAACTTGCCTTGTTGCTAAAATGTTTTCATTTTATACAGCTACTCGCTCCTACCTGAATGTCAGTCAATAAATCTATTTGAATATGAAGACCGGGCAAACTCTCAACCGTTTGAGAATGCTTTCCAGGATAACGAGTTCTACAAAACATAAAAGCGTCACTCCCCAATACCACCTGCATATCATATTATTTTTAAAACCAAGACCCAGTGGGTTTAAATGCGGACTCCCTGTCACCGCTTCCACTTGTAAAAGTTACAGAACAGATATGCCTCAAGCCGACACCTTGAGGGAGTCCAGGATACCTCGGCGCTTGAAGGTCTGGGACAGCTTTGTGCGTAGTTCGTCTTGACTCAACACGTCATATTTGGGGGGCACGGTGAGCTGGAAGAGAAGATGCCAACGGTTACCAGGCAGGCAGAGGGCACGGGAATTTCTGAAGACGGAACAGTGGCTGACCTGCGGGAAAGCGGGAAAGCACGAAAGCCCAGCGGGGACGGCGCTTGCAGGACAACAAGCAAGAAGGTTCGCCTCCTCACCCGCGCACCGGGTTGGTGCTTTAACGGAAACAAACAAGATGCTACATCTCCTCACGTGTGCTCCCGGTACTTTTTCCTCACCTGTCCTCAGAGCCCAACCGCGGGCCGGGAATCAAGAGGAACGGGTATACCTCAAGGCTCTCCCGCCCACTCGAACTAGGAAATGGCGGATAAACACATTTCCTCCCCTCGGATTGCCACGGTGAGCGGGTTGTGTACCGGGCGCGACTCTCACCAGCGGCTGGAGAGTAGAGATACGGAGCGAGGCTGTGAAACCCGCGGCCCTGGAAGTGGAGGCACCTCGCGGCGGGTGGGGGCCTCACAGCCGATCCCGCCCTCTCCCCGAGACCCAGCCAGCCCAGCACGGGAATCCAGGAATCCCGGAACCCAGAGCTTTACAGCCAAGTCAATGCCAACAACCGCCGGAAGCTCCGCCCACTTCTCGCGAGAGCTTGGCCTCCGAGTCCCGCGAGGACCTCTGGGCTAGAGCTGGGATTGGAGGAGAAGCCATGTGCTCTGCACCACATCCGGGGCCTGCGGGATCTGGGTGTTAACCCTGTGTCTTCCTCCTGTTGGGCCTAGGGCGCTGGACCCAACCTGGCTATCCCCTGGCCAGCTGGTCCCATCACAGCCCAGGCATTGCACCCAGCGAGCTCCGCCAGCTCGGGCTTTGCTTATTTTGCCTTTCATTAAGTCACGCAGTAACCGCGGCACTGTTGCCTTTTGGGACCCGAAAACCCTTTGTAGGGAGCTCCGTCTTGTGCACCGCCGGGTGATTAGCAGCATCCCTGGCCTCTCTGCCCACTAAATGCAGCGCCTCTTACCAGTTCTGACGTTATTGAATGTCTCAGACATTGCCTGATGTTCTTGGAGAGGCAAAAGTCACTGGTTGAAAATCAGTGAGCTAAACTTTAAGTATCTACCTTTTTATCGTTTTTTGGTTTTTGGTTTTCTTTGTACCTCTCCCAAGGAGTAAGGACATATTTTCCATTGATTTTAGAGACTGGAAGGAAGGGGGGTGGCAGGGGGGGGGGGAGTCAGAAAAACACCAATGTAAAAGAGACATCTATAGGTTGCCTCCTGCAGCACCCCCATTCCACCCCACTGTGGGCTTGGGCTTGCAACCCAGGTATGTGCCCTTGGCCAGGAATCCAATAGGTGACTCTGCTGCTCAGGTTGATGCTCTAACCACCGAGCAACACAGGCCATGGCAAGTACCCACTCTTGTGCATACCGAGGAAGATAAAGGTAAGCTGGCTTACCAAGATGCTGTGGGTGAAAGGGGCCACATGGTAACCTGACAAGCTCAGGGAAGGCCTGTATGATGGTCTTGCAAACTCAAAGACCTGAAGTAACCACAAAGGACGATCGGAAATTAAACTTTAACCAAAAGCAGTAATAGTGGGTAGTTACATTCTAGGACAGTATCTTCACTGAGCCTATCTGTCTTTTTGCATCTATAATAACACTAGAGGCCTGGTGCATGAATTTGTGCACATTGAAAGGAAATTAATTAGAAGAAATATTTTAATATCCCTGTTCACCCTTTCTCAATAATAGAAGTGTCAACCAAATTCATGATCGACAATGACAGATTGAAATGCATGTGATTGCTGCCAATGAGAGCTTTATATGTATCACCCATGTGCGAGTGAACTTACCCTTTTATAGATATAAAACAAACTTGTTAATTAGAGCTGCTTTCTGATTTAGCTAAACTTTTTCCAGCCCAGTGAAGCACTCCAACTTCTTTTTCAGGTAATTGTCAGCAACAGAGCAGTAAATATCAACACGAAGAAGCACATTATTATTGTAGATCACGCAGGGAGAACAAAGGGTAAAATATTTAATTTGCAGCAGTGTTTGACTATATTTTGTGCAGTGAAAAAACCTGAAGTCATTTTTAAGGTCCACCATTTCTTTTCTTTATTTCTTTTTGAGCGGGGGAAGGGGGGGGGGGTGGAGGGGGGTCGGTGAGGGCCCACCATTTCTCAATTCTTTTCAGTTGGGTCGAGTTTCTAAACTTTCTAAATCTTCATTTTCTGTTTAATGAAAAGAAAATAGGATTCTACCAAGTCTCCGATCTACCTACTCCATGACTTGTGTGAGGATCAAATGAGATGAGGCACAGGAAAATACTTCATAGACATTTGGTTAACTGTGAATGTTTCTACCTGGCTATAAAGCAACTTGTGTTCCTGGGCTGAAGAAACTTCTAGGAGGCTAGTTGCTAGGGAGAGGAAGCTGGGCATTGCGACATAACGTATTACCCTGACGGCAGGACACTTAGCATATTAGTCTTTTATATAGATAGACTAGTAGCCCGGTGCACAAAAATTTGTGCACTCGGGGGTGAGGGTGAGGGGTGGGGTCAGACCCCTCAGCCCGACCTGCGCCTTCTGTCATGTTCCTGGACCCCAGCCACTCCTGGCCTAGGCACAGGCCTACAGGCTTGGGGTGGCCTGGCTCCCGAGGCCCCATTGTATCAAGAGAACAAAGTCGGCATTAGTTACTGCTCTCACTGAACCCAGTACACTGCATCTGTGCGTACAACTGCCTTGTTCATGTGCCTGCTTCGCCCTACTGAATTACTAACATCTTGAGGACATTGCTCTGTCTTATCCTGCTTCAACTTCAGTGCCTGGCCTGGTGCCAGGGACCTGAGAGGGTTTGCTGAGTGAGTGAGTGAGTGAGTGAATAATGGGTGAGTGAATGAGTGAATGAATGAGCGAGTAAGTGAATGAGCAAGCAGCTACGAGGCGGGAACTTCTGCCGCATTGCCATGACAATGCGGCAGAAGTTCCCGCCCCGCTCCCAGCTGCCTGCTGCAAACCCAGGGAAGTTCCCGCCCTGCTCCCAGCCACCTGGTGCCCCTCTCCTGGCTGCATAGTTCTCGCCCCTCTCCCGGCTGCCTGATGCAAACCCTGGGAAGTTCCCGCCCTGCTCCCAGCGGCCGCAAACCCCTGTCCCAGCTGCATAGTTCATGCAGGGCAAAGGCGGCCCAGGTTCTCCACCTTTGCCCTGCCACCCGGCTCTTGCCTGCTGCCTGGGTTTCCGATCACTGTCAGCGTCAGGCAGCTTCCTCTGTCCTTCCCCTTTCGCCTCCCATCATTGTGCCTATGTATGCAAATTAACCGCCATCTTTGTTGGCAGTTAATTTGCATATCGCCCTGATTAGCCAATGGGAAGCATAGCGGAGGTACGGTTAATTACCCTTTTGTCTTTTATTAGCTAGGATACCCTTGAAATATCTGGGTAACTTGTAACTTCCCTTTTTCTGGGCCCCTTGTGGCACAACCTAATGTGCGTGGGCTCCCAGACAGTTACCACTAATTCCTTCATTGTTCTCATGTTAATTGTTGACTGTTGGCTATCCTACACCCTTCTAAGTATGTGTCTATCATTTTATTTTTTATCCAGTCCCACAGGTTCTCTCCCTCACCCCCAAGACCCCTTTGGTTTCTCCCGCCTCTCTAATCTATCACCAATGAATTTCTTGTAACCTACCTATGTCTCCTCCTTTGGTTGTAATGTATAAAAATAGAAGAAAACCCACCACTCTCCAGAGCACTTTCCCAATCCATTGAGGTACTGCTTCCAGGCACTTGTCGACAGTTTGCTCAAATAAACACAAAATTCTTTACAGGTTTGAATGTTTCTTATGTTAACACGGTAATAAAACCATAGCCAGAGAATGGTATAAGAACTAAGATGCACTGAAGCCTTGCGGGTGTTGTTCAGTGGTTAGAGAATTGCAGCATACCCAAGGGTCCTGGGTTCAATTCCCAGTCAGAGGTACCTACTTTGGTTGCAGTTTGCTCCTCTACTCCTCTAATCCCCAGATTGGGATAATGTGGGAGGCAACCAGTTGGTGTCTCTCTCTCTGCCCTCACTCCCTCCTTTCTACTCTCAGAATCTTTCTCAGCACCACGTCCTGGGAGTCACTACCAGTTGATTAGAACTGGCTCAGGAAAGGAAACCCATTTGCCATTCCTAGTCCACTCCCTTTTCCATTATGCAGCATATCCTCTTTACAGATGAGATGAAAAACAAAATAAAACAGTTTAAACATCCCCAGTTCCTTCACTAGCTTTTGTGCAGAATATTCCCTAGGCTAGATCCCACCCTTCTCCCAACACACAGTTCAGTTATTGATTCTTTTAAAATGTGATTCCCAGAACTGAGTATGGTCCCCAGGATGATATTATTTGTGAAGAGGACATTGTCTTCTCTTAATGCAACTTAGAATTGCATTAGCTTTTTGGGACCACTGTTTCAGACTGCTGCCTCTTGTTGAGCTTGCAATAAACGAAAATGTGTTTTTGTAGATGCACTGGTCTTAAACTAGGTTATCCTGTTGTGCAGGTTTTTTTTTTTTTTTAAAGCCCTAGTATGAGACTTTATTTTGCATCCTATTAAATTCTACTTTGTTAATTTCCCACCTAATTCTGCTAGTAGGGGAGATATTTTTGAATCTTGACTTTTGCCATATAATAAATTTGTGGTCTTTAGCATGTTATCTTTGTTTTTTTCTGTTTGTTTATATTTTTACTAGTGGCCCGGTGCATGAAATTCATGCACGGGGGACAGTGTGTTCCTCAGCCTGGCCTGCACCCTCTCCAATTTGGGACCCCTCGAAGGATGTCCTACTGCCAGTTTACAGCAGTCACACATCCCTCTCGCAATCTGGGACTGCTGGCTCCTAACCGCTCACCTGCCTGCCTGCCTGCCTCGTTGCCTCTAATCACTCTGCCTGCCGGCCTGCTCGACCCCAACTGACCTCCCCTCGCCCCCCGCTGCTGGCCTGCTTGCACCCACATGACCCCCATGAACCTGATCACCACAAACTTCCCCCCCTGCTGGCCTGCTTGTCCCTCCTTCCCTTCCCACTGGCCTGCTCATCCCCAACTGTCCCCTGCTGGCCTGCTCACTCCAAACTGCCCCCCACCCCCGCTGTCCTGATCACCTCCAACTGACCCCCACTGACGGCCTGCTTGCCCCCACATGGCCCCCCTGCTGATCTGCTTACCCCCAACAGCCCCTCCCCCCACCAGCCTGATCACCCACAACTGCCCTCCCCTCTTGGCCTCTAACCGCCTCTACCTTGGCCCCACCACCATGGCTTTGTCCAGAAGAACATCTGGAAGGTCTCCTGGAAGGTCTCCCAGTCTAATTAGCATATTGCTCTTTTCTTAGTATAGATATATTTGTCTGTAAATATGATTATGATTGCAGATATGAGTAGGATCAGGTAAGGTTTTATAGAATGGGCCTTTTATTACAGATGGTTTGCCAGGTATGCATTTTTTCTAAAGAAGTAAAAATTACTTTAGAAAATGTTTCAGGAAGACTTTGAGAATTTACAGTATCTGCTTTTCTTCCAAGAAAGTTGTCACTTTTATGCCAGAGTGAGAATTATTTGTATGCTTTGTATGTCAGCATTGGGCCACTGTGAGTGGGGGTTCACTTAGCTTGACTTGAGAGTAATTGTCTTGCTCACTGGCTGGGAGGGAGGGTGTGTGGCAGAGGAGATAAATACTGGGTTCTGGATTACTCATAGATTGCTGATTTCCTGATTGATTGTGCAAGCCCCTCCTTTTATTCATGTCCACCTTCTGTTGACAGACATCTACCCTGGGAGAGAAATTAGATGAAACTCTCTTTCTTGTCATTGTAAAAAGCATTTGATTTCCTAAGGTGTGATAAGGCCACCCAGCCATCCTCAGTCAAGGTACACATTTTCATGGAGGATGTTCCCACTCTTGAATAAAGTAAAACAATTATTTTTTCTTTTAATTTAAACTTTCTTCTATAACTGTTTTCTTGCTACTTAAAAGCTAGTTGTTGTTGTTTTTTTTAAACTGCTTTCAAAGCTTTTCAAGCTGTATATGTCCTTGGAATGAATTTATAAATAAGAATTGAGCCCGGCCAGTGTGACTCAGTGGGTTAACATCAACCTATGAACCAGGAAGTCACAGTTTGTTTCCAGGTCAGGCCACATGTCTAGGTTTTGGCCTGATCCCTTATACGGGGTGTGTAGGAGGCAGCCGACCAACGATTCTCTCTCATCATTGATGTTTTTATCTCCCTCCCTCTCCCTTCCTCTCTGAATCAGTAAGAATATATTTTAAAGAGAAAGAGAGAGAGAGAGAGAGAGAGGAGTATATATGTTTATAAATAAAAAAAATGTATTTGATGCTCTTAGAAAGTCTTATTTTCTTTCATTAAAACTGTGCAGTATAGGGAACTCCATAGATTCTCTTAATTTGAAGAAAGTTAGAGGGAAAGGTACTAATTCAGAGTTCCATGGGAAAATGTGTCACTTATATCCTGGGGAAGGCATCACTGGATGTGGAGGATGGGCCGTATTTCCAAGTGAGGTCCTAGGTCCTGCTTGCAACTCCCAGCCAGGTTAGAATGTGCCTTCTTTAATCAGGACAAAACAATCACAGTGAGCAGAACATGATTAATGTTTTTTATAATTAACTAGAGGTCTGGTGCACGAAATTTGGGCACTCAGGGGTGAGGGGTCCCTCAGCCTGGCCTGCACCCGCTCACAGTCCGGGAGCCCTTGGGGAGTGGACCTAAACCATCAGTCAGACATCCTTAGCACTGCCATGGAGTCAGGAGAGGCTCCCGCCACTGCCACTGCACTTGCCAGCCATGAGCCCGGCTTCTGGCCAAGCAGTGCTCCCTCTGTGGGAGTGCACTGACCCCCAGAGAGCAGCTCCTGCATTGAGTATTTGCTCCCTGGGGTCAGTGCATGTCATAGCAACTTGTTGTTCCACCTTTTCGTTGATTTGCATATTAACCTTTTATTATATAGGATAGCTAGTCTTGAATGTTCTATTTCTGCCCCTAACAAAGTCACCCTAGCTACTCGAGACAGATGCTATCTTCCCCACAGGAGCCAGTCAGGGCTCCCCTACCTTTAGGCAACAGGCCCTGTCCCTTGTAATGAGGATTGCTTTATGTAAGGACCTTAACAACTTCAGCCGGTTCTCAAAAAGGTGGTGATAATTGTTCAAACACAGACTTCAGCTCTCAGGCCTGAGACCACCCCTTTCCTCCATGCCCTCAAAGGTCCTCAACTGAGCTAGTCAATCCCACCCTGCCTTTCATGCCAGCATTACCTCTGCCCTAATCTCAGGGTCATCTTATACTGTCTAAATTACAGTCCCCTCCTTGCAGCTGCATTCTGCAAACATTGAGCACTTATTATATCCTGGTCTCAGTGTTAGGGAATCAGGCTGGAAAAAAACACAACGCTGTTCTTTTCCATACTCTTTCTCCATATTGCTGTAAGTAGCTCCACGTTGATGCAGCATTGTGCTCAGACCAACCTTTCTGACAAAGTTTTACAATCCATGTGCCATAGTAAATGAACTCCCTCTATCCTCACTTTCTTTTACCTTTTTGCTGACACTTCTTTAAATATTTTTTCCTCATGCCTGCAAGGCTTTTTTTAAGCTTTGACATGTGTGTTAGTTATCTACTGCTGCTGTAAAAAATTATCACAAATTTAGTGGCCTGAAACAATGCAAATGTGTTACAGTTATTAGCACAGAAGTCTGATGTGGGGCTCACCAGGCTGCAATCCAGGTATCAGGAGGCTGCATTCTCTTCTGGAGGCTCTTGGGGAGACTTTCTTTCCAGCTTCTGGAGACCACCCATATTCTGTGACTGGTGACCGCTTCCTTCATCATTAAAAGCCAGGAATATTGCATCTTGTGACTCTACTGAAGTCACATCTCCCCCTGATTTCCTCTCATACCTCCCTCTGCAACTTTGAAAGCCCCTTATACTTGAACTGGAGGCCCAGTGCACAAAAATTTGTGCACTGGGGGGTGGGGGGTGTTCCCTCAGCCTGGCTTGTGCCCTCTCACAGTCTGGGACCCCTTGGGAGATAATGACCTGCAGGCTTAGGCCTGCCCCCGGGTGGCAGAGGGCTGGCCCAATCCCTAGGTGCAGCCCCTGGTGGGGCTCAGAGCAAGGCTGATTGGGGAGTTGGGGCACCGCACCCTGTCATGCACAGAGCAGGGTGGATTGTGAGGTTGCGATACCACCCTCAGTCATGCTCAGGGTATGTCCGATTGGGGGGTTGGGGCACCGCCCCCTGTCACACTCAAGGCAGCGTCGATGGGGAGGTTGTGGAGCCACCCCATGTCACACACAGAGCAGGGCCCATCAGGGGGGTTGGGGCTCCATACCCTGTCACGCACAGAGCAGGGCCCATCAGGGGGTTGGAAAGCTTCCCCCTGTAATGCACAGAAAAGGCCCCTGAGGGGTTTGAGGAGCTCCCCCCTGTCACTCACAGAGTAGGGCAGATAGGGGAGTTGGGGCACCGCCCTCTGTCACACACAGAGCAGGGCGGATTAGGGGGTTGGGGCACCACATCCTGTCACACTCATGGCAGAGTCAATGGGGAAGTTATTGCTCTACCCCATCACACACAGAGAAGGGGGGTTGGAGTGCTGCATCCCACACAGAGGGGCTCCATATGGGGCTCCATACGCTGTCATGCACAGAGCAGGGCCCATCAGGGGGTTGGGGAGCTCCCCCCTGTCACACACAGAGCAGGGCCAATCAGGGGGTTGGGGAACTCCCCCCTATCAGACACAGAGCAGGGTTGATCAGGGGGTTGGGGCGCCTTCCACTGTCATGAACAGAGCAGGGCTGATAGGGAGGTTGTGGCCACGCCTCCTGTCACACAAAGAGCTGCGGGGCGATCAGGGGGTTTGGGCGCTCTGCCCTGTCACACTGATCCCAGTGCTGGGAGGCATATTACCCTTTTGCTATATAGGATAGAGGCCTGGTGCCCGGGTGGGGGCCGGCTGGTTTGCCCTGAAGGCTGTCCTGGATCAGGATGGGGATCCCCACTGGGGTGCCTGGCCAGCCTGGGTGAAGGGATGATGGCTGTTTGCAGCTGGTCACACACCCTTCAGGGTGGGGGTCCCCACTGGGGTTCCTGGCCAGTCTGGGTGAGGGGCTGAGGGTTGTGTTCAGGCTGGCGGGTGACTGAAGCTCCCAACCGCTCCTTTTTGTTTTATACTGGGCCAGCTTTTGCTCTGATGTAGCATACTATTCCACTATGTAGATATACCAGGGCTTTTTAACCCACTCATCTGCTGACCAGCACTTAGGCTGTTTCCAAACCTTAGCTATTGGAAATTGTGCTGCAGTGAACATAGAGGAGCATGCATCCTTTCAGATTGGTAATTCTAGGTTCCTGGGATATATTCCTAGAAGTGGGATCACTGGGTCAAATGGGAGTTCCGTTTTTAGTTTTTTGAGGAAACTCCATACTCTGCTCCATAGTGGCTGCACCAGTCTGCATTCCCACCACCAGTGAAGGAGGGTTCCTTTTTCTCGCCATCCTCACCAGCACTCGCCCTTTGTTGATGATAGCCATTCTGACAGCTGTTAGGTGGTATCTCATTGTCCTTTTGATTTGTATCTTTCAGATGATTAGTGACTCTCAGCATGTTTTCATGTGTCCCTTGGCCTTCCTTTTGTCCTCTCTGGAAAAGTATCTATTTAGGTCCGTTGCCCATTTTTGTGATTGGGTTGTTTATCTTCCTTTTGTTAAGTAGTATGTGTTCCCTATAAATGTTGAGGATGAAACCCTTATCAGAGAGAACATTGGCAAATATGTTCTCCCATGCAATGGGCTTTGTTGTTGCCTTGTTGATGGTGTCTTTTGCTATGAAGAAGCTTTTTATTTTGATGTCTTCCCATTTGTTCATTTTAACTTTATTTTCCATTGCCCCAGGAGCTGTGTCTGTGAAGATATTGCTTCCGCATATATCTGAGACTCTGCTGCCTATGGATTCCTCTACTATTTTTATGGTTTCCAGCTTTATGTTCAAGTTATTTATCCATTTTGAGCTTATTTTTATGCATGGTGTCAGCTGGTGGCCTAGTTTCATTTTTGCATTTGTCTGACCAAATTTCCCAGCACCATTTATTGAAGAGACTGTCTTATCCCCATTGTATGTTTTTGCTTCCTTTGTCAAATATTAATTGAGCTTGGTTGTTTGAATTGGTTTCTGGGTTCTCTATTCAATTCCATTGGCCTATGTGTCTATTCTTGTGCCAGTGTCAGGCAGTTTTGAACACAGTAGCTTTGTAATACAGCTTGATATCTGGTATTGAGATCCCTCCTACTTTGTTATTCTTACTCAAGATTGCTGCCACTATTCGTGATCTTTTTTTTTTATTCCAGATGGATTTTTGGAGAGTTGCTTCTAGGTCTGTGAAATATGCTGTTGGTATTTTAATGCGGAGTGCATTGAATGTATAGATTGCTTTGGGTAGTATAGCCATTTTAATGATGTTGTTTCTACCAATCCATGAACAAGGTATGTTCTTCCATCTGTTTATGTCTTCCTCTACCTCTTTTTTCAACATCTTCTAGTTTTCTCAGTGGAGGTCTTTTACCTCCTTAGCTAAGTTTATTCCTAGTTATCTTAATTTTTTGGTGGGATGATGAATGGGATTCTTTTTTTAATCTCCTTTTCTGTAAGTTCACTATTGGTATATAAAAATGCCATATATTTCTTGGCGTTAATTTTGTAGTCTGCTACATTGCCGAATTCATTTATTAAGTTTACTAAATTTTTGAAGGAGTATTTGTGGTTTTCTATGTACAGTATCATGTCATCTTCAAATAATGACAATTTACTTCTTCTTTTCCAATTTGGGAACCATTTCTTTCCTTTTCTTGTGTGATCACTGTGACTAGGACTTCCAGTACTGTGTTGAACAGGAGTGGTGAAAGTGGGTGTCCCTCTCTTTTTCCTGTTCTAGAGGGAAATGGTTTTAGTTTTTGCCCATTGAGTATGATGTTGGCTGTAGGTTTGTCATATAAGGCTTTTATTATGTGGAAGGATGATCCTTCTATTCCTACTTTGCTGAGTGTTTTTATCAGAAAAGGCTGTTGCACTTGGTCAAATGCTTTTTCTGCACCAGATGATATGATTGTGTGGTTTTTCTCTCTCAATTTGTTTATGTGATGTTTCATGTGCATTGATTTGTGGATATTGTACCATCCTTGAATCCCTGGAATAAATCCACTTGGTGATGGTGTATGATCTTTCTAATGTAATGTTGTATCCGGGTTGTAGAATTTAGGTGAGGATTGCAGCATCAATGTTCATCTGGAATATTGGCCTGTAAGTCACTTTCTTTGTGGTGTCTTTTTCTGGTTTTGGGATTATGGTAATGCTGGCTTCATGAAAAGAGCTGGAAGTATGCCGTCCTCTTGAATTATTTGAAATAGTGTGAAAAAGATTGCTTTTAGTTCTTCTTTGAATGTTTGGAAAAACTCCCTTGTGAAGCCATCTGGTCCAGGGATTTTGTTTTTCGGAAGCTTTTTGATTACTGTTTCAATTTTATCAGTAGTTATCGGCCTGTTCAGGTTTTTTGCTTCTTTCTGATTGAGTATTGGAAGCTTGTATTTGTCTAGAAATGTGTCCATTTTGTCCAGGTTTTCCATTTGTAGGAGTAGAGTTCTTATAGTTTTTACAATCCTTTGTATATCTGCCGGGTTATTTGTTACTTCAAGTCTTCCATTTCTGATTATGTTTATTTGGGTCCCCTTTCTTAGTTTCTTGGTGAGCCTCCCTAGAGGTTCATCAATTTTTTTTTTCTTTTTTTCAAAGAACCAGCTCTTGCTTTCATGATCTTTTGTATTATTTTTTTGGTCTCTATGGCTTTTATTTCTGCTCTGATCTTTATTATCTCTTTCTTTTTTGGTAATATGGGCTTTTATTGTTGCACTCTTTCTAATTATTTAAGTTGAAGATTACTTAATTTATTACCATTTTTTTCCTGTTTTCTAAGGTAGGCCTACAGAGTTGTGACCTTCCCTCGCAGGACTGCTTTCATTGTGTCCCATAGATTTTAGGATTGTGTGTTTTCATTGTCATTTGTTTCCAGGATGCTTTTCATTTCTTCTCTGATCTCTTTGGTAACCCAACTATAGTTTAATAGCATGCTATTTAGCCTCCAAGTGTTTGATTTTTTTCATTGTTTTTATTGCACTTGATTTCTAGTTTTATGCCATTGTGACCTGAGAAGATGCTTATTACGTTTTCTATCCTCCTGAATTTGAAGAGACTTTGCCTGTGTCCTAATATGTGTCCTATCTTTGAAAATGTCCCGTGTGCACTGGAGAAGAATGTATATTTGGTAGCTTTGGGATGAAATGTTCTGGAGATGTCAAGTCCATCTGAACTGGAGAGTCATTTAGGATTGCTGTTTGTTTGGAGGTTTTTTGTGTAGAGGATTTATCCAGTGGTGTCAGTGAGGTATTGAAGTACCCTACATTGATACTATTGCTATCTATCTATCCCTTGATACCTTCCAGAAGTTGTTTTTTGTATTTGGGCACTCCTGTACTGGGTGCATATATGTTTACCAGAGTTATATCCTCTTGTTGATTTGCTCCTTTTAGTATTGTGTAGTGGCCTTCCTTATCCCTTGCTATGACCTTCATTAGAGTTCTATTTTGTTCAGATATAAGCATTGCCACCCCAGCTTTTTTCTCATTTCCATTTGTTGAAAATTTATTTTTCCCTCTTTCACTATCTGTGTGAATCCTTTGCTCTGAGGTGAGTCGCTTGCATACTGCAAAATATGGGTTTTGTTTCCTTATCCATTCAGCTGCCTCATGTCTTGATTGGAGCACTGAATCCATTTACCTTTAATGTTATTATTGTAAGTACTTGTTTGTCATATTTATTCTTCATGTGTGTGCTTCTCCTTGCCTTTCTGTTTCTTCTTTTTACTTCCATCCCTCTAGCATTTCTTGAATTGCTGACTTGGTGGTAATAAACACTCATAGCCCTTTTTTGTCTGTAAATTTCCTTATTAGTTCTTCAATTTTGAATTATAGCCTTGCTGGGTATGGATTCAGCCCCTTGTTTTACATCACTTTGTATATTTCATTCCATTCCCTTCAGGCCTGGTGTGTTTCTGTTGAGAAATCTGTTGATATTCTAATGGGAGATGCCTTGTAGGTAACTTTCTGTCTCTGTCTGTCAACCTTTATGATTCTTACTTTTGCATTGATGTTTAATTATGATGTGGCTTGGTGTTGGTCTTTTTGGGTTCATCTTATTTGTGACTCTGTGTGGTTCTTGGACTTGCATAGTTATTTTCTGGCCTGTATCAGGGAAGTTTTCTGTCGTTATTTCTTCCAACATGTTTTCCCCTCCCACAACTGACTGGAAGAACTGGCTGGGTCTATAGACCAAGACTGAACACAGACCTGCTGAGAACCTGGATTGCGGTGAGTGATTGTCACCTAAATGTACACTCCTGCTGTTTGCCCATGACCCTGACCATGTCCACCGCTGTCACACATAGAGTGGCATGTTCCCATTCTCCGGTGACTTCTCTAGGCACACTCCCATCAGGCTGGCCAGGTGATGGACATCGGAGCCTTACATCAGGAACCAGTGCCTTGTTCTTGTGTCACCGTCCCATGACCCACTCAGAGATACGAGTGCAGGCGACTGATTCAGGCCTCAGATACTGAACATGGAGAAGGAAGTCAATTGATGGCCCCTGCCAAGGTCTCTTGCCTGGAGAGAGAAGTAATGAGACTTGGAAAGTGGAATGCTTCTGTAATTTCTTAAATTCTGCCAAACATGAGGAATTACTTTTACTCATCATCTTGACTCAGAATCCAGCTTCAGGTTCACAATGGCCAGCTATCAGACAAGTGTAAATGAGCAACATGGTTGTGACCAAAAAAAGGATGGAGAGGTCCCAGGGCAAGCCATGAGGCCAAAGAGCTTCACACTAAAGGAACTCTCCCAGAGACGGGTGCCCATGTAGGCAGCAGGAAGGATGGGACCTTGGAAGCTTATCCAAAACTAGTAAGCAATGTGACAGTTCACCAGGGCATGGAAAAGACTCTCACTCTGTGTGGAAAGTTGTATGAGCAGAAGACCCTCAAGCCATGTTTAAACTACTCTTGAAATAGTTTGCAAAGGCGCATGTCAGTGTTTAATTCTCAAATATTTAAAATCACAGGGTGCTAACTAGTGATTTTACTACTTTATTTATTTACATGTATGGTATGTTTATAACAGTTTTTTAATGTTGTGCCATAACTCTGTAATAGCCATTGAAAAATAACAACTTTTCCTATGGTTATTTGGATTGCTGGGCAGGGTATTAGCTGGAGGTACTATTCTATGTGGGTTGCTCTACAGTGCAAAGCAAGACTAGTCTGTGATTTACTCATTTTGCATTTCATTTGTTTTGTTTGTTTGTTGGTCTCCTCAATCTAGTGAGGGTTCATGGCTCAGAGATACCCTGAGGAAGATCATGAACGTCTCATGAGGTGTCCGAGCTGATCACCCAGAATAGCAGTGGATGTACCCTTAGGCACTCAGTAAATTTTTTGGAGTAAATCAAGGATTGAAGAGCGAGGAGAGGTGTCTGGCTTTGGCAGGTGAGGATCAGCTGACCCGTGGACATCCCTGAGAAGATGTCCACTCTGTGCCAGTGTCTCCTGCCAGCCCTCACATAGGGCATAGAGGGATTTCCTGTCAAGTATGGATACAGAACTTTTGTGGCCATGAGTCTTATGGAACCGTCTCCAGGGGAACAATCAGCAGTGGAATGGGCTGTACAGCCTATAGCATCTGGTTTTCCTCTCAGCCACAATAGTCTTCCTCTGGCTTTGAGTTGGAGTTTTAGGGTCAGTGGATGACAGGGATGCAGTAGCAGGAACCATTCTCTCCTTCTCTGGTCAGAAGCATAATTCTTACCATCTGATGAGGCAGAAGTGCAATCTTCACCAGAAGCATCCCTCTGCAGGCCTGAATGCCATGGTTGGGCCCTCCCTTTCCCTCTCGACCTCTAGTCTTCTTTGTGTCCAGGATCGGTGTGTGCCATTCTCCCCACCTTGCCCTGCACTCTCTATTGGAATGACCCAGTGCCTTTGGGGTTGGGATCTGGGAATGTCACTGGCACTTCATCTACGCCAGGCCAACCCTGCACCCCAACCCCTCCCCAACACCACCGCTGTCTGCATAATCTGGTAGATTATGTCTCTGATATTTAAGGGATGCAGATCACAGATTCAGCAAGACTGGCCCATGCTCTGCTGCCATTTCACTTTTGTGCCTCATTCTGGGTTCCTTATGGGATTCTCTGGGCCATTTTCTGCCTTGTCCCTCTAGCCCAGAGTGAGTGCTCTTCCTCATGCACCTCCCTTGTGCCTCTAGAAGCACTGCCCTTGGCATTAAATGGCTAGAGCCAGGCATGTCTTGGATATGAGGCATGTTCTCCTTGGGGAGCAAAAAAGAGGGGCAATCCCTTGTTTAGGTCTAGATGTCATTGGAACCAGGTCTTGTTGGGCACGGGCAGGGCAGGTAGTGCCAGCAGAGACTTGTGAGTTTGAAAAAGGCACAGAGGACAAAATATGTCAGGGTAGGAAGAGGTCTGACTGCAGAGGGAAAGAAGCCAGGTGGAAGGCTGTCTGCTCGAAGGCTGGGTTAAGAGAGCGGACGATGGGAAAGCCCATGCATGGGGACTGGTCCCCAGGGCCTCTGAAGGCCCATAGAGGCAGGGCTTGCTGTGGAACCCAGGAAGGGCATCCTCCTGCCTCTTTGGTGCCTTTTTGGTGCCTCTTTGGATCCAGAAAGGCAGTTGGGATGTTGATTTTCCTTCTGTACACTGTAGCTTGTCACGTTCTCCAAAACAGCTCAGAAGAATTGGGGAGAACTCCTGATTTCTGTTATCAGTGGGTGTCCCCAGCATGAGATTCCTGATGGGCTGGCTGACATTCCAGGGATGCATAAAGAGGGTCCCAGACTTGGAGCACATTCTAAGGACCCTCTTTCTTCCAAAAAAGGTCACAAGGGCAGATGACCTGGGATCGCAGTAGGAATTTTGTGACTGGAGCAGGTTGCAAAGGACGGCCCTATTCGTGGGCTCAGAGGCTACTGTGTTCTGTACGTAAGTGAGGGCTATGATGAGAGCAGGTGGCAGGTGACCAGGATGTGGTGAAAACATCCCCCAAATTCATGTGTGGGTGCTGGGAGTCGGCAGGGCCTGTCCATTACTGGGCAGGAAGTTCTCCTGCCCACAGTGCCATAGCACATGCCCTGGGTAAAGCTGGCTCCGCATGGGGGGCGTGGATAGAGGAGTGTTTCTTGCTCATGAAGAAGGCATGTTGGGCTCAGATTTTGTTTCTAGGTCATTCTAAGTGGTCCATCCTGCCTCCCTGTATCTCCTGGACACTGGGATCTCATAGAGGCAGCCTGAGCTTGGGCTCCTATAATTTTCCAGTTTCTGCCTGGTGCATGTAATGTCTGTGTTAAAGAGAAAATCTCAGCCCCCAGGTGGCACCCTCAGGCTAAAATCCCATGATACCAAGTCTAGGCTCAACTGCTGAACTCATTACAGTTTGCACCTCTTCCAGAAACCTAAACAGCCAGTCTGAAATTTTCTGGACAACACCACTGTGCTAATCTGTCATGTGGTCCCTCTGCCTGGAATATGAGAGTTGTTGGGCATCACAATGCAGCGGGTACAGAAGAGCCTACAGAAAATCTGGGCCTCTCTGTCTCTTTGTACTGGGTCAGCACACACAAGGCGCATCCATAGGGACTGGAACAAGTGGTTTCCAGTGAGCACCACCGAGGTACAACTTCTCTGGGGCTGTCACCGGTAACTAGTCCAGGCCCTGGTCTCCAACACTCCTCCCCAGTTGCCTGTGGCGGCTCCATGGTAGGGCTTCCCTGTACACAAGTCAGGCCCCCAATACTGAAAGGGACATAAGCCTGTCAGGAACCCAGAGCCCTGGCCTCACCAGTCCATGCCTGTTATTCCCCTGGATCAAGGCCCTACTTGAACTCAAGTTCCTGTGGCCTGGAAACACATTTACATTCTTTTCAGCAAAATATTAAGCTGGCATAAACCTCTGCTTTGTTCTGTGTCCCGCCCTAGAATAGGACATCCTTTGTAGAGGATGGTCTAATGTTCGAAGACTATCCCTCATGATCCTCCTTCCCATCAATCAAGGAGGTGGTAAAGCAACTCTCAGCCAGTGACAGGCCCTGGGTCTGAAGAGTGGACAACCCCAAGCCAGTTCCCAGAGAGCATTTAAGTGGACACAGGTGAAGGTCACACCGGGGAGATAGGGGTATGGAGGGCCACCCTGAGGGTCAATACAACCAAGTGAAAGGGAGATGTCCTAGTGTGCTGTTGGATCCCACAGTCAATGGACAGTTAGCTGGCCAGCAAGGAACAGGCTCCCTGCCCACCTGCCACTGCATTCTGGCCCTAGGCTGTCTCAGTTTGCTCACTGTGTGGCCTGCCAGAGGAGCACCTAGGGAGAAGGCCACAGATCCAGGCCCAGGGGCAGGACTCCATTTGCCTGTATGTCTCCCTAATTGTGAGGAAGTCAGTCCT
Source organism: Myotis nattereri (assembly GCF_964212035.1). Classification (NCBI taxonomy): domain Eukaryota; kingdom Metazoa; phylum Chordata; class Mammalia; order Chiroptera; family Vespertilionidae; genus Myotis; species Myotis nattereri. The sequence continues at coordinate 32,844,627 of NC_138094.1, read as the reverse complement.
GCATTTTCTACTTCTACTGCTCCTCATTCAGTGCCAGCCACTCATGTGCTTGCTGCTCTCTGCTGTGTTTCAGAAGTTCATAGCTTGTCACATACAGCACCTGGCCCTTCGTTCTCTTTTTATTGCTCTTCCTGTCTTTGTCTTCTACCTCCCAGTCTTCTAGCTTGGGCCCATCAGCGTAGGAGCTCATTTTCCCGTTTCTTAAGTACATTTTTTATTGATTTCAGAGAGGAAGGGAGAAGGAGAGATGGATAAACCACCAATAATGAGACAAAATCATTGGTTGGCTTTCTCCTGCACATCCACCTGGGGATCCAAACATAAACTCCGGCCCCTCCTCCAATTGATAATTGAACCATGTCCTCTTGGTTCATAGGCCTACTGAGCCACACTGGCCATCACTCTCTGCTTCTTCTAGTGGGAAGAGAAAATGCTGAAGTCTCTGTAACAGTCTGTGAGCTCCCCACTCCCCCCAAAAAGAGGATAAGAGAACAAGGCTCAGAAAATATGTATCTCTTACAGCAAATGCTCTCTTTCTCTTCCTCTCCCTCTCCTATTCCATCTCCCTCTCCCTGTCCCTCTGTCTGACATGCACCTTGTCTTCCCATCCCCACCTTAACAGGAAATAGTGTCCATAATGGGAATCAGAACCTCTGGAATTTGGGGAAAAGTAAACAAATGGGCAGGTTCTTAGGGAGGAAGGACATAGGCAAAACATCCTGTGGTCTGGGTGTTAATTCCTCTGCACAAAGAGATCGTGCCCATTACCTTGTGTGGAGATTCACCTGTGGGGCCAACTTATGTAAAGCTATTGTCAGCATGTCCTCCTCTAGAATTGCCCACTGTTATTAGCATTGATGGTATTTATTATCCACCAGATGCAAGATAAGGAAGAAAATGAAAGACAGTGCACACTGGCCAGTGTGTCTGGGCATTTTCCTGTGCACCAGAAAGTTTACTGATTTGATTTCTGGCCAGGGCACATGTCCAGGTTGCAGATTCAGTCCCCAGGCATCCAACATTGTTTCTCTCTCACAGGAATGCATGCTTCTGTGTCTGTCTCTCTCCATTTACCTCTCTCTAAAGAATTAATTTTAAAAACCCACCATATTAAAACACAACAAAAGAAAACTCATTGCTGCATGTTGCCTCTAAAACCAAGTGTCCTGCACTTGACGCTTTATTTGTTCTCGAGACCACAGTGAGAAATCTAGCAAAATTCTTTATTGGAATCTGGATTATTCTATAAAATATTCAGAAAAACATAGTATTAAGGCAATGAGGCTTAGAAAGCTTAGATAGAGACTACATCTGTGAAGTTGGGCACAGAAGGGGCCTGGATAGGAGGTGACTGCTGGTGCACAGGCATCTTGTACATGAAGGCCCTTGGGCAGGGTCTCTAGGGCATCAGAAAGCAAGCAGGGAGAGTAAGGTACACATAATAGGTTCCTTACTACTAGAATGTACCCTAGAGTCCACCAATCTGCACCGCAGTCAGGCAGGCTGGATACAGGGCAGCTGGAGCACACGAATGTCAAAGGGAAGACTCTGAATAAAGAAGAGCCAAAGCCTGACATGCTTGGCTCATTGGATGAGTTTTGACCTGTGAACCAGGAGGTCAGGGTTCAATTCCCAGGCTGGGACATGCCCATGTCGTGGCTCTTAGCCCAGTAGATGTCTTGTAGGAGGCAGCCAATAAATGATTCTCTCTCACCATTGATGGTTCTAACTCTTTCTCCCTCTCCCTTCCTCTGTGAAATCAATATATATATATATATATATATATATATATATATATATATATATATATATATATAAAAGTATGTACATAGTTTAGGGTTTTGATACCCTGAATATCCATTTAGAAATACAAGAGAGCCTTTTGTCATGGTCAGGATTTATATGCTGTTCCTTCTTCCCCTTTAATCTTCCTTTCTAGTCCACTTCCCCATGGGATTGTATATAAAGTGATCTATTTCATGCTGGGACGTTTTGTATTGTTTGTCTTGTTGTATTTCTCTGTACCATAATACGTTATTAATACAAACCTACAGTGGAAAAATTAGGCTGAGTAAATTTGGCATCCAAATGGCTTTACTAAGTATTTCACCAATCCAGGTGCATGCCAGCTGGCAATGAAAAATGGGCTCACTGAGCCATGCCATTCATGGTTTGTTCCACCCCACAATGTGCAATCTGACAGGCTACATTTTAAAATCCTTAAAATTTTGAGGTCCAAGCTTCCTAAATTTTCAACTAATTTCACATACACTATTTCAATAAAAAGAATGTTAAAAAAAACCACACATTATTGGGGTAATTTTTAAAATTGAAGTTGGAAGGCTTGTTGATAACTATACACTCAACAGTCCAAGAGGTGAGTTTTTAAAAACCTTTCCCATTCATGATGTTTGTTTATATTCACTAATAAAAATACTGAGGATTCAAGATAACTCAGAGTTTGAGTGATCATACCCTTTGTGGTACATTAAATGTCAAATAGTTGCAGAGAAAGTGCCTGAATAGTTCTCCAATAAAATACATATCACAATCTAGGGGCACTTTTGTTCACTCCGTTCAGAAGTATAGTCAGGAAGCTAACTGGTTCCATTTAAGTGGTAATCTCTGTTTCAATCTTAGTATAACCACTTCAGAAAGTGCTGATGTCACTTAAGTAAGCAAAAGGATGCCCACATTTATACTTCTTCAAACTTTTATATCATTCCGTATGCAATATTTCTCTATTTCTACTATTCCTTTCAAGGTTGAGGACATACAAAATGTCACAGGAAGGAGGTCAAGAATTGTTTTGCAGCCTTGGTGGAGGTTCCCCAATCCTTTTTTCCATTTAGGTTGTCCAAGGAAAATATGTAAATTGTTTACCCTCCCTAACTGGAAACAGGGCAGCATGCCATGAAGAAGTAACACGCTGCTTCATTTATTTTTTTTTATCATTATTGTTCAGATTATTACAGTTGTTCCTCTTTTTCCTCCATAGCTCCCCTCCACCCAGTTCCCACCCCACCTTCTGCCCTTACCCCGACACTGTCCTCATCCATAGGTGTACGATTTTTGTCCAGTCTCCTCCCACGCTCCCCACACCCCCCACATCCCTTTCCCCCGCAAGAATTTTCAGTCCACCCCCTCTCTATGCCCAATTTTATATTATATTCACCAGTTTACTCTGATCAGATTTTTTACTCACTTGATTTTTAGATTCACTTGTTCATAGACATGTATTTGTTGTTCATAATTTTTATCTTTACCTTTACTTCTTCCTCTTCTTAAAGAATACCTTTCAGCATTTCATATAAAATAATATGGAACGCTTCACGAATTTGCATGTCATCCTTGTGCAGGGGCCATGCTAATCTTCTCTATATCGTTCCAATGTTAGTACATGTGGTGCCGAAACGAGCACAGTTCTCTTTCTTTTTTAATAAATATATGTATTATTTGGAAACATTAAGATCTCAGTATGTTTTTTAAAGAATGAATGAGTGCACTCTTTCATGAGCCAATAGTCTTCTTATTTTTTTTAAGTTTATAATAGTCTTTATTATCCATGAGTGAGTGAGACATGTGCTGTTTTTCCTTCATTGACTGGCTTATTTCACTTAGCATAATGCTCTCCAGTTCCATCCATGCCATTGCAAATGGTAAGAGTTCCTTCTTTTTTACAGCAGCATAGTATTCCATCATGTAGATGTACCACAGTTCTCTAATCCATTCATCTACTAATGGACACTTGGACTGTTTCCAGATCTTAGCTATGTTGAATTGTGCTGCTATGAACATATGGGTGCATATATCCTTTCTGATTGGTGTTTCTGGTTTCTTGAGATATATTCCTAGAAGTGAGACCATAGCATCAAATGGGAGTTCCATTTTTAGTTCTTTGAGGAAGGTCCAGACTGTCTTCCATCGTGGCTGCACCAGTCTGCATTCCCACCAGCAGTGCACGAGTGTTCCTTTTTCTCCACATCCTCTCCAGCACTTGTCGTTTGTTGATTTGTTGAAGATAGCCAGTCTGACAGGTGTGAGATGGTACCTCATTGTTATTTTGATTTGCATCTCTCTGATGATTAGTTACTTTAATTATCAGGTTAGCAGATTGCCTTCAGCCATTTTGCCAACAGCAGGGTAATATAATGCAGATTTTCAGCCCTGCTGTTTATCAAAGTTCATTAGCCCTGTATAAAAATATATATATGTATATATATATATATATATATATATGTGTGTGTGTGTGTGTGTGTGTGTGTGTATATATGTGTATATATATATATATATGTATATATATATATATATACATACATGTGTGTGTGTGTATATATATATGTATATATGTATATATATATATATATATATATATATATATATATATACATATATATATATTTTACAGGCCCAGTGCACAAAAATTTGTGCACTCAGGGGATTGGGGGTCCCTCAGCCCAGCCTGTGCCCTCTCGCAGTCTGGGACCCCTCAGGGGATGACCACCTGCTGGCTTAGGCCTGCTCCCCGGGGAATTGGGCCGAAGATGGCAATCAGACATTCCTCTGACAGCCTGGCAGCCCTCGGGAGATGTCCACTTGCCAGCGGGGAGAAGACCTAAGCTGCAGTCAGACATCCTTAGCACTGCTGACGAGTCTGGAGAGCCTCCCTCCACCACTGCTGTAATGGCAGCCATCAGCCTGGCTTGTGGCTGAGCAGAGCTCCTCCCATGTGAGAGCGACCTGACTACCAGAGGGCAGCACCTGCATTGAGCGTCTGCCCCCTGGTGGTCAGTGTGTGTCATAGTGACCAGTCATTCTCAGTCTTTCTGCTGTTAGGGTCAGTTTGCATATTACTCTTTTACTATATAGGATAGAAGCCTGGTGCATGGGACGGGGCCGGCTGGTTTTCCCTGAAGTGTGTTCTAGATCAGGGTGGGGTCCCCACTGTGGTTCCTGGCCAGCCTGGGTGAGGGGCTGATGGCTGTTTGCAGCTGGTCACACACTCTTCAGAGTAGGGGTCCCCACTGGGGTTCCTGACCAGTCTGGGTGAGGGGCTAAGGGCCGTTTTCAGGATGGCAGGCGACTGAAGCTCCCAGCCTCTTTTTTTATTTTTTATTCTGGGATTTATTTACCTTCTATTGCTGTCACTGGAGCTGAGAGCCGGCTGCAGCTTGAGGCTATGGCTGGCTGAAAGCAGGTATCTGGGTTTGTTTAGCTTCTATAATTGCAACATTGTTGCATCTGGAGCTCAGAGCAGGGCTGCCGCAGGTGGGGAAACTTGGCTTCCTCCATCACTGGAGCAACCAAGCCTCATGTTCACTTCAGCTGCGTGGCTTCCGGCAGGCATCTTGATTGGGAGTTAATTTGCATATCTCGCTGATTAGCCAATGGGAAGGGTAGTGAAGTTTTGGTTAATTCCCATGTTTATCTATTATTAGATAGTATATATATATACATATATATATACACACACACACACACATACATCTATACACACACACACACACACACATACACACAGACACATACTACTGTTGGTCTTTATCTCCAGCACTTAACTCTGAGGTTTGACAGTGTGATCAGTGCTTCTTTGTGTCTAGATGTCTTGTTGTTCATCAGTTAATGTTGTTCATTATATTCCACAAATGAGTGAGAATGTGATATTTATCATTCTCTGAGTGGCTTAATTTGCTTAGTGTAATGCTCTCCAAGTCCATCCATGCTCTTTCAAATTATAAGAGTTCATTCTTTGTTACAGCAGTAGAGTATTCCATTGTATAGATGTATCACAGTTTATTCATCCGTGCATCTGCTAATGGGCACTGAGACAGTTTCCAAATCTTAGCTATTGTAAATTGGGCTGGTATGAACATACAGTTGCATATATCTTTCCTGATTGGTCTATCTCACTTCTTGGGATATATATGCCTAGAAGAGAGAATACTGGGTCAAATGGGAGCTCCATTTTTAATTTTTTGAGAAAACTCTACACGGTTTTCCACAGTGCTTGCATCAGTCTGCATTCCCACCAGCAGTGCACATGGATTCTTTTTTGTGTGGCTGTTTTCTTGGATCCAGGGCCTTAGGTATTACAGACTTTTGATCCCCAATACGAATTAGGCATAATGCAGTTCGAATAAGAGCACACATAGTTCAAGATGACAAGGTTACTTGTTTTCCTTGAGCCTGAGTTCAGAGAGTACCTTTTGATATTTTTATTATTTTTTTAATATCATATTTTATTATTATATCTGTCTTTGTTGTTTATTGTTATTGCATTAAGCATGCCTTTATTTTAAAGTCTATTCTGTCTGATGTGGGTATTGTTGCTTTTTCTCTGCATCCTCACCAGCACTTGTGGTTTGTTGATTTTTTTCTGACAGCTATTCTGACAGGTGTGGATTGGTAACTCATTGTCGTTTTGATTTGCATCTCTTGGACTGTTCGTGCCTTTGAGCATTTTTTTGTATGTCTCTTGGCCTTTTGTAGGTCCCCTTTTGAAAAGTGTTAATTTAGGTCCTTTGTTTTGATTGGATTGTTTATCTTCCTATTGTTAATTTGTGTGAGTTCCCTGAAATTTGTGTGAGTGGATATTCAACACTTATCCGAGATACTTGGGAAATATGTTCTCCTATGCTGTGGGCTTTCTTATTGTTTTGTTCAGGATTTTGTTTGCTGTGCAAAAGATTTTTATTTTGATGTAGTCAATTTGTTTATTTTCCCCTTTGTGTGCATTGCCTTTGAAGCTGTATCGGTAAAGATATTGCGGAGACGTATCTGATATTTTGCTACATATGCAATCTTGTAAGATTTTTTATAGATTCTCATCTGATGTTTAAGTCCTTTATCCACTTTGAGTTTATTTTTGTGAATGGTGTAAGTTGGTGGTCCAGTTTCATTATTCTGCATGTATCTTTCTAATTTTCCTAACATTTATTGAAGAGAATATCTTGACTCCATTGTATGGTCTTGCCTCCTTTGTAAATTAATAATAGAGCATAATGACTTGGGTCCACTTCGGGATACTCTGTTCTGTTTCAGTGGAGTATATGTCTTTTCTAGTGGCAGTAGCAGGCAGTTTTGAGAATGGTGGCTTTATATTATAGCTTAATATCTGGTATTGTGTGCATGCCAACTTTTTTCTTCTTCCTCAGATTGCTCAGGCTATTTTTACTCCATTTCAATTTTTGGAGGATTTTTTTCTGTGTCTGTGATATATTCTGTTGGTATATTAATGGAGATTACAATTAATCTGTAGATTGCTTTCGGGAGTATGGACATGTTAATGATGTTAATTCTACCAACCCATCAACATGGTATATTAGTCCATTGGTTGATATCTTTATCTCCATTTCAATGGCCTGTAGTTTTCCAAGTGCAGTTCTTTTACTTTCTTTATGAGTCAATAAAAATGTACAGTTTTTAATTATAAACCTTGTGTTCTATCAAAATTACTTCACGCGTGAATTTTAGGACACCCTTTACTTAGGCGACTCTGGTGAAAGGGCCATTTGACCCACAAAGGGGTCGCAACCCACGGGTTGAGAACCGCTATTCTAAAATGTCAATTAAATCTAATGGATCCAGTGTGTCCTTTAGAGGCTCTGCATCCTTGTTATTTTTTCATATGGAAGATCTATCCAGAGAAGTCAGAGGGGTGATAAAAGTCCCTTACTGTGACTGTCCTGTTGTCACACTCTCTGTAAAAGTCTTCTAGAATTTTTGTTAGTTTTGATTTTTTGTTTGTTTGTTTGAGATATATATATTGAGGTGCTCCTCTGTTGGGTGAATATATGTTTACTAGGGTTATATTGTCTTGTTGGTTGGTCCCTTTAGTATCATGCAGTGACCTTTCTGTCTCTTGTGATGGCCTTTATTTTAAAGTCTATTTTGTCTGATACCCATATTGTTACTTCAGCCTTGTTTATTTTTTTCATTTCCATTTGCGTGGAAATGTTTCCCATTCCTTCACTCTCATCCTGTGTGTGTCTTTTGTTTTGAGGTGGTGTTCCTGTAGAAAGCATATACTTGCATCATGTTTTTGTATCCATTTTGCTCCACTACACCTTTAGATTGGAGCATTGACCTATTTACATTTAGGGTTATTATTGATAGGTATTTATTTCTTTCCATTTCATTTCTGTGTGGCTAACTTTCTGACTCTGTTTCTCCTTCTCATTACAGCAATCTCTTTAGCATTTCTTGTAAAGCTGGCTTGGATATGATGTACTCCTTCAGCCTTTTTCTGTCTAGGAAGCTCTGTATTTGACCGTCTATTTTGATTGAAAGAATTGCTGGATATAGTAATCTTGGCCTCAGATCCTTACTTTCCATTAACTTGAGTACTTCATGCCATCTTCTTCTGGCCTGTAGAGTTTCTGATGAGAGATCAGGAGTCAGCCTTATGGGAACTCCTTCATAGCTAACAGTTTTGTCTTGCTGCCTTGAAGATTCTGTCTTTGTCTTTAATTTTTGGCATTTTAATTATGATGTGTCTGGGCATGGGTTTGTTTGGGTACTTCTTCTTTGGGGTTCTCTTTGGCTCTTGATCTTGTGTGGGATTTTCCTTTATCAGGTTAGGTAAGTGTTCTGCCATTGTTTCTTCAAAGACCTCTATGCCTTTCTCTCCTCCTGCCTCTTTTGTCACTCTCGCTATTCTAATACTGTTAGGTAAGTGGTCCTCCTGTTTGTTTGGGTTTTTTTTTTTTAAATCTTATTTTTTCTGTCTTTTTTTTATTGGGTGATATTTTTAACTTTGTTCTAATTCAGTGATTGATCCTCAGCTTTCCCTAATATCTGCCTATTCCTTCCAATGTGTTCTTTATTTGTGTTACGTCATTTTATATCTAGGACTGTTCTTTTCATAGTCACTATATCTTTTTTCATGCTCTTGAGCTCTTTTACCCTCATAACTCTGAAGTCAGATTCAGATAAATGTCTGCTCTGTGCTTCATCTATCTCTATATCTGAAGAATTCTCTAGTTCTGTTATTGGGGGTTGTTTCTTTGTTTCCTCTTTCTGGCTTTCTGTCTGGGTTTGTGGTGAGGAGCTAGGTGGATCCTATATGCCTCTCAGTCTCTAGTGCAGGACATTGTTAAAGTATGTTTCTGACTAATTCGGTCAGGCAAAGACTCAAAGCCTCCAGAGATCTCCTCTCTCTATAGACTGGTAGGATTCCAACTTCACTTGCCTCCAAGGCAATGGTCATCAGCTGTGACAAGAGTTTGTTTCAACAGGGTGGGGCAGTTGCCTCTGCCTGGAGGTTAATTGTTATTTATAATCTCTTAACTGCCCTCAGGGCACGGTGTTTACCAGTAGTGTGTGTTAATTGTGTCCCCTCCAGGAAAAGCAAATGTCTGCATGGGAGAGATTTTCTCTGCTGCATGAGGAAATGACTTCTCCCAGGAACTTGAAGTGTTTGTCTTCTGAGCTGGTAACCTTGACTCCCAGTTCTGGCTTTTTCCCTCACAGCTCCAGTCCGCTTCACCCTCCCTTTGCCAGGGCACAAGGTGTGTGGCTCCACAGGGAAGTTTGTGCGTTGGCCCTTTAAGAGGATGCCTGAATTTCCAGTTGTCTCTCCCTGGCAGACAGTGCCCTGCTGCTTTCACATCCACAGGTTATATGGGTACCCTCCTCAGTTCTGGTGCTCTCTGCTAGGAGGCGCAGCTTGGGGATTAGACCCAGAGTTCTCAGTGGCAGTCCTCCACAGCTGAGATATCTCTCCGAGACTTCAGTTGCTGTCTGTGGGTGTCAGGCCCGCCCCCTTCCAGCCTCCTCTCCTCCTACCAGTGTCTAAGTGGCCTCCACCTTCGGTCCTCGGGTGTCACGGTTCTCTCCTGTGAGTTTTCCATTGATTATTCAGGAAGTTGTTCCGTATTTTAGTTGGAATATCAGTTTGTTCCTGGGAGCATGTCCCTGCAGCATACACTTATTCTTCCACCATTCTTTTAAAAATATTTTTATTTATCTCAGAGAGAAACGGAGAGCGAGTGAGAGTTAGAAACATCAGTGATGAGAGAGATTCATTGATCAGCTCCCTCCTGCAAGCCCCAGACTGGTGATTTATTCCACTCCCAGGTAAGTGCCCTTGACCTGAATCAAATCTGGGCCCTTCGGTCTGAAGGCCAGTGATCTGTCCACTGTTCCAAATTCGCTAGGGTTCTGCCACCTTTTTCAATCTTCTTCAGAATCCCTCTGCATTGTAAAGTCCCTGCTAACATTCTTGTCCAATACACTCCTTTTCATGTGGTTTCAGGATGGAGTTGTGCATGAAGGCCCTAATGTCCTGTGAGTGCACATTCTGATCAATAGCACCATCAGGAAATGTGCATTGAGGCATGCTCAGTAGGCATATAGTAACATAAACCTGCCATGTCTCTTACTGTTTCTGTCTCTGTTTGGATCATGATGGATCCCAACTAAGGCTCTTGTTTCAAGTAGGGGTTGGCAGGATATACTCTTCATTTCAACACATGTTCTTCTGAGAAACTTTGGTAATGGTGCCCTACTCTAAAATGTATTAGGCCATTCAATTATAAGGCCAGATCTTTTTATAAGGACAAGGCATTTATTTTTATTGAATGATAATTCTAAGAAACACATCTAATCTAATAAAAGATAAACATGGTAATTGGTGTACGACCGCTACCCTTCCCATTGGCTAATCAGGGCAATATGCAAATTAACTGTCAGCCAAGATGGCGGCCGGCAGCCAGGCAGCTTGAACCTAAAATGAGGCTTGCTTGCTTCAGTGACGGAGGACTCCAACGTTCCCTGCCGGCTGCTGCAGGCCTCTGAGCCTGCAGTTTCAAACATTGTAACAAATATAGACGCTAAACAAAACCTCAGCCAGCTGGGATCTCAGAGCTGGGGTTGATACAGAGTTTTGAGAACTAAAACAAACCAGATACCTGCTTTCAGGAGCGGAGGCCTAAGAGCTGGAGCCTCAGAGCTAAAGCTGGCCCAGAATTAAAAAAAGAAAAAGAAAAAAGGAGCAGTTGGGAGCTTCAGTCCCAGCCTGAAAACAGCCCTCAGCCCCTCACCCAGACTGGCCAGGCACCCCAGTGGGGACCCCCACCCTGAAGGGTGTGTGACCAGCTGCAAACATCCCCTCATCCAGGCTGGCCAGGTACCCCAGTGGAGACCCCCACCCTGATCCAGAACACTCTTCAGGGCAAACCAGCCAGCCCCACCCATGAACCAGTTCTCTATTCTATATAGTAAAAGGATAATATGCCTCCCAGCACCAGGATCAGCGGAGCCAAGGGGCCTCCCTGCACCAGGATCAGCGTGACAGGGGGCAGCGCCCAAACCCCCTGATTGCCCTTCTCTGTGGGTGATAGAGGGCGGCGCCCCAACCCCCCACCATGGGCCCTGCTCTGTGTGTGATGGGGTAGAGTCATAACCTCCCCATCGGCCCTGCCCTGAGTGTGACAGTGGTGGCGCCCCAACCCCCCTGATCGGCCCTGCTCTGTGGGTGATAGAGAGTGGCGCCCCAATCCCCTGATCCTCCCTGCTCTGTGTGTGACAGGGGGTGTTGTGCCAACTCCCCTATCGGCCCTACTCTTTTAGTGACAGGGTGATGCTCCCCAACCCCCTGATGGGCCCTGCTCTGTGCGTGACAGGTGGGGGGGGGGCGAGTTCCCCAACCCCCTGATCGGCCCTGCTCTGTGCGTGACAGGGGGCAGTGCCCCAACCCTCTGATCGGCCCTGCTCTGTGCGTGACAAGGGTTGGTGCCACCACCTCCCCATCGACCCTGCCTTGAGTGTGACAGGGGACGGTGCCCCAACCCCCCAATTGGCCCTACTCTGAGCATGACTGAGGGTGGCATCGCAACCTCCCAATCCGCCCTGCTCTGTGCATGACAGGGGGTGGTGCCCCAAATCCCAGTGGGCCCTGCTCTGAGCCCAACCAGGGGCTGCACCGAGAGATTGGGCCTGCCTTCTGCCACCCGGGAGCAGGCCTAAGCCAGCAGGTCGTTATCTCCCAAGGGGTCCCAGACTGCGAGAGGGCACAGGCCAGGCTGAGGGACCCCTCCCCCCCCCACCTGAGTGCACAAATTTTTGTGCACCGGGCCTCTAATAAATATATAAAGATATACTTTGTGCTTCCAACAATCATATACGTATTGAGGAAATGTGGAGACCAAATAACTACAACTGAATCAATAGGATGCAATTACTGTAGTTCCTCGCATTACATTGTTGACACGTTCCTGAAGTGGGATGTAATGCAATATTCGCGTAAGTCAGAACCCACCTACATAAGCACGTATGTCACTCACATGGAGTACACATACACAGCAGTAATGGCGTGAAACAGTAAAAAAAAAAAAAAAAAAATTAAAAGAAAGATAACAATTCCTGACCTTTACTTGTGGTAAATGAATAATAATAATAATAAAAAAAACCATGAAGCATATATGTACATACGTAGAAATGATCAAACTTTTTTAAAAAATAAATAAATGGGGTATGGAGACGTATCCAGAAAACTATGTACTTTGAGTCCAACATAACCCAAGGAATGTCTACATTATCTCAACAGGCTGAAAAGTGACCAATGTGGATTCAGATAGTCTGTTTTTAATGAAAACAAGGTTGGGAAGGCACACTTCAAAGAGTCAGGCATTGCAAGTTCCAAATTAGAGCGTGCACATCGTTGTGAAGAAATAAGGTAAAAGTGACTTATTCATATTAGTAAAGAGATGTTTTAAAATCTAACACTGAGACCCTCACTATAATTTATGTTGGAAAATTGGAAGTATTGATAGCATAAGTGTAGTTAAGAAGAATATGCCTCTGCATTTGAATATAGACAAGCAGCCTTCCCATTTCAATTTTGGATGAGCTAGTGAGCAAAGAAAATTAGTGAAAGGCTCATTTAGTGGCATTAGTGGAAAGAATTAGCACTGAAACATAGTACTGTTTGTGGGAGATGTAATATTTCTCATATTTTGAAGGAGATTAGTGCCCTTCCTATAAGCCATTAAATAATACCACTAAAGAGCAGTAAAATCTATATGGCCATCATTACCAAAATTCAGGTTATACCTTTAAATTATTCAGCATTAGAAGAGAACCATGCTAAATCGGTGATATATAATAAAATGACTAGAGGCCCGGTGAACGAAATTCAAGCGCTGGTGGCATCCCACAGCCTGGCCTGCGCCCTCACGCAATCTGGGACCCCTTGGGAGATGTGGGACTGCCAGGTTAGGTCTGACACCTCCTGAGGGATGTAGCAGTGCACGAAATGGCAGGCAGCCAGGCAGGAGCCCAAGCTGGAGCCAGGTGCTGTGTTCCCGCTCATCCAGGCCCCACTCCACCTGCCACCACTGGTTCGTAGCCTTGTCACATAGGCAGCAGAGGCTCTTGCTGTCACAGCTGCACTTTCCAGCCTTTAGCCCGGCTTCTGGCTGAGTGATGCTCTCGCTGTGGGAGAGCCTTGACCACCTGGGGGAAGCTCCTGTGTTGAGCGTCTGCGTCCTGGTGGTCGGTGTGCATCGTACCAACCACTCATAATGTCGCTTATGCTCATATATATATATATATATATATATATATATATATATATATATATATACTAGAGGCCCGGTGCACAAAAATTTGTGCACTCGGGTGGGTCCCTCAGCCCGCCCTGTGCCCTCTCGCAATCTGGGGCCCCTTGAGGGCCCCTTCCCCTGGCTGCTGGCACCAGTTTTCCTCCGGCGCCTGGAACCCAGGCCTTCCCTCTTCGCCAGGAGGGGCGCGCACAGTGGGCTAGGGACTTAGCTCTTTTAAAAATACTTCTGAATGTTTGGTAAATAACCCTGTAGGAATCTCCTTTCTGAAACATGTTGGTTGTTAAGGGCTGATTTGGGTAATCAACAAAATGTATGTTAGAATCCTAATCTCCAGAACCTCAGAATGTACCTGTGTATAGAGATAAGATCTTTAAAGAGGGGATTAGATTAAATTGAGGCAGTTCTAGTGGGACCCTTAGCCCATCTCACTGAAGTCCTTATAAGAAGAGGAATGTTGGGGCCCTGCCTCAGTAGGTCCGGGGGTTCCCAAAGGTGTGGATGGAGTCGGCGACGAAGGAATGACACAGAGGCAGCATTCAGGTGATCATCATGTCCAGGTTCTCTTTTTATTGTCCTGTTACATCTATATTTATACTATTTGATCCTAAAAGCATGCCTCTATAAGCTTTTTTTTGCCAAGGAGAGCATGGGGTCTGTTTATTGGGGGGTCAGTGAAAGGGGGAGCTGGCTAGGGTGGGGTAGGGCAGCTACTTGTCTGGCCCCCAGAAACCCAACTTGTGTCCAAAGCCTCGACCGCTTTGAAGCCAAAGTCTTCCTCCACCTTTATCTGCATGGGGGCCAGCTCCAGAGACAGCAGGACTCACGCCTGGCCCCCTTCCGGTGGCACTCGCCGCCTCTTCCAACCCCTGGGCCCCTCGCCAGGGGCCAGGCTGCTGGCTTCTGCAGGCGCTGGCGTCCTCCTGGGCGGGGACACCCCCTCTTTCTCTGGAGGCTGGTTCTCAGTGTTGCCTGGGGTGGGGGCATCTGTGCCCTGGCTGCCCTCATCCTCCAGTAAGATGGTGAACTGGCTGGCCCAGTAGTTGTCACCGTAGGAGTCCAGCACCTTCATGAGGAACCTCCTCTCCTGCTGGAGTCTCCATGTTATCCTCTATATCTGATGGAGCCTGTTCAGGACCCACTCCTTCGCCTGCTCAATCTCCCTGCAGTGCCTGGTACTTCCTGCGATTAAGTTCCCTTTGGCGCCGCTGTTGCCAGCCTCAGGCTGCCTCCTCCTCTTCCTCTAGCTCCTGGAGGCTGGAGCTGCCCAGACCCCCAGACAGGAACTCCACTTCGGTCTCAAGCTCGCTCTCCAGGATGTGACCACCTTCAGCGGAGGCAGCGCCAGCTCCCAGCCAGGAGGTGCTGAGAACTCCTCAAAGCCCACGGCTGCCATGGACCCCTCTCTCTGCCCCAGCTCCATTTCTCCCTGGCTCCAGGCGCAGAACTTTCAACCTTGCAAGCCTCTAGTTTAAAGTGGCTTGCAAAACTACAGCCCATTGGATTTCACAGCCAGGCACCCAGGCCCGGCTGCTAAGCCTCCTGTGAGTTGTAGTTCTCTATTTCCAGCTTGCCTCCCTGCCCCACCCCCACCCCAGTCCCAACTGAAAGGCCCTGCTGGCTGGACTAACCCTGTGGCCAGGCATCTGAGTCACCTCGGGTCTTTATTCCTGCCCCGACACCACGCCATCTGGCCATGGAGACTCTCCTCTTGGGAGGCCCCTGGGTCTCCTTCTGGGTCTCCTTCTCAGGCCTGGCTGCATCGCCCCCGAACCGGATGGCGTGCCCCAGCTGCTACACAGCCCCGGGCCCTGGGTCTCCTCAGCCTGGGCACCGGATCGTGTGCCCCAGCTGCAACGCAGCTCTGGGTCCTGGGTCTCCTCAGCCTGGGCACCGGATTTCTGACCCAGCAGCGATGCAGCCCCAGCACCTGGGTCGCCTTCTGGGTCTCTTGCTGGGGCCTGGCTGCTTCGCCCCTGGGGTCCAAATGGTGTCCCCAGGCAGCTATGCAGCCTGGCCTCTGGCCCCGCCTCTGGGTGTTCTCCCATCACTGGTGATCAGTGATCTGAGAAGCCACGCTGGGCAGGGAAGAGGCAGACATCTGCCTCTTCCCTGCCCCACCCAGCTTCTCCGATTACTGGCCCAGGGCCAGCAAAGGTGGCCAGGTCCTCCTATCACAGAAGCCAGCAAAGGCAGCCTGGCTTCTCTGAGCAAAAGCAGCTTGGTTCTCTGGCTCTTGGCTGCCACTGGGTTTCCAATTGCAGTCAGGGCAGGCGGCTTCTTCCCTCCTTCCCCTTTCGCCTCCTAGCATTGCACCTATGTATGCAAATTAACTGCCATCTTTGTTGGCAGTTAACCTCCAACTTGGCTGGCAGTTAATTTGCATATCGCCCTGATTAGCCAATGGGAAGGGTAGCGGTCGTACGCCAATTACCATATTTCTCTTTTATTAGATAGGATAGATATGTGCGACCAATTTGGCATGTCCTGCCCAATAGAATATTACCATTCACGGATGATACCTTGCCACTATTAGAATACCAGTGGCCAGGTGCATGGATTCATGCATGTTGAAAGGAAATTAATTAGAAGAAATACCATAATACTGCTATTTGCCCTTTCTCTATAATAGCAGTGTCAATCAAATTCAGATTGACAATGACAAATTGAAACACACTCATGCAATTGGCGCCAGTAAGAGCTTCATATGTATCACACATGCATGAGTCAACTTAGCCATATATATATATATATATATATATATATATATATATGGAATAAACTTGCTTAATTAGACCTGCAATCAGATTTAGCTAAACTTTTTTCAAGCCATTGAATCACCTTAACTTCTCCTCCAGGTAATTGTCAGCAACACAGCAGTAAATATCAACACAAAGCACATTATTATTGTAGTTCATGTGGGGAGAACAACGGCTAAAATATTTAACTGAAGCAATGTTTGACTTTATTCTGCACAGTGAGAAAACCTGAAGTCATTTTCAAGTTCCACCATTTCTTCCTTCTTTTCAGTCAGGTCAAGTTTCTAAGCTTGCAAAATCTCGGTTTTCAGGCTAATAATAGGATACCTCTCAGTCTACCAACTATCTACACCAGAGCTTTGAGTAAGTGGCAGGGCTTCGCAGGGTGACGCCCACTGCCCCATCTGTGATTAGAGGAGGCTTTTGTGGAGCCCACCCAGAAACAGCAGGCTGGGCCTGGCTAGGTGCCTTCTGTACCACATGCTCACATGACCAGCGCCTGTGCATGAGCCCACTGTGCCCCCACTCAGCACACCAGGGCCTTGTTGCATGCACCAGTGAGCAAGCACCTTGCCTGGACTCAGCAGGCTCTGCACCACCTGCTCCTTCACAGCACCAGTCTCAGAGCCAGGGGGCATCCAGAGTCAGGCTGTGTTGGGAGACTGAGGGGCTCCTGGGGGCAGCGCGCTTCCTCTCAGTTCCACTAGGGGGCCTTCAGCTGCAGGGCGCCTGAGGATTCACAGGGCTCCCCAGGGCCTTTGCACCAGGAAGGACAGGGCAAGCAGGATCATCCAGGAGGCTTTTAGCTTCACCTCGGTGCAGGAAAGTGGTGATACCCAGGACACAAGGGCACAGGAGGTTCAGCGGGCAGCTTTGGGGCTGGAGTGGGAGGACTTCATGCAGGTGGGGGAGGATGAGATCCTGGAGCTGAGGTTGGACACAGGCCAGGATGTTGGGCTTGATCTTCAGTGCAGGAAAGAGAAGGACTGGGTGTCTGAAGAGCAGTGTGTGCAGGGAGAGGAGAGGGAGGTGCAGCAGGGAACCCAGAGTGAGGAGCAAGGGGAAGACAAGGAGGGCCTGGGGGAGGTGTTCCAGGCACAGGCTCAGTTTATCCTGTGGACAGAGGGCCTTCTGCAGGTGGTGCCATGGCAGGCCAAGTGGGCAGGTGAGGAGGTTTTCCCAGATCTGCAGGTGGGGAGGCAGGAGGAGGTGGTGAGTGAAGAGCTGAGGCTGGAGGCACAGGATCCAGGTGACCCGCAAGGGAGTGACCACCAGGAGGAGGGGTGGATGGAGGAGCAATTAATTGCAGTAGAGCAGTTTTTCCTGCAGGGGGAGTGGAGGGCACCATGAAGGGAGTGGAACAGGTGGGAGAGGTGGAGCCTCAGTCCAAGGCCAAAGCAAAGCCAGAAGAAGAGCAGCCAGTGCAGCAGGAGGAGGCCCAGTCAGGGCCCAGGGCCAAGTTCACCTGGTCCCCTCTGGAGGTGCTCCAGTTTCTCCAATTGGAGATGGAGCCCATGAACGAGCAAGCCAGCAGGGCCTTCTCTCGGCTCAGGTGCAGGACTCGGCAGAGGCTCAAGCCCTATTTCGAACAGAGAAGCCTCAATATAAGGCGCATCCCTGGGTTCTGGCTCACAGCTGTATCCTTGAGGGTAGAGGAGCAGGATCACAAGGAGCATGGGACAGTGCAGGAGAACGGTGTAAGCGGGGATGGTTCCCATAGAAAAAAACATTGAGGACAATCTAGGGGCAGTGCATCCCGGTCTGGCCCAGGATCCTGGAGACACCCTCTGTCTTGTACAGGCACCATAGAAGCATTACCAGGGTGTCCAGGGGCAGAGCTCCAACGCAGAGGCACCATACACCAGAGGCTGATGCCCACAGACAGGGCTGTGTTGCACGGGCTGTTCTGGGACTAACACTGCCCTACAGGCCATCTGTATGTCCAGTTCCTCAGTCAGAAGCATGAATGTGTGATGTGTAACCTGTCAAACCCTCAGCACAACACAGTCTGGTGGGCATCAGGGTTTGTCAGGAAACAGAGTGGTGCTGTGCCCCTTTCTGCCCTTGATGGAGAAGGAGTGGCCTTAAGGGAAGGAGAGGCTAGGCCAGGCTGCTCTTTCTAGCTGGTCCATGCCCAGCTCCCAAGTTGCAGGTTGCTTGACCCACAGCAGTTTGTCAACCACCCAGAGTTGTCGGCAATGATCAGGGTCCAAGGTGAAAACATCCTTGGTCACATGATCAATTTGAAGGTCAGTCCACCTGCTCCAGGGAGTGGTGGAGGGCAGGTGGGTAAGTGGCCTGTCCCTGAAAACAGCTACAGGCTGGAGCCCTGGGCAGCGATTTCACTCCCTGGATCCACTTTCCTTCTGCAGGTGAGGGATGTCAGGCATCCCTGGGGTTGGTGCACCATTAGCCTGTACTTCTGCAGCAACCCCTATTTCCGCAACCATGTGATTGTGAAGAAGTATCTCATCACTCTCACAAGTAACAGGAGGCTCCCTGTATGGGCTGCAGCTGGTGGTGGGCAGGGATGGAAGGCCATGTGCCCAGCTTCACATACCCCTCTCCTGCAGGATACAGGTTGTCCAGTGCCACTCCGATTCAGTGGTACCAGCATTGTGAATGAGAAGCCTACAGCCACAGGCTCCAGGACAACAGCGCCAGCTTCTTCTACTGGTTCTCTGACAACAGCGTGGCAGGATCTGGCAGGATTGCTGAGGTTGGATGTCACTGGCCATGCCAGCATGCAGCTTCCTGTGTCCACCTGCTGCTTGCAATTCTATTCAGGTCCCAAAGGTCTCCTGTTTGCCCTACCAGATCATCAGCAAGGACCTGTGGCTCAATCCCCTGGATAACTATGAGAGGAAGATGGTCCCCAGAGTGGACAGGGCGGGTGAGGAGGGGCTGCCTGGGCTCTCCCCTGGTGTGCTGCCAGGTTCCTGGGCCATTACTTTTCTCTCACAGGGACACCTGGATGCTGGGAAGGATACAGCCTGTGACCCCCGGACCTCAGGGTGTGTGCCTGAGACAGGAACTACCAGCACAACAAGTGCAGTGCAATTCCAGATCAGGCAGGGGGGCTTAGGCAGGGGGAGAGAGTGTGCATGTCCATTGTCACTCAGAGTCAAAGCAGATTACCTCAGCTCCTCCTCTGAACTCTCCCTCTAGGCCACCCACAGCACCTTCAGGCCTTTCCACCTGCCCCTCAACAGGGGCTGCCATGACATGTTCTTCCTATACTCCTTTCCACAGGTGTCTGTGAATCTTCCTCATGCTGAGGCCTAGGCTGCTGCGCTGCCACACCACATTGCCCTGTTGCTGCTCACCACCATCTCCTATTTCCCCAAGGTCTCCTCTTACTCCTGGGGCCAGTGGGATCGGCCTGCTCCTTATCAGTATCTTAGGGGGCAAAGTGTGGGCCACAGAGCTGGAGGAATCCTTGTTTTGCAGCCTTGTCAGAGGTTCTTCAATCCTTTTATCCATTTAGGTTTTCCAAGGAGAATACCTCATTTGTTTACCCTCCCTAACTGGAAAACAGGGCAGCATGCCATGACGAAATAACACACTGCTTCATTTTGTATACAGTTCACTTCATAGACTTTATGCACATATGGTCATAGACACCCTGGGAAATTTAGGGCCATGAATATAACTCACCATCCAAACAGATTACTTTTATGTGTTTGTCATAAAATCAGACAAGAAATCCCATTTGCAGAACACTTTCTTCTGAAAATTTTTTGTAATGTTAGTGTTTAAGTTTTTACAAAAAGTAATATATATGTCTCTTTCTTTTTTTCTACTGACCTCCCCCTGGCCTCCCCTATTCCTAGTCACTTGTTCTCGTCACCCACTCCCAGTGTCTTTCCTCTGTTGGTCTGTTGGTTGTGCTTATATTCTGAATATTTTAACAATACAATATGTAAAATTTAAACATTTAAGTATATTGTAATTTAAATCAGCACTTATGAAACAACCTGGTATAATTCAAAACTGGCCTCCAATCCTGAAACTTCATAATGGTAACTAGAATTCTTGATGCCTCCCCCAAACCTACCATTTCCTTTTAGTCACCTTAAATAACAGAAGCCACATTCTTTACAATAAAATTTTGTCGGTACCTTATCATTTTTAATTTCAGTCTCTAATTCTTCTGTCACAGGGGCTTCCCCCCTGGCTCCCCAAGTGCCCAATCAGGTGAGCTACTGTACTGCATGAATCACTCTCTCTTGTGTACATGGTGTATCCTGTGATCGCCGCCAGCACCACACTTAGAACCTCTTACAGGAGTGTCCCATCAGCTGCTGGAGTAATTGCCGTGCCCCCATCATATCCATCTCTTGTGTGGCTGTAATAATCATCACAGGGACTGGACCACCATAAGTCAGAGGGGGCCTTCGTGCTGGTGGTGCCCATTTTTTTACTGGGATGTTGATCTTCCTTTTGTTTAATTGGATGAGTTCAGTATGAATTTTGGAGAATAGGTCCTCATCGGATATAACATTGGCAAATATCTTCTCCCAGGCAGTGGACTTCCTTGTTTTGTTGTTGTTGTTGTTCTTGTATTTGTTGGCTTCTTCTTCTCTGCAAAAGTGTTTTAATTTGACTTCATCCCATTTGTTTCTTTTCTCCTCAGTTTCCAATGCCCTAGGAGCTGTATCAGTAAAGGTATTGCTGAGACAGATGCCTGCTATTTTGCTGCCTATGGGTTCTTCTAAGATTTTCATGGTTACCCACTTATGTTTAAGTCTTTTATTCATTTCCAGTTTATACTTGTGTATGGTGTAAGTTGGTGGTCTAGATTAACTTTTTTGCATGTATGTATGCTATATGTCCAACACCAATTATTATTATGTTTTTATTTTGGCTTTGTAATATCTTCAATGAAACAAAATAAAATTTCCTCTGTTAATTGAGTCATGCTTTCTCTAAATCTGGCCTTTAAAAAAATCCCCTGGGGCACAATCCCATCCATTCTTTGATTTTCCTTCCACTGATCCCAAACCTCGGCTGTAGTCTGCATCCTTTCAAAGGAAAAAAGCAGACACTGAGTCCTCAGAGCCGCCCACTGCACGCTCCTGCCCTTGGGAGGTGCAGCGCCCATCCCCATCTGGACCTTGGCTGCCAGGGAGAGTCAAAGCCTGAGAATCAAAGTGGCAGCATATCATTGCCTTCTCTGGCCTGTCTCCAGCAGCACAAAACCAGTCCTCCCAGCCAGTGCTCTGGGGACAGACCATCAGGGCGATGTGGTGGCGCTGTCCCCTGGCAGCCGAGCATCCCAGGCTTCTCTTTGGGCAGGCCTGGGCCAGGGCCTTCGGGGATCTCTCTGTCCATGGTATAAAACCGAGTGAGATCAGACACAATGTTATCTATGATTGGCTTGGTAAGGTCTCCACTAAATACGTGCCACCATGGCTTCTCAGCCTTAGCCTTGGCGGGCACCTGGACCCCATAGACCTGCAGGGCCAGGTGGAGCACCGCCTCGGCTATGTGCTGAGCCTGGAACCGGACGCACAGCCCCCCCCACCCCCCCTCGTAGCTGTCCCGCAGCAGGGCCCAGCCAGTGATGGAGATGGGGGTCCGTTGCCAGCTGTAAGGATTCAGCCAGTTCTTGAGAGAAATCAGGTAGTGGAGCAGGTACCTGTGTGGGTACGGAAAGGAGACTTGGAAGCGCAGTACCCGCAGCACAAGGAGCTCGCACTGCACAATGCTGTCCCGGATCACCCAGAATCGGGAGTCCAGCTCCAAGGGCTCGCTGCCCAGGTGGAAGTACCTGTTGGACACGTTGATGATGTCGCGGCTTAGCAGGGGCTGTTCTTCCACTTTGCCAGCCACGTAAAGGGCAGACATGGCGACCAACTATGGGTCATAGGCGTCCACGTTGATCTCGCAGAAGAACTTACAGTAAATGGCACAGGCGGTTGCGAGGGGAACGGACTGCATCCCTAGCTTGACACCTGCCTCCATGATGAACCTTGTCACTTGTAAGTGCACCCTCGCCTGGGGTGTGGGCCACCCCTTGGTGCCCGGCGCCTCATCCTCCTCTCTGCAGCTGTCCAGGCTAAGTTCCTACATGGGACCCAGCCCAGAGGCCCCAGACCTTGTGGGAAGGGCAATAGTCTCTCTGCCTGTGATAGCCTAGTCTTAGCCCAGTGCACAGCCACCCTGCCTCGCCCAGCCCCGCCAGGCCCCACCCTGCCTCGCGGCCTCACCTGTCCCACCCCGCCTAGGCCTGATTGCCATCCAGGTTCCAACACCAATTATTGAAGACACTGTATGACTCCATTCTATGCTTTTGCCACCTTTGTCAAATATTAATTGAGTATAATGGTTAGGGTCGACTTCTATGTTCTCTGTTCTGTCCCATTGGTCTTTATGTCTGCTTTAGTGCCAGTAACAGGCAGTTCTGAGAATGGTGGCTTTGTAATATAGCTTGATATCTGGTATGGTTATCCCTCCAACTTTGTTCTTCTTTGTCCAGATTGCGGTTAACTCTTTGGGGTCTTTTTTTAAATACATAGGAATTTTTGGAAACTTTCTTCTAGGTCTGTGAGATACGCCATTGATATTTTAATGGGGAATACCTTAAAACTGTACATTGCTTTGGGTACTATGAACATTTTTAATGATGTTGATTGTACCAATCCATGAATATGGTATGTTCTTCTATTTGCTTTAGTCTTCCTCTATCACTTTTTTTCAATTTCCTGTAGTTTTCCAAGAACAGCTTTTTACCCCCTTAGTTAAGTTTATTCCTAGGTTTCTTAAATTTTTGTTGCACTGCTAAATGGCATTTTTGTTTGTTTGTTTCTATTTCTGAGTTCATTATCCGTGTATCAAAAAGCCATAGAATTCTGGGTGTTAATTTTGTACCCTGCTACATTGCCAAATTCATTTGTTAAATCTCCTAGTTTTTTTGATGGAGTCTTTAGGTATTTCTATGGACAATACCATGCCATCTGCGAATTATGACAGTTTTACTTCTTCTTTTCCACTTAGCATGCCTTGTTTGACTTCTTCTTGTCTGACTGCATTGCCTAGCACTACCAGTACTCTGTCGAACAGAAATGGTGAGAGTGGGCATCCCTGTCTTGTTCCTCTTCTTAGAGTAATTGTTTTTGCCTGTTGAGTATGATGTCTGTAGGTTTGTCAAATAAGGCTTTTATTATGTTGAAGTATGATCCCTCTATGCCCTGTTTGCTTAGAGTTTTTCTCAAAATTGGGTGTTGGATTTTGTCAAATGCTTTTTCTGCATCACTTTATATGACTATGTGGATTTTTACTCTCAGTTTGTTTATGTGATGTATCATGTTTATTGATTTTCTGATATTGTACCATCCTTGCATCCTTGAGAAAAATCCTACTTGGCCATGGTGTATGATCTTTCTGATATACTGCTGGATCTGATTTGCTAAGATTTTGTTGAGGATTCTGGCATCTTTGTTCATGAGGGATATTGGCCTGTAAGTCTCTTTCATTGTGTTGTCTTTACCTGGTTTTGGTATTAGGGTGATACTGGCTTCATAGAATGATCTTGAAAGTGTTCCTTCCTCTTGGATTCTTGTAGAAGTGTAAGCAGGATAGGTTTTAGGTCTTTGTTGAGTTTTTGGTAAAACTCCCCTGTGAAGCTGTCTGACCCTGGCTTTTGTTTGCTGGTAGCTTTTTGATGACTGCTCTAATTTCTTCCATAGTTATTGGCCTTTTGAGATGTTTTGATTCTTCCTGATTGAGTTTTGGAATGTTGTATTTTTCTAGGAACATGTCGATTTCCTACGGGTTGTCTAGTTTGTTGGAGTTGAGTTGTCCATAGTATTTTTTAACAATCATTTATATTTCTGTGGGGGTCTGTTGTTATTTCGCCTCTATCATTTCTGATTTTGTTTATATGGGTCCTCTCTCTCTGCTTCTTGGTGAGCCTGGCTAGAGGTTTGTCAATCTTGTTTATCCTTTCAAAGAATCAGCTCTTGGTTTCATTGATATTCTGTATTTTTTTGGTCTCTATGTCATTTTTTTCTGCTCTAATCTTTATTATCTCCTTCCTTCTGCTCACTCTGGGGTTTTCATGTTGCTCTCTTTCTAGTTCTTTGAGTTGTAGAGTTAGATGATTTACTACCATTTTTCTTGTTTTTTGAGATAGGCCTGTAGAGCTATACACTTCCCTCACAGGACTGCTTTCATTGTGTCCCATAGGTTTTTGATTGTTGTGTTTTCATTGTCATTAGTTTCCAGGATGTTTTTCATTTCTTCTTTGATCTCATTGGTAACCAATCAATATTGAATAACATGCTATTCAGCTTCCAGTGTTTGAGTATTTTGGATGGTTTTTATTGTAGTTTATTTCTAATATTATGCCATTGTGGTCTGAGAAGATGCTTTCAATCTTCTTGAATTTGGGTAGACTTTGTGACACAATACGTGGTCTACTTTTGAAAATGTCCTATGAGCACTTCAGAAGAACATATATTCCCTGGATTTGCGGTGAAATGTTCTGAAGATGTCAATTAAGTCCATCTGATCTAGTGAGTCATTTAGGATTGCTGGTTCTTTGCCAATTGTTTGTCTAGAGGATTTATCCAGTGATGTCAGTGGTGTATTAAAGTCCCTTACTATGATTGTATTGTTGTCGATCTCTCCCTTGATGTCTTCCAGGAGCTTTTTTTTATGTATTTGGGAACTCCTGCATTGGGTGGATATATGTTTATCAGGGTTATAGCCTCTTGTATTGATCCCTTTATTATTATGAAGTGGCCTTCTTTATCTCTTGTTATGGCCTTCACTTTGAGGTCTATTTTGTCCGATATAAGTATTGCTACCACAGCTGTTTTTTTTTTTTTTTCTTTCATTTCCGTTTGCCTGAAAGATATTTTTCCATCCCTTCACTTTCTTTTTTTTTTTTTTTTTTTTTTTTTTTTTTTTTTTTTTTTTTAAATTTTTTTATTGCTTAAAGTATTACAAAGGGTATTACATATGTGTCCATTTTATCCCCCCGCCCTAGACAGTCCCCCAGCCTCCCCTAGCCCCCAGTGTCTTATGTCCATTGGTTATGCTTATACGCATGCATACAAGTCCTTTAGTTGATCTCTTACCCCCCTACCTCCTGCCCCCCAACCCTCCCCGGCCTTCCCACTGCAGTTTGACAATCTGTTTGAGGCAGCTCTGCCTCTGAATCTATTATTGTTCAAAAGTTTATAATGGTCTCTATTATCCATGAATGAGTGAGATCATGTGGTATTTTTCCTTCATTGACTGGCTTATTTCACTTAGCATAATGCTCTCCAGTTCCATCCATGACGTTGCAAATGGTAAGAGTTCCTTCCTTTTTAGAGCAGCATAGTATTCCATCGTGTAGATGTACCACAGTTTTCTAATCCATTCATCTACTGATGGGCACTTAGGCTGTTTCCAGATCTTAGCTATGGTGAATTGTGCTGCTATGAACATAGGGGTGCATATATCTTTTCTGGTTGGTGTTTCTGGTTTCTTGGGATATATTCCTAGAAGTGGGATCACAGGGTCAAATGGGAGTTCCATTTTCAGTTTTTTAAGGAAACTCCATACTGTCTTCCATAGTGGCTGCACCAGTCTGCATTCCCACCAGCAGTGCACAAGTGTTCCTTTTTCTCCACATCCTCTCCAGCACTTGTCGTTTGTTGATTTGTTGATGATAGCCAGTCTGACAGGTGTGAGATGGTACCTCATTGTTGTTTTGATTTGCATCTCTCGGATGATTAGTGACTTTGAGCATGTTTTCATATGTCTCTTGGCTTTCTGAATGTCCTCTTTTGAAAGGTGTCTATTTAGGTCCTTTGCCCATTTTTTGATTGGATTGTTTATCTTCCTTTTGTTAAGTTGTATGAGTTCCCTATAGATTTTGGAGATTAGGCCCTTATCAGATATGACATTGGCAAATATGTTTTCCCACACAGTGGGTTTTCTCGTTGTTTTGTTGATGGTTTCTTTTGCTGTGCAGAAGCTTTTTATTTTGATGTAGTCCCATTTGTTCATTTTCTCTTTAGTTTCAAGTGCCCTAGGAGCTGTATCAGTGAAGAAATTGCTTCGGCATATGTCTGAGATTTTGTTGCCTTTGGATTCTTCTAGAATTTTTATGGTTTCCTGTCGTACATTTAAGTCCTTTATCCATTTTGAGTTTATTTTTGTGTATGGTGTAAGTTGGTGGTCTAGTTTCATTTTCTTGCATATATCTGTCCAATTTTCCCAACACCATTTATTGAAGAGACTATCTTGGCTCCATTGTATGTTCTTGCCTCCTTTGTCAAATATTAATTGAGCATATTGGTTCGGGCCGATTTCTGGGCTCTCTATTCTATTCCATTGATCTATATGCCTATTCTTGTGCCAGTACCAGGCAGTTTTGAGAACAGTGGCTTTGTAATACAACTTGATATCTGGTATTGAGATCCCACCTACTTTGTTCTTTTTCAGGATTGCTGCAGCTATTCGGGGTCTTTTTTTATTCCAGATGAATTTTTGGAGAGTTCGTTCTAGATCTCTGAAGTATGCCGTTGGTATTTTAATGGGAAGTGCATTGAATTTATAGATTGCTTTGGGTAGTATGGACATTTTAATGATGTTGATTCTACCAATCCATGAACACGGTATGTTCTTCCATCTGTTTATGTCTTCCTCTATATCTTTTTTCAACGTCCTGTAGTTTTCTGAGTAGAGGTCTTTTACCTCTTTAGTTAAGTTTATTCCTAGGTAGCTTAGTTTTTTTGGTGCGATGGTAAACGGGATTGTTTTTATAATCTCTCTTTCTGAAAGTTCACTATTGGTGTATAGAAATGCCTCAGATTTCTTGGGGTTAATTTTGTATCCTGCTACATTGCCAAATTCATGTATTAAGTCTAGTAGCTTTTTGATGGAGTCTCTAGGGTTTTGTATGTATAATATCATGTCGTCTGCAAATAAGGACAGTTTTACTTCCTCTTTTCCAATTTGGATGCCTTTTATTTCTTCTTCTTGCCGAATTGCAATGGCTAACACTTCCAGTACTATGTTGAACAGGAGTGGTGAGAGGGGGCATCCCTGTCTTGTTCCTGTTCTTAGGGGAAATGGTGTAAGTTTTTGTCCATTGAGAATGATGTTGGCTGTGGGCCTGTCATATATGGCTTTTATTATGTTGAGGTATGATCCTCCTACTCCCACCTTGCTGAGAGTTTTTATCAAAAATGGGTGTTGAATTTTGTCAAATGCTTTTTCTGCATCAATTGATATGACCATGTGGTTTTTTTCTTTCAATTTGTTTATGTGATGTATCACGTTTATTGATTTGCGGATATTGTACCATCCTTGCATCCCTGGGATAAATCCTACTTGGTCATGGTGTATGATCTTTCTGATGTACTGCTGGATCCGATTTGCTAAGATTTTGTTGAGGATTTTGGCATCTATGTTCATGAGGGATATTGGCCTGTAATTCTCTTTCATTGTGTTGTCTTTACCTGGTTTTGGTATTAGGGTGATGCTGGCTTCATAGAATGAGCTTGGAAGTGTTCCTTCCTCTTGAATTTTTTGTAGTAGTCTGAGGAGGATAGGTTTTAGTTCTTCCTTGAATGTTTGGTAAAACTCCCCTGTGAAGCCGTCTGGTCCTGGGCTTTTGTTTGCTGGAAGCTTTTTGATGACTGCTTCAATTTCTTCCATAGTTATTGGCCTGTTGAGATTTTTAGATTCTTCCTGATTGAGTTTTGGAATGTTGTATTTTTCTAGGAATTTGTCCATTTCCTCCAGGTTGTCTAGTTTGCTGGAGTAGAGCTGTCCATAGTATTTTTTAACAATCATTTGTATTTCTGTGGGGTCTGTTGTTATTTCACCTCTTTCATTTCTGATTTTGTTTATTTGGGTCCTCTCTCTTTGCTTCTTGGTGAGTCTGGCTAGAGGTTTGTCAATCTTGTTTATCCTTTCGAAGAACCAGCTCTTGGTTTCATTGATTTTCTGTATTATTTTTTTGGTCTCTATGTTATTTATTTCTGCTCTAATCTTTATTATCTCCTTCCTTCTGCTCACTCTGGGGTTTTCTTGTTGCTCTCTTTCTAATTCTTTGAGTTGTAGAGTTAGCTGATTTACTACCATTTTTTCTTGTTTTTTGAGATAGGCCTGTAGAGCTATAAACTTCCCTCTCAGGACTGCTTTCATTGTGTCCCATAGGTTTTGGATTGTTGTGTTTTCATTGTCATTAGTTTCCAGGATGTTTTGAATTTCTTCTTTGATTTCATTGGTAACCCAATCAATATTTAATAGCATGCTATTCAGCTTCCAGGTGTTTGAGTATTTTGGGTTGTTTTTATTGCAGTTTATTTCTAATATTATGCCATCGTGGTCTGCGAAGACGCTTTTTATGATTTCAATCTTCTTGAATTTGGGGATACTTTGCTTGTGACCCAATATATGGTCTATTTTTGAATATGTGTCATGAGCACTTGAGTAGAATGTATATTCCGTGGCACTGGGGTGAAGTGTTCTGAAGATGTCTATTAAGTCCATCTGATCTAGTGAGTCATTTAGTATTGCTGTATCTTTGCTGATTGTTTGTCTAGAGGACTTATCCAGTGATGACAGTGGTGTATTAAAGTCCCCTACTATGATTGTATTGTTGTCGATCTCTCCTTTGATATCTTCCAGAAGATTTTTTATGTATTTGGGTGCTCCTGCATTGGGTGCATATATGTTTATCAGGGTTATATCTTCTTGTTGTATTGATCCTTTTAGTATTATGAAGTGGCCTTCCGTATCTCTTGTTATGGCCTTCACTTTGAGGTCTATTTTGTCCGATATAAGTATTGCTACCCCAGCTTTCTTTTCTTTTCCATTAGCCTGAAAGATATTTTTCCATCCCTTCACTTTCAGTCTGTGTGAGTCCATTCTTCTGAGGAGGGTCTCTTGTAGACAGCACATATATGGGTCATTGTTTTTTATCCATTCAGCCACTTGATGTCTTTTGATTGGAGCATTTAGTCCATGTATATTTAAAGTTATTATTGAAAGGTACTTGTTTGTAGCCATTTCTATTTTTTGTGCCTGTTTTCTTTCTTAGCTTTGTCTTTCTTCTTTTTTTCACCAGTCCTTTTAGCATTTTTAGCATTGCTGGCTTGGTGGTGATAAACTCCCTTAGCCTTTTTTTGTCTGTGAAGCTTCTTATTTCCCCTTCAATTCTGAATGATAGCCTTGCTGGATATAGTATTCTTGGATTCAGTCCTTTGCTTTGCATCACTTTGTTAATTTCCATCCATTCTTTTCTGGCCTGATGTGTTTCTGTTGAGAAATCATTTGATAATCTAATGGGAGATCACTTGTATGTAACTTTCAGTCTCTCTCTTGTAGCCTTTAAGATTCTCTCTATGTCCTGAACATTTGCCATGGTGATTATGATGAGTCTTGATGTGGGTCTTTTTGGGTTCACATTGTTTGGAACTCTGTGCTTGTGTGACTTTTTTCTTCCCCACCTGAGGGAAGTTTTCGGATATTATTTCTTCCAATAGGTTTTCTAACCCTTGTTCCTCTTTCTGTTGTTCAGGAACCCCTATTATTCGCATGTTGTTTCGTTTCATGTTGTTCCATTGTTCCCTTAGGCTCTCCTCCTGTCTTTGAATTTTTTTTCTCCAATTGCAGTTCAGTTTGGGTGTGTTTTGCCTCCCTGTCTTCTAAGTCGCTAATTCAGTCCTCTGCTTCTCCTAGTCTACTATAGAAACTTTCAATGGTGTTTTTTATTACAGCTATAACACTCTTCATTTCTTCTTGGTTCTTCCATAATTTATTGATTTTTTTTCATTCGTTTCCTTTTGATTCTTATATAAGTTGATGGTTTTTTTCTTCTGTTTCTTCTATGTTCTTGCATAAGTTGTTTATTTTTTCCTCCATCTGGTTTATGGATTCTAGCACCCTTAATCTGAATTCTTTGTCTGTCAAGCTGCATGCCTCTGTTTCACTTAGCTGCTTTTCTGGTGAGTCCTCCTTTTCTTTCCTTTGGGGGTTTCTTTGTCTACCCATGTTTGATCTCACCGACATATCTAGATGTTGAGTCATTCAGGAGCTGCTCCTTGGGTGGCAGTGGCTCCTCGAGTTGTGGTTGCTCCTCAAGCAGTTGTGGTAGCAGCTGCTCCTCAGTTGGCAGCCGCTCCTCTGGTGGGTGCTGTTCACAGCTGTGGTGGTTCCTCTGCCTGGTGCGGGGAAGCTTCACACGCAGCTGCCGTTCCTCAGACGAACGATGTGCTGATCACGAGGTATCTGTTCTTTGGATGGGGGTGGGCTACACACGCAGCTGCTACTCCTTGAACTGGGGCGGACTGCTCACATGGCTGCTGATCCTTCGATGGGGGCTGGATGCACGCTGCTGTTGTTCCTCTGATGTGGTGTGCTGCTTGTTGGGCTACTGCTCCTAGGACTTGGACAGGTTGATTGCAAGTCTTTTGCTCCTCAGACAGGAATGGGCTGCTTGCAAGGCTGCTGATCTTTGGACGGGCGTGAGCTGCACGCGTGGCTGCTCCTCCTCGGATGGGGATGCGCCACTCACCCGTCTGCTGCTCGTCAGACAGGTGCAGGATGTTGTGGCTCTGCTCCTCGGACCAGTGCGTGCTGTGTAGGACTGCCGCTCCTCAGACGTGGGCGGTCTGCTCGTGTCGCTGCTGCTCCTTGGACAGGGTTGGGCTGCTGCTCCTCCAGTGGGGCATGGCCACTCACAGAACTGTTGCTTTTCAATGGGGGTGGGCTGCCCATACAGCCTCTGTTCCTTGGATTGGACAGAGTGCTCGTGTGGCTGCTGCTGCTTGGACGATTCCAAGATGCTTGTGCAGCTGCTGCTCCTCAGACTACTGCAGGGTGTGCACAGCTGCTGCTCCTCGGATGGGGGCGGGCTTCACAGGGCTGCTTTTCCTCAGATGTAGGAAGATTGCTCCAGTGGGTGCTCTTCCTTGGACAAGTCAGACTGCTCACATGGTTGCTGCTCCTCAGAAGGGGAAGCAGGCCGCTCACACAGCTGCTGCTCTGTGGACGGGGCAGGTCACATGAGGCTGCTGCCCTTAGGCTCGAGGTAGGCTGCTCATAGGGCTGATGTTTCCTGGACAAGTGCGTGCCACTCACGTGACTGCTGCTCCCGTGGTTGAAAAAATAATGTGAAAAGAAGTAGGAAATAAAGGAATAAACAAAAAAAAAGGAGAATAAAGAAAAATGCAAGAAAAAAGCTAACAAATAATAATAATAATAATAATAATAATAATAATATTAAAATGAAAAATTGAAATGTCATTCCTTAGGTTGGCTTAAGATCCCAGGTTTCAGAAATGTCTGTGCTTTTTGTTGTTGTTGTTGTTGTTGTTTTTGTTGTCATTGCTGGGACTGAAAGCCCTGCTATAGGCCAGACCCTGATAAGTCCCAGGGACTAATCATATTATTTTAATCCTTCATCTCATTCAGGGTGGAATCTGGATGTGGCTGTTCTCCTTGCCTGGGGCCTGGACGGAGGAATTATAGCCTCAGTAGAAAATGGTTGCCCAAGTCCTAGGCTCAGGGGTGACTCAAAACTCAATTTACTGCCACTTCTCCTGGCACACCTTCTCTTCCCAGCCTCTCCCCAGATTCCACTTGTCCTCACCTTCTCCCGCTCTTCAGCACAGGTGAGTGTCTGTATCCGAAATGTCCTATGAACAGGGTTCAGTGAAAACAAACAAACAAACTCCAGCCACAGAAACGGGGAAGGCTGAGTTTCTGTAAGCTCCTCTTTTACGGGCACGGCATGGTCTGGTCAACACTTCAGGCTGCCCCTTTAGGCTCAGTCCTCCATAATTATGGAAACCAGATCTCAAATCTCCCTGCACCAACAGTCCCGCGGATCTCTTTTCCACAGTCAGGAGCTGTGCCTGTCCCAAGAGTCGCGGCTGTGTGCTGCGTGGTCTCCCTCCTACCCTCTGGGCTCAGAGGTGTGGCAAACTTTCCTGCCCAGATCCCTGGTTTTTACCTTACCAGAGGAACTCTGCCCTTCCCTGCTGCAAACTGTTTCACCACCTGAGTGTACTTCGCCAATTCGGGGTGGGTGTTACTAGTTTCAGCTGCTCACTCCATTTGCTCCAGGACAAGCCCTGGGACGCTTCTGCTTATTCCGCCACAATCTTGGCTTCTCGAGATTTATTTTTTCAAATATAATTATTGATCCCCTAGTTTCCCCCCTGCCTTTGCCTGAAAAATATTTTCTCTCCTTCCACTTTCAGTCCGTGTGAGTCCCTTATTATGAGGTGGGTTTATCATGGACTGCATACATATGGGTCTTGTTTTATTATAATTTTAGCCATCCTATATCTTTTGAATGGAGTGTTTATTTCATTTAGGTTTAAGGTTATTTTGATAGGTACTGATTTGTTGCCACTTTTTTCTTTATGCCTGTTTTTCTTCTGTCTCTTCTATTCCTTCTTTTTACAACTTTCTGTTTAGCATTTCTTGCATTGATGGTTTCGTAGTGAAACATTCCCTTAGATTTTTTTTTCTGTGAAGAAACTGAATTCCTCTATAGTTTTGAATGATAGCCTTGCTGGATAAGTATTCTTGTATTCAGTCCCTTGTTTTGCATCACTTTGTATATTTCCTTTCATTCCCTTCTGGCCTGATGTGTTTCTGTTAAAAATCATTTGATAATCTAACAGGAGAGCGTTTGTAGGTGACTCTCTCTCTCTCTCTCTCTCTCTCTCTCTCTCTCTCTTGCAGCCTTTAAGGTTCTGTTTGTGTCGTTATTGTTTGCCATTATAATTACAATGTGTCTTGGTATAGGTCTTACTGGGTTCATCTTGTTTGGGACTGTCTGTGCTTGTGTGACTTTTTCTTCCCAAGATCAGGAAGGTTTTGTGATTATTTCTTCTAATAGGTTTCCTAATCCTTGTTCCTCATCTTGTTCCTCTGACACATTATACACATGTTACTTTGTTTCATGTTGTCCCCAGTCTCCCTTAAGATATCCACCTGCTTTTTATTTTTTCTCTCCAATTGCTGTTCAGATTGTGTTGTTCAGGGTTGTTACTCTGCCTTGTCTCCTAAATCGCTGATTTAATCCTTTGCTAATTCTAGTCTACTATTGAAACCTTCCATCGTATATTCTATTGTAGCTATTATCAATTTTTTTCATTTTCCTTGATTCTTATGTAAGTTGTGGATTTCCCATGCATCTGATGTATAAACTGTATGACCCTTATTCTGAATTCCTTTTCGAACATATTGTATGCCTCCATTTAGTTGCGTTTCCCTTCTCGGCAATTCCTCCTTTTCTCTCCTTTGGGGGTGGTTTGTTTGTCTCCCCATTTTAGCTATCATTGCAGAACCTTTGGTGCCAGGGTGCGAGGGGCCAATGGCCACAGAGTGGATCGGCAATTCAGTTGTGCACTCCGAGTCTCACAGGAGGCAGTGGCGTTGGTGGGGGGCTGAAGTCCCGGTGTCCGTGGGCCTGCTGCTGCCATAAAAAGGTCTTTGGCCAGAGTGGCTCTAGGATCACAGGTGATGTCTGAGGCCCATCTGGGTGGAGGTGAGGCTGGGTTCCTAGTCATAGCAGCTCTCCCCTTCAAGATGGCTTGTTTTCTTAGAACCATATTTAACAAACAGTGTATAACATATAAATACTAAAGACTGTGCAAGAAGCCAATTAAAAATACAATGGAGAAAAAATCAGAACTATGTAAATACAGATTTTCAGTCATACTGGACATTTTTTTCTGTCATTTTAACTGAAGAAATAATAAAAGTAAGAAAACTGAGAGGGGGTAGAGGAGGAATAAAGTACCTAATCATTTTGAATGAATGATTGTTTGTTTTAAAAAATAGTTTATGTAAGCCGGGTGCACTGGAAAAAATGAAATAGATGTTGTCAAAACAAAAATGAAGTAACTGACACATTCTAAAAAGTAATCCACATTGCCCAGCAAGTATTGCTCAATGGTTGAGGATAGAATTGTGAACTAAGATGTCTCATCATCTATTCCTGGTCAGGACAAATTCCCAGGGTGCTGGCTGATTCACCAGTTTGACACATTTAAGGAAGCCGCTGATCAAAATATTTCTCTTTTATCTATGTTTCCAACTCTCTATCCCTTTCCCTTTCTCTCTCTCCAGAAAACCAAGAATAAGCCTATTAAAAGACAAGAATGGAATGTATCTGTTTTCCCCTGGAATGTGAGACATTTTAGTGCTTATTACTAGAGGTCTTTGGAGGACTTTTATTAACCAACATATATGGTTCTGTGTTGAATACCTCAATGGAATATTGGTAATAATGAAGTGTTTCATACTTACCATGGAAAAGGACTCTATCATTTTTGAAGGAAATGCTTGGTTTGGGAGAAGAATTTGAGGTAGATCTTGATTTTAGTTGCAATAATTAGTAGGTTTCTAACAGTTGTTCACTTGTTCAGGTTAAATGTTATGTAATGTTCATATTATGTGTACTCATTTTAGTCTGTGGATGGAAAAACAATTGAAGTAGACTACACCAAGAAACCATCTTTTCAAAGTGGGGATGGGCAGAGGGCACCACTTCCATAAAGAAATAGAGGTGATGTAAGAAGTCTGAGAAGTGGAAGAGGAGGAAGTAAGAGAAGGAAAAGGACATCCCTCAGGTGGAAAACACTTAGGTAATATTTCAAAATCTAGGGATGGTAGGAGATCTGACTTAGGTAAACATATATTACAATATGAAAATGAGGTATCATAGACTTCTGTAGCTGAAGCCTATGTGATCATATTGACTCCTATAAGTTCAATAAAAAGTGCAGAAATGGTCAGTAACTCAAATGTTTTTAAAAAATTAAAGAATAAAGATATGAGCATGAAACCATTATTTATATGAAAACAGTAACATTGAATGAAGAGATACACCTCAATTTCATTTATATCTTTAAAAGCAAAAGAAATGATACCATTCGTTAGATTGAGAATGTATACTGATGATCAGTATGATTTGTAATTGCTAAAGAGGCATAGCACTTATAATAATGAATGAAATATGTAATGTGTGAAACACTCCTAATCACCTTCTAGGGATAGGATTTAAACCTCAAGCTAAATTCAGTCTATTTTAGCATTACTGTTTGCCTCTAGTGACTTCAATATTTCTCCGAAGAACTCAATTCTATTGATATAATGTTAGTATGTTACACTTTGGGAACAAGAAGCTATGTAGGTTTAAAATGAAGATTCATACTTACTGAACTACTAAGAATCTGTTCTGAAAGTACACTTCTTTCGTCTCAAAAAAAGCACATCAGTTCACCTTAGAAAATTCCCATTGAAATAAAAGTTACTCTAACTATATAAACTTCAAAGACACACACTTCATTTAGAATTGGATTTGAAATACTAGCTTTGAGTATAGGAATGTGCAACCCTGTACTGTGTAAAATAATCTCTATTATTATTTTGATAAGAGGATCTTGTACCTATATTTGGTGTAGAGAACTTTCCATTTGGAAACTACATAAGGGAAATGTCTATAGTATTAAATAGATTCACCAAGGGGTCTCTGACTCAGGAAAAGGCTAAAAACCAATGATTCACCAAGTTTATTGGTCTTTCTTTCTTTCTTTCTTTCTTTCTTTCTTTCTTGTATATGAGGAATATGAAACATGAATAAAAATGTTGATGAGCTATTTTCAGGGAAGTTGTCTTGTAATTAATTTATCTATTTACTTATTTTACTGACTATGAAAGGAAGGTATATTCAATTCAATATATCTGTAGCAGGAAAAGTTGGTTTCATATTAACCAGTTTTCCCAATTTCAAAGATTTAGTGTCCATTTGTGATAATTAGGTGTGTGACATTTCACGGGAAATTTCCTAAAGTGTTATTGCAGAGTTTGTGCAAGATGAAGGTGGATGTTCCTGTTTTTCCCACCGAGGTGATACTGAGAAGAGTTTGCCAGTTCATATTGGGCCACATATGAGGATGCTCTTAGTTCTTCTTTCCCATGACAAATTACAGAATTGGAAGATAAGCCTATTTTCTATTTAAAATTGATAAGAGTGATTTTTAATTATGTATTATTCAACATGTTTACTTTAAATACTATTAAAATAGAGTATAGTTTTCTGATCAAAGAATTATTTTATAAATGAACTGTAGGAATTATATGATAACATTCGTTAAATAACACTTTTTTGTAATGCATGTTTTGACTTTTTACATTTTAATTTTTAACTATGACGTTACACGTTTTAAAAGCTTTTATTGAGATGAAACTAATTTAAATACTAGTTGAGACTATTACCTTGTATCTTTAAAATAACTTCTTTCACTTACCATAACTGGATACTCTGCATTCAAATTCCGGTGTGTGTTTCTGTGTGTGTGTGTGTGTGTGTGTGTGTGTGTGTGTGTGTGTGTTGTTTTGTTTTTTGGCACATATATATAATGCTGCTTCAGTTCTTTCTCAGTTATCCAAACTGATTTTCAATAACTCTGAGCACTGTACTGAAGACATGTAAAGATAGAATTTTATCATTTTGGGCTAACCAGCATGCTTATGACCATCATCCTGTTTGGTAAAAATTTATACACAATAACCAGACTTGACCATTTAACAAATGTTGACCCTACTCAAGTAGAATGATGTTATTTATAACAAAGAGGATGGCAGACATAAAATTAATCTTCACAGCAGTGGCTCCATGGGTGGGTTTTCTTCTACTGAAAAGGGCTCCATCTTCAAGAAGTTGGGATCCTCCACCAACAAGACCTGCCCATTCTGTTCCAAGTCAAAGCATTACTGGGGTGGGAAGTCAAGATAAATGGTACAGCCTTTCATGGATTAGAGTAATGAGCTGTTTTAAAAGGAATGCTGCACTTTAATTTCAGGAAGCCATGTGGAAAGTGAGTAGTGGATGGGCATCTGTACTGAACACTACATTATTGTTTCATTGTTAGGAAATAATTCTTCATCTTCTGATTAGTGAGGTAATAAGTAGATAACACCAGAGTGAGGAATGCATTCCTTTTAATCCACGTTGATACAGTGTCACTCTTTTTTATATTTACTTTTTTTAATATTTTAAGAAAAATGGTTTTAGTGTCATAATGTTACATTCAATAAATGTTAATATTTCCAGAAAAACTATTTTAAATGTAATAATTTTACATGTAATAAGCATTACCATTCCAAGATTAACAATTTTAAATATAATAATACTGGAGACCCAGTGTACAAATTCTTGCATGGGAGGTGTCCGGCATGCACACCCCAATCGCCGGGTTGGCCATGGGGAGGCGATGCAGGTGTTTGGCTGGCTGGCCCCACCCCGATCGAGCGGGGGGTCAGATGGGGGAAGATGAAGGTCAGTGGAAGGGGCTGTGGGAAGCTTACTGGCCGGCGGGTCCTCGATCATTGAAGGGGGGTGGGGTGTTGGACAGAACAGTGTGGGACTGGCTAAAGGGTGCAGCTGGGGACAAATAGCTACACCGTCCCACCCCATGGTTGATCTCCTGGTCAAACTCCTGTTTGAAGGGACAATTTGCATATTAGGCTTTTATGATATAGTGTTACATGCAATAAAAATTAATATGTTAAGAAAAAAAATTAAATATATATTACCAAAACAGTGCAAACCTGTTTTATCACAAAAGTTGTAGAAATTACTAAATATCTGAAAATAATAGGATTCCTTCTATTATATTCTAAAACATTTTTTTTTTTTACTCTGGCTCTGTTTTATTCATCTGTTTATTCTTTTATTTTTTGAAATATTTTTTACTGATTTCAGTGAGAAAGGGTGAGGGAGAGAGAGAGATAGCAACATCAATGATGAGTGAGAATCATTGATCCCCTGCCCGCTGCATGCTTCAAACTGGGACCAAGCCTACAACCCAGACATGTGTCTTTGGCCGGAATCAAACCTGAGACCCTTCAGTCTGGAGGCCAATAATGTATCCATAGTTCCTAACCAGCTAGGGATAATTTTTCTTTATGGATTAAAGTATTACATATGTGTCCTTATCCCCCATTGGTCCCCCTTGCCTCCTACTCATGTCATCACCCCCACTGGTGTCTGTGCCCATTAGTCAGGCTTATATGCATGTCTATAAGTCCTTTGGTTGATCTCTCCCCCTAACCCCACCTTCCCCTACCTTCCCTGCAGCAACATTTTGCAGCAAAGATTCAGGATCTGGAAAAGTGGATGAACTCAAATGAATACACCTAGACAACAATTACAAATTTAGAAGGCATGGGGGATACAGGTAAAGACATTTCTCTCTATTGCAGAGGCTCTCTGAAACCCAGGACCCATCAGCTTTCATTTACTTGAATACACATTTGCCCTTGAGCAAAACAAACAGGCATATCAATGGTAAAGTTTGGTAAACAATAAAAGTATTATCATGGTAGGAGGTTGCTTTCAGCCATTTTGTCAACAGCAGGGTAACAAAATGCTGATTTTCAGCCATGCTGAATGTCAAAGTCCATTTGCCTTCTGTGGACTTCTCACATTGATATGTTAACTACTGTTGGTCTTTGCTCCAACATTTGCCCCTTTTTGCTTTCTTAATTAATTTAGAAAGGTGTATGCCATTTGCTGGGCTCACATCCTTTTAAGACTTTTCATTCTGCATCTTCAGACTGGAAGCAAACATAGAAGAACAAGAAAGAAAGACAATACTGGTTATTCTAAAAAGGAAATGTAGGGAGATTTGATGACAAGGATTGAGTTCTTTCATGTCCTTTTAAATATTATTGTCAGGTATTTAAGGAATTCATTCATAGTAGGATTCTTTGGGGGCCATTAGTTTTTTATGGATCATTTTCCCAGTCACTGTTAGCTTGTGACATGACAGCAATGATGTTCAAGTACTGGATGGTGGACAAATGGTGAGAAATGACAATGCAGGTCTGACCTTTTTTGGCTTTGTTATGGGGAACCTGCACCAATGCACAGCTGATGAGTGCTAGCATGGCAAGCCGTCTTCCCCATCCCCCATCTGGATGTTTCTCCTCTGACTCCTCAGCGTTTTTCTTGGGGCCACTGATATCTGTGGTTGGCGTAGTCTGGTCAGTTCCTCTCTCAGATTAAAGTTGCAGGAATTGGAGGAGTTTTCTGGAAATAACACAAGTATATCCTCGACCAAAGGTTTATAAAGGGACCCTTCTATAAACCAGACTTGGTATCTTTCCATTTAACTAGAGCATTTTCCTTTAGCTTATTCTTTCACTAGTGTCTTTCCATGGGTGTCTTGCCATCAGCATTACAAGGGAAAAATTCAAAGTAATTAAATGTAGTGTACTTGGTGTAGTGTATTTACAGGAGATTTCTTCACAATTCCCCCACTTTCGTTTTTCATGTTGGGATTTAGAGGCCCTTGTAGCAGATATAATATGCAAGGGGGACATTTCTTGATAATCTGTTTTGCCTGCTGTACAATATTTTGGCAGACTAGTGTAAAAGTTGATGAGATTCCCCTGGCCTGTTTAATAAAATAACTAACTGATAGGCATATTCATTTCCTTTTGTTAAAGGACCAGGACTTGTTCAAAGAGTATAGATAGGCATCAGTCACTGAGCCATTTAAATTGAGTAGTTGCAGTTCTGTTTACCAGGCTGGCAGCATAGGCAGATAAGAGATAATATTAAGAGGCTTTTGAAAATCCTGCAAGTCAGCCTTGATCGTTTCTAATTCGATTCATTTTTTTTTTTAAGTTTAGGAATAATTCAGTTTATCGTTCCCAGTATATTGTGAGAAGGGTACAATGTTCATCAGGAAACAGTTAATGGGGGAAAACACAAAAAAAGCAATGTCCAGGTACCAAGATTGCAGTGCTTACCACTAAGGAATTTAACATTAGTCAAAAAGTCTTGAAATCTCTTGTCAATAGCCCGATAATTAATTAAACTGCTATAAATATATTCTCCCTCGCCCCAAAACTTTTTATTCTAAAAATATTCAGTAAGAAAAGTTGAAATAATACAGTGAACACCTGTTTCATCTAAATCTAAGAGTTGTTAAGGTCTAGCCTGTTTTGCTCAGTGGATAGAGCATCGGCCTGCAGACTGGTCCTGCGTTTAATTCCAGTCAAGGGCACATACCCAGGTTGCGGGCTCAATCCCTAGTAGTGGGCATGCAGGAGGCAGCCAATCAATGATTCTCTTCTTACCATTGATGTTATTGATGTTCCTCTCTCTCTCTCTCCCTCTCCCTTCCTCCCTAAAATCAATAAAAAATGTTTTAAAAATAAACAAATAAATCTAACTGTGGTTACCATTATGCCATATCTGCTTCTGTGGATGTGAGGGATTTGAGTGGGGGGTGCTGACTACCTGAAAATCCCCCACATAATGACTTCATCATGCATTTCCCCAAAATAAATATTCTCTCCTATACACCACAAAACCATCATCTTGCCTAAGAAAAAATTTTTCTAACATCGCCTAATATTCAGACCATTTGCAACTTTTTCAAATTTTCTCCAAAATGTTTTTTTAAGATAATTTTCTAGAACCAGGACTCAATCAAAGTTCACTCAAAATGGTGCAAAAAATATTGCATTGGGTGATGTCCTTTAGTCTCTTTTAACCTAGAATAGGCCCCACCTTTTTCCCCCCTCCATGACTCTTTTTTTATTTTTTATTTTTACTACTGTTCTTTTTTAAAAAAAATTAATTACATCTTTATGGTTCAGATTATTACATTTGTTCCTCTTTTTTCCCCCCATAACTCCCCTCCACCCAGTTCCCACCCCACCCTCCTCCATCACTCCCCATCCACTGTCCTCATCCATAGGTGCGCGATTTTTGTCCAGTCTCTTCCCACATCCCCCTCTCCCCTTTGCCCCCCAAGAATAGCCAGTCCACTCACTTTCTATGCCCCTGATTCTATTATAATCACCAGTTCATTCTGTTCATCAGATTATTCACTTTATTTTCAGATTCACTTGTTGATAGATGTGTATTTGGTGTTCAAAATTTGTATCTTTACCTTTTTCTTCTTCTTCCTCTTCTTAAAGGATACCTTTCAGCATTTCATAGAATACTGGTTTGGTGGTGATGAACTCCTTTAGCTTTTTCTTATCTGTGAAGCTCTTTATCTGACCTTCAATTCTGAATGATAGCTTTGCTGGATAAAGTAATCTTGGTTGTAGGTTCTTGGCATTCATCACTTTGAAAATTTCTTGCCACTCCCTTCTGGACTGCAAAGTTTCTGTTGAGAAATCAGCTGACAGTTGTATGGGCACTCCCTTGTAGGTAACTGACTTTCTTTCTCTTGCCGCTTTTAAGATTCTCTCTTTGTCTTTTGCTCTTGGCATTTTAATTATGATGTGTGTTGGTGTGGTCCTCTTTGGATTCCTTTTGTTTCAGGTTCTCTGTGCTTCCTGGACATGTAAGTCTATTTCTTTCATCAGGTAGAGGAAGTTTTCTGTCATTATTTCTTCAAATAGGTTTTCAATATCTTGCTCTCTCTCTTCTTCTGGCACCCCTATAATTCGGATGTTGGTACGCTTGAAGCTATCCCAGAGGCTCCTTACACTATCTTCGTATTTTTGGATTCTTTTTTCATTTTCTTTTCTGGTTGGGTGTTTTTTGCTTCTTCGTATTTCAAATCTTTGCCCTGATTCTTGCAATCCTCTAGTCTGCTGTTGGGAGTCTGTATAATATTCTTTATTTCAGTCAGTGTATGCTTAATTTCTAATCGGTCCTTTATCGCAACCTCGAGGGTCTCATTAGATTTCTTGTAGACCTCATTAAGTTTATTGGCAGTTTCTAGAAAATTCTTGAAAAACCTTAAAAGTGTGGTTTTGAACTCTATATCCAATAGTTTGCTTTCCTCCATTTCTATCATTTGTGTCCTTCTTCTTTGTCTCCGCATTTTTTATGCTTCCCTGTGTTGATAAAGTGGTTTTCTGTGCTGAGTGTCCACTAGGGCCCAGTGGTTCAGCCTCCCCAATTACCTGAGGAGGACACTCTTGGTGCACCCCCTTGTGGTCTTTGTGCACAGTCTTGTTGTAGTTAAGCCTTGATTGTTGTAGTTATCACTGGGAGGAATTGACCTCCAGGCCAATCGGCTGTGAGAATCAGCTGTGTCTGCAGAGGGAGAACCTCTGTGCTGGACACACCCCTCTGGGGCAAGACTTGCTTCAATGGGGCTTTGGTGCTCACTGAGTATTCCCCCTGAGTGCAACCCAAGCATGTGCAATGACAGCAAATTAGATTTTTTCTTCCTTTCCCTTACTCTCTGAGTATTTTTACTATGAACTTGATTTTTATTTATTTAACACTTTGCAACCAAATATAATCATGTGCTAATATAGTCTTATAGCCTTAAATTTAAGTCTTATAAATTTTTTTGGCAATAACTAATTGAATTACTCAAGTGTTTAAATATTACCATTAAATGGATAAAGAACAGTGCAAAAAAATGATGATATAGAAAATAAATGAAATGTTTATTTCCCTACCATTATCTTCACTATATGTTAAAACATATATCTAGCTACTGGGATCATTATATATTGTTTTTATTATTTCTGTTAAATTTTAGGATAAAAGCTTTGTTTTTTTAAAAAAAATTACTCAATAATCAATCAAATACTAAAATTCCAATCAACTCACCTGTTGAACAGGACTATCAACTGTAAAGGCCTTGTAAAGAGCCAATGCCTGGCTTTTACTTCCTTTGCTCCAGATCACCATATTTCCAGCCACATAGAGTTCCCCGTCATCATCCACTTCTCCAATTTCATTTCCACCTCTCCTTAACTGGCAGCTTTCCTTAAAAATTTACATATGTAAGACATGTTTACGCGGTTTTTATTTCTTTTGCAACATTATGGAGCAAGATTTATTAATTAAAATTGAACAGCAATCCAGATACAAGTCTCCTACTCTGTCTGTGGAGTAAGACTCAGTCCATGCCCAACTCTTAGGTTTAGTGCCACTGATTAACAGAGGAGGGGGTGTGGGTGTATGTATCATACTGTATCTTACAGGATTTCAAAAATGGGAATTTACCTCAATAATTCTCTATATTAAGTATTTTATTATTACATTACCATTTTATGCTGCCAAAAACATAAATAAACAAAAACTAGACCTTACCTATATATCAAAAAATTAAACCAACATTCTTGGGAGACTAAAGACATATTAAGCATATGCGGGGTGAAGCAGAGATGGCAGTGAAGTGCACATGGGACACTGGGGGAGCTTACCCACCATGCAGACTTCCCTGCTTCACAACTGCATATGCATTCACCTTCCTGCCCTTGTGCCAACCATCAAAATGAACAGGGCAGAGAAAGGTTTGGATTCCTAACTACAGACTTCCGCTCCTGGAAATTTTGGTATCCCAAAAGGGATACAGAAATGGAATTAAGATTAGAAAGACTGACTGTTTAACATGCACAGGGGAAGTATCTCATTCCCCTATTTAAAAACTAGTACTGTATCTACTTATGTGGCATTTCTTTTCTCCTCTAGAAACATGTAAGTTTTTGGCAGCAGGGACCATTGCTAACTCTACTATCTAACCATCAAATAACATGAAATCTGGTCCCACATACATACCAAGTGAAGAAAAAGAGATTTAAATGGACCATAATCATAGTGACTCTCATTATAAATCCCTGAGTTATATGTCTAAACAGCCATGACACTATAATACAATTAAGGTCATTATTTTTAGCTTTGACAAAAATGACCAAATCTTAACCTATAC
Organism: Myotis nattereri; assembly: GCF_964212035.1. NCBI lineage: Eukaryota > Metazoa > Chordata > Mammalia > Chiroptera > Vespertilionidae > Myotis > Myotis nattereri. Next base: position 32,800,626 of record NC_138094.1, on the reverse strand, counting down.
CCTTGAAGTAGCATCATACTCATTTCTCAGTTGCATCTGGGTAGCCTTAAATTACAGGTAGACCGAATCTCTCTACATTTCAAAAGCAAACTGAGAACCTTGATAAAACCTTCTGTTTTTCGTGGATTGGAACCTCCTGCAGGGATCCCACCAAGCCAGCAGCACCATCAGAGGACCACAACTCAGAGGCTGGGTGCAGCTGCCGAAGCTGAAGGTTCAAAGAATTAGGGTGGTGTCTGCAGTGGTCTCGACCAAAAGGAACAAATTCCTGCAAATCCCCAGCTGCAATCATTGTTTCCCTTTCTTCAGAGAAGTTCAACATGGCTTTCAGATATCAATATTATTTCTGTGTGAATTCAAACACATTCTGAACCGCTGTTGGAATCAAAACGAGAAGAAAATTATCAGAAGTTTACAGAAGAGCCATTAATCCTTAGATGAGTGTCATACAATCCTATCACATTGTAGGTGTACAAGTAATCATAACATCAAAGGGCATTCCAGATCTGATTCTTTCAGGTAATTAGTTACCATTTCATAGTTACCTTACACTACCAGATCATAATTAACATTACAGCTACATGTTAGTTGCTGACAAAATCAACTGTAGGAAATCACTGGGCTGAGAGATAAGCACTTATGTCTGACAATATTGATCCTACATTTCCTACTACTACTCACTAATTTCTCCACATTTCACATTTAAGGATTTAGACAAGTTTTACTTTATAGTAAATGGCTCTCAACATTTAAGGGCATTTCTGTTCAAATGCTGGAACAACATTTAAAAAACACACCTAACAGATCACTGGCATATTGAAATGAAACAAACAAAAACAACATATCATTTCTAATTCATCAAAAGTTGAACCACTTGGTGCTTTAAGAAACTATTAAATGTCATCATTAATTTTGAGCCTCAATCTACCTAACCATATAATTGCAAGCAATTCCAATTTCTGGTGCAAACCCAAAAGACCAAGGCATGAATAAAATTACTGGCAATGGAACAGTCATGATTGTTTGCAAACTTAACAGTTCTAGCTTTGAAAGAACATAATCTACTACAGTTCAGCTTATTACTACAAAGAAGTGAATGAGCTGTGGGTGGAAACAGCCCTCACCCATTACCTCCAGAACATTTCTACGAACAGTAACTGACAGCCAGTCAAATTTGGCCACTGTAGAAGGTGGATGGACAACTCTTATAAGGAAAACGGTTTTGTGGCATAGAGGTTAAGCTGCAATCCTCAAATACAGGAATCAAAACAAACATTCATGTCAGCACTAGACAACCTTTAAAAACAGTGTTGGAAATGGCTTTCACATCACAAACAGTTTAATTTGACTTGGTTTCTCCTCTGAGGTCTTTTTGGCACCAGCAGCTTTCTTGGCTGAAATATCTGAGCCTGTGGTTCCCATGCAGCTCCTCTAGGGTTGCAGTTACGTTTTCTGTGAATTAAGTGTTATTCCTGAGAGAACGGTTATGTCACATTCATGACACTTTTTCCTCCTGATAAGTCAGTTTTGAGAACACTTAAACTTGGGCCATGACTGAGATAGTGCCTGTGGGAGCCTAATCAGAGTACGCCGGATGTTCAAGGCCAATCTGAGCAGGAGAATCCTAATCAGGATGGTCAAGGCCAATCTAAGCAAGGACACAGAGATTGTACTGTACACACTGGGCAGGAGTACCTTACTATAACCCAAATACTGATGTCACTATTTGGCAGGAAGCCTTTGTGTCTAAGTTAGTATAAATGTGTTACTAACCAGCCAGTGGGTGGCTGCTTGGTATGGTTCCTGTTTGCTACTGTATTAGCAAGGGCTGCTTGGTGCAGCCACTGTGTGAAGCTACTTTGAAGAACTGTTTTGTCTGATGGTTCCTTGTTAGCAATAGCTACATGGCCTGCAAAAGAGACTCTCCTGCCCTAACCGGTTTTGCTCAGGGGATAGAGAACAGCCTGCAGACTGAAGGGTCCCAGTCAAGGGCATGTACCTTGGTTGCAGGCACATCCTCAGTAGGGGTTGTGCAGGAGGCAGCTGATCAATGTTTCTCTCTCATGATGTTTCTAACTATCCCTCTCCCTTCCTCTACGTAAAAAAAATGAAAATATTTTTTTTAAAAAGACTCTCCTATATGCCTCTGTCTTCTCATGTCCTCTTTGTCTACTACCCGGCGTTCACGTGGGTACAGCCCCTGGCAGAGGACTGTGCACCCCACAGTGCCTTATAAAACTTACACCAAACACCCATAAAATCCAGCCGACCTTCCTATGTTCTAGTCAACGGGTTAACCAACATATTAACTCTGAGAGGAAGCCACAGAATCAGTAATTAAAGAATCGCCTGCACAGAACAATGACCACTTTGTGCTGATTAGTATATTTAGTTCGTTGCAGCCCCAACTGTGTGTGCGCTTCCCGGCGCCCTATAACAGCCCTGCATTGAACTGATGCACTCCCATGGAGACTGCGGCCTTGCTTCCTGGGAACACGGACCTTCCAAGAGCACACAAGGCGGTTCGGTGGGGACCCGAAGGCACAGGAGGCACCTGAGCCAGGTCTGGGCAGAAGGGCCGTGTCCAGGGCCTCAGGGTAGGCAAGACCTGCGGGCTGAGCTGGGGCCTCAGCAGCGCTGGCCATGGGGCAGGCCAGCCCAGAGCTGTGGCAGCAGGGACACTGTGCTCAGCTGGGAAGGAGGCCTGGGGGAAGGGTTGGGGTGGAGCAGCGCGGGGAGGGGCGGCGCAGAGCCCAGCTCCCAGGCCAAGCCACCCTGGGCGGTCGGGCACAGGGTCAGGGACATGGGGAGACCAGCAGCGCCACCGACCAGGCCGCGCCTGAGTCACTCAGGATGCACAAGGCTCAGGAGCCCAGCTGCGCTGCCCGGGGCCACAGCAGAATGGGTCACAGGGACTCCGCCTCCCCTGCAGCATTTCCTTGCCTTCTGTCCCCAGCTCCGGAGAACTGGCAAGCAGCAGCCAAGGACCCTGGGAGTTAGCTCCTGCTCTAAAACCAAAGGATGGGACTCAATACTCTAATTCGATTCTTTGCACAGAAGTATGACTGGTCTGAATGACTTGGTCTGAATTCTTTGCATTATAAGCAGCTTTACCATGAGATGAACTATCAGTAAAAACAGTGACTGCTCTAGGAATAGGTTTCTGCCTATTTCAACTAAGTTCCACTGAATATTCTTTGATTTTCATTTGCTAATTTAAATCAGTCTAAAATAAGACTTATTTCCTAACTTCCTTTCTCACTGGGGACAGTAAATGAAACTAATAGGATTTCTGCTATCAGTCTTTGAGTATCTACACTAATAAAAGAGAAACATGGTAATTGGCATACGACTGCTACCCTTTTCATTGGCTAATCATCGAGATATGCAAATTAACTGTCAGCCAAGATGGCGGCAGGCAGCCAGGCAGCTTGAAACTAACATGCAGCTTGCTTGCCTCAGTGAGGAAGGATCGTTGGAGGAAACCAACTTTCCCGCCTGCGGCTGCAGGCCTCGGAGCAGGCAGTTTAAGAAACATTGTAGCAAATACCGCTGGACTTCAACCAGCAGATTCGCAACATTGTAAGCAAAGGCCAGAACCTACTTTCAGCCGCGGAGGCCTAAGAGCTGGAGCCAAGCCTCAAGGTAAAGCTGGCCCAGAATAAAAAAAAAAAAAAGAAAAGAAGGAGGGGTTGGGAATTTCAGTCACTCCCAGCCTGAAAACAGCCCTCAGCCCCTCACCCAGACTGGCCAGGCATCCCAGTGGTGACCCCCACCCTGATCCAGGACACCCTTCAAGGCAAACCAGCCAGCCCCACCCATGCACCAGGCCTCTACCCTATATAGTAAAAGGGTAATATGCCTCCCGGCACCGGGATCAGCATGACAGGGGGCAGCGCCCAAACCCCCGATCGCTCTGAGGCTCTGTGTGTGACAGGGGGCGGGGCCCCAAGTCCCTGAGCAGCCCTGCTCTATGCCTGATAGGGGGGAGCTCCCCAATCCCCCCCCACGGGTCCTGCTCTGTGTGTGATGGGGTAGAGCCATAACCTCCCCATCGGCCCAGCCCTGAGTGTGAGAGTGGTGGTGCCCCAACCCCCTGATTGGCCCTGCTCTGTGTGTGACGGGGTCAGCGCCCCAACCCCCTGATTGGCCCTGCTCTGTGCATGACAGGGGGTGGCGCCGCAACCTCCCCATCTACCCAGCCTTGAGTGTGACAGGGGACGGTGCCCCGACCCCCCAATTGGCCCTACCCTGAGCATGACTGAGGGTGGCATCACAACCTCCCAATCTGCCCTGCTCTGTGCATGATGGGGCGGTGCCCCAACTCCCCAATCAGCCCTGCTCTGATCCCAACCAGGGGCTGCACCTAGGGATTGGGCCTGCCCTCTGCCACCCGGGAGCAGGCCTAACCCAGCAGGTAGTTATCTCCCCAAGGGTCCCAGACTGCCAGAGGGCACAGGCAAGGCTGAGGGATCCCCCTCCCCACCGAGTGCACAAATTTTTGTGCACTGGGCCTCTAGTATTGACATAAGCTTTGTTTAGGGAGGCAGAATGGAAATTGTTTACTTTTCTTTTTGAGGCCTAATACATTTATTTTTAATTGCAGTTTTCTAGATATTTGAAGGGAATCTCCTCCTGTTTTTTCTTCCAGAGTAATTTCTAGGACACAATTTGGGAGTTTCTTTTAAAAGCTTTTTTATTTCTTTTAAATAGAGCTACAAACTTAGTTCCTTTTAAGAAATACCTCTAAAAGAGAGGTATGCTGGCCAATACTGCAATGCATACAGATTAAGTAAAAGTAAGTCTCTTTTTTTATGGTGTCTTATTAATGGTGAGATTTAATATTTGAATAACTTTTTGTTTACCTTGTAAATAGTAGCAGAAGAGACTTAAAAATGTCTCCTTTTTCTTAAGCTTAAAATTTACTTTTAAACAGCATTCTTTTGGCTGGTGCTCATTTACATAGGTACACTCTGGACTCTGTTAGAACCAATTGCTAATAAAATATCTGCTTCTCATATAACTGAGTTTATATGAGAACTTGATTATATTGTGAAAAGCTAATTTGTTAAGTGACTAACGTATGCACCCTTATTGAGAAAGCAAAGTAAGTAAACTTATACATTTGACCTATGAACTACAGATGTTGCACTGCCCCCTGGCCTATCTAAAGATCAGGCTGTCAGGGCTCCCATCTTAAAATTCTGCTGCTGAATAGTCCCATGTTTCTTAAGAAGTATTCAGCAACTTTTTCCTACCCTCCCTTAGAGGTTAAAACTTTTATAACATTTAAAATATGTATACGTAAAGAGAACACAGTTATTAATTTTTATTTGATGAACTGCAAGTGATTTCAAGTATATTAGTTTGGCGTAAATTGGTTTAAAGATATTTCTTTTCCTAAAATATTTCTTTTAAGAAGAGAGTAAACCCTTGAATTATTCCAGGGCACTTGAAAAGTTTCAAAGCTATCTCTTGGTTAAAGTCTTGAAATTTAACATGGAAAGACTATCACAAATATGTGTAACCCAAAGATTACATTATACATTTGTTGCAATTATTCTAAAATAGATCAATAAAATTTAAACTGGTTTTTATATTAAAAATTAATTTCAGACCATAGAATTAATCCTCTTTTTTAATCAGTCCAATAAAATATTATATATTAGTTTGAAATTTTACCACACATAGTACACATAAGGACTACAATATCTTTTTTACTACTAAGTTTTTCCAGAGAAATCACAAGAATTATTTTTCTTGATAATGAAATTCTAAACTTTATGCATTTTATCATTACAAGCATATAATTTCTGCCAATTGAATTTGAACTTTTAACTCTTGGAAGCCTTAAATTTTAGGTGGCAAGTTAAATACTTAGCATTTCTTAGATTAGTAATACCGTCACATTTTTAAGGATATATTTCCAATAAAATTAACAAAGACTTATTTAATTAATAGATTCATTTTGTGCTTTATTTTTTTCATTTTGGTACACTCAAAATAATATTTCAGTATTTTGTTATTTCAAAACATTTAGAGATTTAGTAAGTTTCATTCCTTAATGTAACCAACTCCAAATTTTTAAGTTACCAAAAATTTAAAAAATATGTTTAGAGATATGAGGTTGCCAAAGAAGTAGGGGAAGAAGGGATGAAGGCCTGTAGCCATTTGAATTTTAAAACCACCACATTTTTCATTCAGAGATAAAATATAAGGTTGCTCTACCTGGTTCTCCACTTTTACAGGGAGAAGATCCACTGGACCTTTCCACCAACAGAGATTGCAGTCAGCCCTCTCCTCAGTGACTACACCCTCACCATCAATATATTTATTTATAATTATTATTGAAAAGCTTTGCCACAAAGCCTTCATTTTAGTTATATCTATCTATTTAACTTTTAACAATTTTGAGCTTCCAAAGCCAGTTATCACCATCTAAGGCGCTTTACTTTGGCAAATTTTGCAGCAGAAAAAACTTCCTGGCTTTCATTGGCTTTAACGTGAACCTTGGAATATGGTCCATTATTATTTAAGAACTGCCCCTTATTATGGAAACACTAATCTTATTGCCTAAACACAGCCTGTATATTTTCCTTGTGTCATTTCACCATCTTATTAAGAAAAACAGTCTTGTGTTTGTACTATAACATCTGTGAGGAAATAGGGGTCAGTCCAAGAGGCCATCCAAAATCAGGTGGGGTGTGACTTCTCTTAAGCTAGTGTTTTTCTCTTCACGGGTACAGAAATCCCAGAGATATCCCTTAAGTTGTGAGGAATGTCTCATAAATCCAAATTTCAAATGACGGTCTGGGAAATAAAAGGAGACTTTTAATAACACTCTCGAGAGTGGGCATACATGTTACAGGATCACCAAGAGACTAGTAATTAATGGGTTGGGAGGTGTTTTAGATGTTTAGTAATGGCCTGTCCATCTACTGTTTCTTTTCTTATTAAATTAAATTGAAGGCATGCTTAATAGACTAACAATAAACAACCAAGACAGATTGATAATAATCAACAGACAAGTGCCCATAACATAGAGACAAGGCTTAATGAATCAGAGTAGTTTTCATAGATATTATCGTATTCTGCTCTTCATGGCATTGGCTGTCCTCTAAAGTTATTTTAGCTAAAATCTGCCTGTCCCAAGGTGTCATATGGTAATTTTCAGACAAAGCATTAAAGAGTCCTTTTGTAAAATGACTGTTAACCCCGTTTTCTCTAGCTGCTGTGCCTTTCCACACTAGAGTGGAGGACCCAGGGCTTAGGTATTACAGACTTTTGATCCCCAATACGAATTAGGCATAATGCAGTGCGAACAAGAGCAAACATAGTTCAAGATGACAATGTTACTTTTTTTCCTTGAGCCTGATTTCAAGGAGTACCTTTTGATATTTTAATTTCTTTATCCTTGAGCATACAAGTAAATGTTTACAATTATTTATTTATTTATTTTGCTTTATAATCAAACTTTCCTTCATTATAGCCTGGCAGAAATGAAAGATTTTCCGCCCACTTTTTGTTTCACTATTTCCAAAGCTGGCATGGGCTTTGTGCACAGAGAATTTTCCCCACCTTTTCAGTGCACTTCTCAGCTTTCTGGTAAAATGTCTTCATTTTTCACTCTGGTGAAATTTCTTCTCCAGATGCCCCCCATTGGGCGCCAGAATGCTGCAACCTTTTGCAGCAAGGATTCAGGATCAGGAAAAGGAGCTGAACACAAATGAATACACTAGACAACAAATATAAGTTTAGAAGACATAGGGGGGCCAGGGAGAGACCTTTCTCTCTAGCAGAGAAGCTCTCTGAACCCTAGCACCCATCAGCTTTTATTCACTTGGATTTAGGTTTCTCATATATGCCCTTTAGCAAAGCAAACAGGGTTATCAGGTTAGGAGATTACCTTCAGCCATTTTGCCAACAGCAGGGTAATATAATGCTGATTTTTCAGCCCTGCTGAATATCAAAGTTCATTGGCCCTCTAAGGGAGATACATGTACATATACATATACATATACATAAATATATATACATATACGTATTTCTGTATATTTGTGTATATATACCTTCACACACACACACACACACACACACACACACACACACACAAATATATATGTACTAGAGGCCCAGTGCACAAAAATTTGTTCACTGGTGCGGGGGTGTCCCTCAGCCCCACTTGTGCCCTCTCACAGTCTGGTACCCCTTGGGAGTTGCAAATTATAAGAGTTCATTCTTTGTTACAGCAGTTGAGTTTTCCATTGTATAGATGTTCCACAGTTTTTAATCCGTGCATCTGCTAATGGGCACTTAGACTGTTTCCAAATCTTAGCTATTGTAAATTGGGCGGGTATGAACATACAGTTGCATATATCTGTCCTGATTAATGTTACTCATTTCTTGAGATATATATGCCTAAAAGAGAGAGTACTGAATCAAATGGGAGCTCCATTTTTAATTTTTTGAGAAACTCTATATGGTTTTCCACAATGGTTGCAGCAGTCTGCATTCCCACCAGCAGTGCACAAGGGTTGCTTTTTCTCTGCATCCTCTCCAGCACTTGTGGTTTTTTTATTTTTTTTTTATAACAGCTATTCTGACAGGTGTGGATTGGTACTTCTCTCATTTTGATTTGCATCTCTTGGACTGTTAGTGCCTTTGAGCATTTTTTCCTATGTCTCTGGGCCTTATGTAAGTCCCCTTTCAAAAATTGTCCATTTAAGTCTATTGCCCGTGTTTTGATTGGATCGTTTATCTTCCTACTGTTAATTTGTGTGTGTTCCCTGTAAACATTGGAATTCAACACTTATCAGAGATACCATTGGCAAATGTGTTCTACTATGCAGTGGGCTTTCTTGTTGTTTTGTTCAGGATTTAGTTTGCCATGCAGAAGGTTTTTATTTTGATATAGACCATTTGTTTATTTTCCCCTTTGTGTGCGTTGCCTTCGGAGCTGTGTCAGTAAAGATATGCTAAGACATATGTGTAATATTTTGCTGCCTATGCAATCTTCTAAGATTTTTTTATATAGATTCCCAACTAACGTTCAAGTCCATTCTCCACTTTGAGTTTATTTTTGTGTAAGGTGTATGTTGGTGGTCTAGTTTCATTTTCTTCCTTGTTTCTGTCTGATTTTCATCATTTATTGAAGAGACTGTCTTGACTCCATTGTATGCTCTTGCCTCCTTTGTAAATTAATAATAGAGCGTAATGACTTGGGTCCACTTCTGGGTTCTCTGTTCTATTTCAGTGGTGTATACGTCTTTTCTAGTGGCAGTAGCAGGCAGTTTTGAGAATGGTGGCTTTATAATATAGCTTAATATCTGGTATTGTGAGCCTTCCATATTTTTTTCTTGTTCCCTGGATGGCTGAGGCTATTTTTACTCCATAGGAATTCTTGGAGAGTTTGTTCTTTGTCTGTGAATTATTCTGTTGATATATTAATGGAGATTACATTGAATCTATAAATTGCTTAGGGTAGTATGGACATCTTAATGATGTTAATTCTACCAACCCATCAACAAGGTATATTAGTCCATTGTTGATATCTTTATCTCCTTTTCAATGTTCTGTCATTTTCCAAGTACAGTTCTTTTACTTCCTTCATTGAGTTTTTTCCTTAATTCTTTTACTGCAATGGTAAGTGGGATACTTTTCTTAGTTTCTCTTTTTATGAGTTCATTCTTGGTGTATCAAAAGACATATTTTTGAGTGTTAATTTTGTATACTGATACATGACCAAATTCACTAATTATGTGCTTTTCCTGTTGGGATGACTTTTATTTCTTCATGTCTGAACACTATGGGAGCACTTCCTGTACTATGTCGAACAGGAATGGTGAAAATTGGCATCACTGTCTTGTTCCTGTTCTTTTAGAGGAAATGGTTTTAGTTTTTGCCCATTCAGTATGATGTTGGCTGTGGGTTTCTCATACCTTTATCATGTTGAGGTATACTCCATCTATTACCAAGTTGCTGAGAGTTTTTATCACAATTGTGTGTTGGGTTTTTTCCAGTTCTTTTCCTGTGTCTATCGATATGATCACGAGATTTTTGTCTCTCAGTTTGTTTATGAGTTGTATCACGTTTATTGATTTGTGAATATAATACCAGCCTTGCATCCCTGGTGTATATCCCACTTGATAATGGCATTTGGTCCTTTTAATATAATGCTGGATGCTATTTGCTAATACTTGGTTAAGGACTTTCGTATCTGTCATCATCAGCTATATCGGCCTGTAATTCTCTTTCTTTGTAGTGTTTTTACTTTGTTTGGGAATTAGAATAATGCTGGCCTCATACAAAGAGTTTGGAAGTATTCTTTCCTCTGATTTTCTGAAATAATTTGAGGAGTATAGATTGTAGTTTTCTGAATGTTAGGTAGAACTACCCTGTGAAGGTGTCCAGGCCGGAGCTTTTGTTGGTTGCAAGCGTTTTGATTACTGCTTCCATTTCATTAGTTGTTATGAGCCTATTCAGGTTTCTTAATTCTTACTGAATCACATTTGGTAGATTGCATTTTTTACTGACTTCATCTATTTCATCCACATTGTCCAGCATTTTGGCATATAGCTATTTATAGTATTTTGTTACAATCCTTTGAATTTCTGTGGTGCCAGTGCTTACTCCTCCACTCTTGTTTCTGATTTTACTTATTGGAATCATATGTGTTTGTTTCTTAATGAGTCTGGCTAATGGTTTATCAATTTTGTTTATCCTTTCATGGAACCAGCTTTTGGTTTCATTGAATTTTTTGTCTCTCTTATTTTTTCTGCTGTAATCTTTATTTTTTCCTTCCTTCTACTTACTCTTGGCTCTTCTTGTTGGTCTCTTTCTAATTCTTCAGTTGTAGGGATAAATAGTTTATTGCTGATTTTGTTATTTTTCTGAGATATGTCTATAGTGCTATGAACTTCCCTCTCAGAACTGCTTTTGCTGTTTCCCAGAGATTCTGTGTTGTTATTTGTTCATTTTCCTATTTTTCCAAATAATCTATGATATTTTCTTGATCTCACTGTAACAAGTTCAATTGTTTATTAGCCTTCTATTTAGTCTCTAAGTGTTTAAATGTTTTTGGGTGTTTTTACTCTATTTGATTTCTCATTTCACTCCACTGTGATCCAAGAAGATGCTTGATATGATTTAAAACTTCTTGAACTTGTAGGGACTTGTTATGTGTCCTACCATGTGGTCTATCTTTGGGAATGATCCATGTGCACTTGAGAAGAATGTATATTCTGCTCTGTTGGGGTGAAATGTCCTAAAATGTAAATTAAATCCATCTGATGCAGTGTGTTCTTTAGAGTCTCTGTATCATTATTTTGTCACATGGAAGACCTATCCAGTGAAGTCAGAGGAGTGATAAAAGTCTGCTACTATGACTGTCGTGTTTTCAGGCTCTCTTTTAAAGTCCCCTAGAAGTCTCTTTGGTTTTTGTTTGTTGGTTTGTTTGTTTGATATATATATCTACCTACCTGACTGACACCAGTCTGAACCCTCTTAGCCAATAGTTAAGAAATAAAGGAAGCCAAGATTATTCCACTCTATAGATGCCTTTTGGGATATTGATTTTCAGCTCTTTATTTAGAAGCCAAAGTGTCAGAGAGAAACTTTGGGCAACCCCTACCCGCTCCTGCTCAAAAATTCAGAGAGAGAGACCTTCTTCAGAAGATTGTTGCCTTTGCCTGATTGGAATGAAACATGGTAAACAAGAGGGCTTCAGCAGATGTCTATTGGCTAGTTTGCCCTCCTCCCCTGTGACACCATCAATCAGGAGTGTGGGAGGGGTTCCCAGACATTGTTGGTCCCAGGAGGCAGGGTTATAAATTCCAGCAGCTGCAGTTCAGCTCACCCAGCACACCTCCTGAGCCACAGCTGGACAGGGAAGGGACTGGGTCCAGGCTGGCTGGGCCCAGGACCTGGAGAAGAGGGGGAAAACAGAGGGGGATGACTCAGATGAACCTGGAGCTGTGCGAGCTCCATCTGTCATTGAGCAGCTGGCCTTCAGCTGAGTGTTCCTCTCCAAACAACCAACCTCTAACCCAGAAGTTACTCTCATGGGGAGGGCTGTACCCTCTTCGAGTCCAGTCTCTTGGAGGCCCGAATCTGGGTGAAGGGATGCCGCCCAGGGATGGAGGTTCCTGCCTTTCCCTCTGGGCTCCTGGATATTTATGCCAAAAGAATTTTCAAAAGGTGTGGTTCACAGAAATCGGGACACACACTGTGGCGAATGCACTCTGGCCACCCTGAATTCTCTCCGAGATCTTTCACATCGGCTAATCCTGCAGTGTACTGGGAGTGCAGAGGCCATTGCATGTGCCTGTTAGGAAATCAGGAGCCTATTGTACAGTGGGTGTCATGGAAGCACAAGTCAGCCCCCAATGCCTTCCTGATTTGCCCTCCCTGCTTTGGACCCCTGTTTAATCTCCCTCGTCTTAGTGTCTTCACCTGAAAACAACTGACAGCATTAAAGTTCAAACTGTCATGGCATGAGTCAGACTACAACATCAAAAGGCTAAGTTTTCCTTAGTCTGTAAGGGCTGTATGATGCTTAGTTTGAGAATGCAGCTTCCTTCATACTTAGGCTTACTGTAGGTGATTGTAGACAAAAGTATGTACCCCTTCCACCTCACCTCTATTTCATCCCCTCACAGGACAGGCTAGACTCAGCCTCTCTCAGCTGTGCAGGAGTGTGTGTATGCACACACACTCACACACACACACACACACACAAACACACAGCAGCTCCTTCAAAAGCATCCAGCTTCCCTCTCTTCCACTACTGAAGGGTTTTTAAGTCATGATCGTGATCATTATTATGCAGTGCTGGTTGACTGACATTTTTCATGTTTCTAAAATGAAAATACATCTTCACCACCAGTCCAGGAGAGGAAATTGTAATAAAGAACCCTGTAAAAAATACAGGAAGATATTTTACAATGACTAGCATTATCATTTTTAGTGAACATGTGGACTGCTTTAAGATATTCATAAATATGATTTGCTGATTTCCCAGGAGAGTAGGGCCCAAGAACTGTTAGTCCCTGTTCCTTATGCAGGCTTACTGTCACCTAGGAACATGGTGAACATTGTGAGGCAATGGGTGAAGCAATGGAATAAATGAATGTTATATTCACATTTAACTTTACAAGAATAGGGTTGCATTATGCAATCAGTCGGGTGGCCTGCATTTTGCTTTTGATATAACAGACCATGTCTTTTTAGTGCATCAACCTCTGCAATGCTGACAAACAACCGGATCATCATGAACATAAGGGTGGACAAACTTCAAATAGATTCCCTTTGAATTTCACCTTCCCTGGATACATCCATTGCCCTCTCTGTCACTGTGCCCCAGTGTCTCTTGCATTCTCAAATTGGCTAAGCACTTTACTCTCTCAGAAATTGTGCAGTCTGTCCTCATGCCCTGAACAGGATCCTTCCAAGCCCCTGATGGCCCCTCCTTGTACAACTCTCAGGCAGAAGTCTACCTACCTCTGTAACTTTCCATACCAGCACCTTTGTTCTCTTGACAGAATTAGTTACAAAGAGCCATTTGTAGATAATGGTCTTTTGGGTTTTGGTGTGTGTGTGTGTGTGTGTGTGTGTGTGTGTGTGTGTGTGTGTGTTTTCTATTGTCATCCTAAACTCTGTGAGGAGAGACTGTGTGTAGCTCTGAGCATGGGATAAGCAGCCACTCAGGAAAAAAATAGCTGCCAAATGCATCAAGGAGAGAGGGGGGAGGGCTATGCTGAATCTCTAGTTCCCAGGTGAAATAGTGGAGTTGTTTCTGTTTCTGCTTTTTATCTGCTCTGCTCTAGGTGACAAACCCAAATCCACTGAGGCTGAGTGCAGTGGCCTCATTTGTCCTCATTCCTCCATCTATGTAGTTGGAAGTCTTAAACTCTGCTAGTTCATAGGCATTGGGAACGTCTGGAGGAATGGTAGGGTAGGAACACACTAGAAGCCAGCCTTACCACCCTGCTGTTACGCTCCACCCCCCTGACCTCTCCACAGCCTATGGTGAAGAGATGCAGGATCACCTGCATGACAGGGACACAGTGTCCTCAGCCCACTCTCCCTCTCAGATAAGGTCTCACAGTTTGCAGAGTCTGAATATTCCCCAAGTCTGAGTGTGGAAGAGAAAGGCAGCACAAATGTGTCTGAGGCTGCCTGTGACTACTTGAGCCAAGTTAAGCAGAGACAGCGTTGAACCACACAATGAATGTTTACTCCAAGGATGCGGTCAGTATGGGGCGAGGAGTCGCTCACCCTGGAAATTCAGCTCTCAGCCTCTTGGGGAGAAGATAGCTATCTGTAGCTGCCAGCTGCAAGTGTGACATGCAAAGGGGAGGGGAGGGCCTGCTGTCTGGACCTTCAGGAGCTCAAAGGCTGACCACAAGGTGGCTAATCTTCTATGACCTTAGCAACAGCTCAGCCCCTTCCTGGGATGAGATTGGAATGGTCAGCCTTCCTAAGAAAGATCCCAGGAGGGGGTCAGGGTGCGGGCACAGCTGCCAAATCAAAGCCTGTCCTGTGCCTGGTCTCTTTGCAAAATGCAATTCTTTTCTGAGTAATGGGCCATGGAGGCAGCCTATGTTTTCAGTAGAGCCTGTTTCATCCTCCAGTGTCCCAGGGCCTCGTATTTATAGTTTGTAAGTAATGATTAAACAACTGCGGCTCTATTCTTATTACAAGCCCTTCCTCACTAAGAGAAGCTGATTTCCAAGGACGCCCAGGAGATGCCTCAGGCCAGCTTGGATGACAGGGCTGGGCCTAAGCTTTGCTCTTCCCCTCTCCCTCTCTCCTCACAAGCCTGGCTTTTGTCTCCTAAAGAGACTATGGAAAAGCAGGCAGCAAAACCTGCCAGACTGAGCATGCCAGGCCCCCTATGTGCCCTGGAGGTGCCACCTGAGATTTGAACCCTGGGTTAAGGTTCAGCTAAGGGGCAGCTCTGGCAGAGCCTGAGCACCAGGCTGTGGCTGGTGCCTCCCCACCTCCCCTCAGCTTTGTTGGTCTGCTCCTCCTCAGGAGCCTCCTGCCCACTCCTTCTGCTTTCAGGCCCAGGTGTGACTTTGCCAAAGGGATTTGTTGGTGAGAGGAGAACCCCTTCCTGAGGGAGCAGGAAGGCAGGGAGGCTGCCATCACCTGAAGGCTTAGGGGAGGTGAGCAGAGCAAAGGCTGGATTCCAGGCTTGTCAAAGAGCTATGATGACCCAAACCCCAGGGGTAGACTGAGGAGGGCACCTGTGGAGAGAGACAATGTAATTGCATCTGGCCAGCTCTCCTCTGCCCCGGGGATTACTAAAATGTCCCCATCCAGACAGTAGGGACAGTGGGCTAGCCCAGGGCAGGGCGCTCTTTTCTAGACAGAGGGCTGCGGTGGGGTGGGAGTGGGGCGCCAAGCCTGGCCAGGGAACAAGGTAGGTAAGTGGCAGCCACAACCACAGAGGGAAAGGGGTCCCCAGAAATACAGACAGGGTGTTGAGTGGGAGGTTAGCTGGGGGTCGTGGCCTCCTGTTTCTCCCTCCACATCGGGACCGCCCCCACCCTCATGCCTGGAAGCACAGGGTTTCCCTGACAGCCACCCACCCTCTGCCACCCCTTGCAACCTGGTGGGTGTGGCACAGGCGCCCCTGTCCCCACCTTCTCTGGGCCTGTTAAGACATGACCCCCCTCCAGCTCCCTGATCTTGGGTTGCTCCTGATCTCGTGATCTCGCGAGATTTCGCCCCCAAAGGAACCAGGGCGCAGCCCCAGGAAGCTTGCCAGGCAGCGCCCCCCACTGCTTCCTTCCCTCCAGCCTCCTAACTTAGCTGGAGACCATGCTGTGAGGAGCGTGGCCTGTTGAAAAGGTAATCGCACACCCTGGGTTCTTGCTGTCTCCAGGGGTGAACTTTCTGTTGCGGGGGTGAACTGCTCTAGTCACTGGCAACCCGCAGCCCCTCCCGCTCCGGCTTTTTCCATCTGAAAATGAGTTCCCACCTGGTTGTCCTGAAGGCCTGAGGTCCAAACCTGGCTCGCTGGCGTGAGGCCTTCCGCTTGCTGCGCCAGAGTGGGAGCTCGCTGAGGGGACTTACACGCAACAATTCATGGAACTCTGGCGTCGGCCTTTATTGTGTGACCTCAGCTGGCCGAGTTTGCAGTTGACCAAGAGGGTCCCCACAGCCCTCGGCGCCAACTCCCCCGGGATCTGGGTCCTCAAGTCTGTGGGCTCTCAGGCCAGCCCAGCCCTGCTCAGGGCGTGGGAGACAGAGAGGGGGCAGAAAAGTGGCTGCTGGACAGTGGAGAGGGCGCTTTCCGCAGAGCACCAGGGCCGTCACTCATCATTGTCCTCTGGTTCAGCTGGTGAGAAAGCGCTGGTCAGGCTGGGACATAAGAGGTGATTCCCACTGAGAGCGGCAGAGCCCTCTCCTGGTGTGAGTGTGCGTGTGCCTGAGTGTGTGTGAGTGTGTGTGAATTCTCACCTGATGATATGTTCCTGGGTTCCTTTTCATTCTTATTACTAATTAAGGTATTACATATGTGTTCTTATCCCCCACTGCTCCCACACCCCCACCCCCACCCCGCAAGCATGTCCTCACGCTCACCACCACCCTTGGTGTTTGAGTCCATTGGCTAGGCTTATAGGCATGCATACAAGCCCTTTGGTTGATCTCTCCCCCTTAACCCCACCCTCCCCTACCTTCCCTCTGAGGGTGATGGTCTGATCCATGCTTCTCTGTCTCTGGATCTGGTTTTGTTCATCGGTTTATGTTGTTCATTATAATCCACAGATGAGTGAGGTCATGTGATATTTCTCTTTCTCGGACTGACTGACTGGCTTTGCTTAGCATAATGCTCTGCAGCTCCATACATGCTGATGCAAATGGTCAGTGCCCCTTCCTTTTTTGCAGCAGTGTACTATGCCAGTGTGTAGATGTACCACGGCTTTTTAACCCACTCATCTGCTGACGAGCACTTAGGCTGTTTCCAAATCTTAGCTATTGTAAATTGTGCTGCAGTGAACATAGAGGTACATGTATCCTTTCGGATTGGTAATTCTAGGTTCCTGGGATATATTCCTAGAAGTGGGATCACTGGGTCAAATGGAAGTTCCATTTTTAGTTTCTAGAGGAAACTCCATACTGTTCTCCATAGAGGCTGCACCAGTCTGCATTCCCACCAGCAGTGAAGGTGGGTTCCTTTTTCCCCCCATACTCACCAGCACATGCCCTTTGTTGATTTGTTGATGATAGCCATTCTGACAGCTGTGAGGTGGTACCTCATTGTCCTTTTGATTTGCGTCTCTCAGATGATTAGTGACTCTGAGCATTTTTTCCTGTGTCTCTTGGCCTTCCTTTTGTCCTCTTTGTAAAAAATATCTATTTAGGTCCATTGCCCATTTTTGTGATTGGTTTGTTTATCTTCCTTTTGTTAAGTTGTATGAGTTCCCTGTAAATGTTGTAGATGAAACCCTTATCAGAG
The DNA here is from genome assembly GCF_964212035.1 of Myotis nattereri. Taxonomy (NCBI): domain Eukaryota; kingdom Metazoa; phylum Chordata; class Mammalia; order Chiroptera; family Vespertilionidae; genus Myotis; species Myotis nattereri. The sequence goes on along the minus strand of NC_138094.1, from coordinate 32,783,159 downwards.
AGAACATTGGCAAATATGTTCTCCCATGTAGTGGGCTTTGTTGTTGTCTTGTTGATGGTTTCTTTTGCTATGAAGAAGCTTTTGATTTTGATGTCATCCCATTTGTTTATTTTAAGTTTATTTTCCATTGCCCCAGGAGCTGTGTCTGTGAAGAGATTGCTTCCGTATATATCTGAGACTCTGCTGCCTATGGATACCTCTATTATTTTTATGGTTTCCAGCTTTATGTTCAAGTTATTTATCCATTTTGAGCTTATATTTATGCATGGTGTCAGTTGGTGGCCTAGTTTCATTTTTGCATTTGTCTGACCAAATATCCCAGCACCATTTATTGAAGACACTGTCTTATCTCCATTGTATGTTTTTGCCTCCTTTGTCAAGTATTTATTGAGCTTGGTGGTTTGAATTGGTTTCTGGGTTCTCTATTCAATTCCAATGGCCTATATGTCTATTCTTGTGCCAGTGTCAGGCAGTTTTGAGCACAGTAGCTTTGTAATACAGCTTGATATCTGGTATTGAGATCCCTCCTACGTTGTTCTCCTTTCTCAAGATTGCTGCCACTATTCGTGGTCTTTTTTTAATTCCAGATGGATTTTTGGAGGGTTGGTTCTAGGTCTGCGAAATATGCTGTTGGTATTTTAATGCGGAGTGCATTGAATCTATAGATTGCTTTGGATAGTATAGCCACTTTAATGATGTCATTTCTACCAATCCATGAACAAGGTATGTTCTTCCATCTGTTTATGTCTTCCTCTACCTCTTTTTTCAACATCTTCTAGTTTTCTGAGTGGAGGTCTTTTACCTCCTTAGCTAAGTTTATCCTAGCTTTCTTAATTTTTTTGGTGGGATGGTAAATGTGATACTTTTTTCAATCTCCTTTTCTGTAGGTGTATTAAAATGCCACTATTGGTGTATAAAAAATGCCATATATTTCTTGGCGTTAATTTTGTACTCTGCTACATTGCCGAGTTCATTTATTAAGTTTACTAAACTTTTGAAGGAGTGTTTGGGTTTTTCTATGAACAGTATCATGTCAATTGCAAATAATGACAATTTACTTCTCCTTTTCCAATTTGGGAACCATTTATTTACTTTTCTTGTGTGATCACTGTGACTAGGACTTCCAGTACTGTGTTGAACAGGAGTGGTGAAAGTGGGTGTCCCTTTCTTGTTCCTGTTCTAGAGGGAAATGGTTTTAGTTTTTGCCCATTGAGTATGATGTTGGCTGTAGGTTTGCCATATAAGGCTTTTATTATGTGGAAGGATGATCCTTCTATTCCTACTTTGCTGACTGTTTTTATCAGAAAAGGCTGTTGCAGTTGGTCAAATGCTTTTTCTGCACCAGTTGATATGATTGTGTGGTTTTTCTCTCTTAATTTGTTTATGTGATGTTTCATGTTCATTGATTTGCAGATATTGTACATACTTGCATACCTGGAATAAATCTCACTTGGTCATGGTGTATGATCTTTCTAATGTAATGCTCTATCCGGTTTGCTAGAATTTAGGTGAGGATTGCAGCATCAATGTTCATCTGGAATATTGGACTGTAAGTCACTTTCTTTGTGTTGTCTTTTTCTGGTTTTGGGATTATGGTAATGCTGGCTTCATGAAAAGATCTTGGAAGTATGCTGTCCTCTTGAATTTTTTGAAATAGTGTTAGAAAGATTGGTTTTAGTTCTTCTTTGAATGTTTCGAAAAACTCCCCTGTGAAGCCATCTGGTCCAGTGCCAGCCACTCATGTGCTTGCTGCTCTCTGCTGGGTGTCAGCAGCTTCCTAGCTTGTCACACACAGCACCTGGCCCTTCGTTCACTTTTTATTGCTATTCCTTTCTTTTTCTTCTACCTTCCACTCTTCTAACTTGGGCCCATCAACGAGGGAGCTCATTTTCCCATTTTTAAGTACATTTCTTATTGATTTCAGAGAGGAAGGGAGAGGGAGAGATGGATAAAACATCAATAATGAGACAAAATCATTGGCTGGCTTTCTCCTGCACATCCACCTGGGGATCCAGTTGTGAACTCCGGCCCCTGCTCCAACTGAGAATTGAATTATATCCTCTTGGTTCATAGGCCTACTGAGCCACACTGGCCATCACACTCTGCTTCTTCTAGTGGGAAGAGAAAATGCTAAAGTCTCTGTAACAGTCGGTGAGCTCCCCACCCCCCCAAAAAAGAGGATAAGAGAACAAGGCTCAGAAAAGGTATATCTCTTACTGCAAACGCTCTCTTTCTCATCCTCTCTCTCTCCTATTACGTCTCCCTCTCCCTGTCCCTCTGTCTGACATGCACCTTGTTTTCCCATCCCAACCTTCACAGGAAATAGTGTCCATAATGGGAATCAGAACCTTTGGAATTTGGGGAAAAGTATACAAATGGGCAGGTTCTGAGGGAGGAAGGACATAGGCAAAACATCCTGTGGTCTGGGTGTTAATTCCTCTGCACAAAGAGATCGTGCCCATTACCTTGTGTGGAGATTCACCTGTGGGGCCAACTTATGTAAAGCTCCTGTCAGCATGTCCTCCTCTGGAATTGCCCACTGGTATTAGCATTGATGATATTTATTAACCACCACATGCTAGATAAGGAAGAAAATAAAAGTCAGTGCACCCTGGCCAGTGTGTCTGGGCATTGTCCTGTGCACCAGAAAGTTCACCGATTTGATTTCTGGCCAGGGCACATGTCCAGGTTGCAGGTTCAGACCCAGGCATCCAATATTGTTTCTTTCTCACAGGAATGCATGCTTCTGTGTCTGTCTCTCTCCATTCACCTCTCTCTAAAGAATTAATTTTAAAAACCCACCATATTAAAACACAACAAAAGAAAACTCATTGCTGCATGTTGCCTCTAAAACCAAGTGTCCTGCACTTGACGCTTTATTTGTTCTCGAGACCACAATGAGAAACCTAGCACAATTCTTTATTGGAATCTGGACTTTTCCACCAAAATATTCAGAAAAGCATAGTATTAAGGCAATGAGGCTTAGAAAGCTTAGATAGAGACCACATCTGTGAAGATGGGCACAGAAGGGGCCTGGATAGGAGGTGACTGCTGGTGCACAGGCATCTTGTACATGAAGGCCCTATGGGCAGGGTCTCTATGCCATCAGAAAGCAAACAGGGAGAGCAAGGCACACACAGTAGGTTCCTTACTACTAGAATGTACCCCAGAGTCCAACAATCTGCCCAGCAGTCAGGCAGGCTGGATACAGGGCAGCTGGAGCACACGAATGTCAAAGGGAAGACTCTGAATAAAGAAGAGCCAAAGCCTGGCCTGCTTGTCTCAGTGGATGAGTTTCGACCTGTGAACCAGGAGGTCAGGGTTCAATTCCCAGGTCGTGACATGCCCATTTTGTGGGCTTTTAGACCAGTAGATGTCTTGTAGGAGGCAGCCAATCAATGATTCTCTCTCACCATTGATGGTTCTAACTCTTTCTCCCTTTCCCTTCCTCTGTGAAATCAATAAAAAAATATATATCTAAAAGTATGTACATAGCTTAGGGTTTTGATACCCTGAATATCCGTTTAGAAATACAAGAAGGAGCCTTTTGTCATGGTCAGGATTTCTTTTTTTTTTTTTAGCAGTCTTTTTTTTTTTAATATATTTCATCGACTTTTTACAGAGAGGGAGGGAGAGAGATAGAGAGTCAGAAACATCGATGAGAGAGGAACATCGATCAGCTGCTTCCTGCACATTTCCCACTAGGGATATGCCCGCAACCAACGCACATGCCCTTGACCGGAATCAAACTCGGGACCCCTCAGTCCTCAGGCCGACGCTCTATGCACTGAGCCAAACCGGTTTCGGCGTCATAGTTAGGATTTTTATGCTGTTCCTTCTTCCCCTTTAATCTTCCTTTCTAGTCCACTTCCCCATGGGATTGTATATAAAGTGATCTATTTCATGCTGGGACGTTTTGTATTGTTTGTCTTGTTGTATTTCTCTGTACCATAATACGTTATCAGTACAAACCTACAGTGGAAAAATTAGGCTGAGTAAATTGGGCATCCAAATGGCTTTATTAAGTATTTCACCAATCCAGGAGCATACCAGCTGGCAATGAAAAATGGGCTCACTGAGCCATACCATCCATGGTTTGTTCCACCACACAACGCGCAATCTGACAGGCTAGATTTTAAAATCCTTAAAAAGTTGAGGTCCCAGCTTCCAAAATTTTCAACTAATTTCACATACACTATTTCAATGAAAAGAATGTTAAAAAAACACACATTATTGGGGTAATATTTAAAATTGAAGTTGGAAGGCTTGTTGATAACTATACACTCAACAGTCCAAGAGGTGAGTTTTTAAAAACCTTTCCCATTCATGATGTTTGTTTATATTCACTAATAAAAATACTGAGGATTCAAGATAACTCAGAGTTTGAGTGATCATACCCTTTGTGGTGCATTAAATGTCAAATAGTTGCAGAGAAAGTGCATGAATAGTTCACCAATAAAATACATATCACAATCTAGGGGCGCTTTTGTTTACTCCATCCAGAAGCATAGTCCGGAAAGCTAACTGGTTCCATTTAAGTGGTAATCTCTATTTCAATCTTAGTATAACCACTTCAGAAAGTGCTGATGTCATTTAAATAAGCAAAAGGATGCCTGCATTTATACTTCTTCAAACTTTTATATCATTCCGTATTCAATTTTTCTCTATTTCTACTATTCCTTTCAAGGTTGAGGACATACAAAATGTCACAGGAAGGAGGTCAAGAATTGTTTTGCAGCCTTGGTGGAGGTTCCCCAATCCTTTTTCCATTTAGGTTGTCCAAAGAAAATATGTAAATTGTTTACCCTTCCTAACTGGAAACAGGGCAGTATGCCATGAAGAAGTAACACACTGCTTCATTTATTTCTTTTATCATTATTGTTCAGATTATTACAGTTGTTCCACTTTTCCCCCCATAGCTCCCCTCTACCCAGTTCCCACCCCACCTTCTGCCCTTACCCTGACACTGTCCTCATCCATAGGTGTACGATTTTTGTCCAGTCTCCTCCCATGCCCCCCACACCCCCCCACATCCCTTTCCCTTGCAAAAATTTTCAGTCCACCCCCTCTCTATGCCCAATTCTATTATATTCACCAGTTTACTCTGATCAGAATTTTTATTCACTTGATTTTTAGATTCACTTGTTGATATGTATCTGTTGTTCATAATTTTTATCTTTACCTTTCCTTCTTCTTCCTCTTCTTAAAGAATACCTTTCAGCATTAATTATAAAAAAATATGGAACGCTCCATGAATTTTGATGTCATCCTTGCGCAGGGGCCATCCTAATCTTCTCTGTATTGTTCCAATTTTAGTATATGTTCTGCCGAAGCAAGCACAGTTCTCTTTCTTTTTTAATAACTATATGTATCATTTGGAAACATTAAGATCTCAGTATGTTTTTAAAAGAATGAATGAATGCACTCTTTCATGAGCCGATAGTCTTCTTATTTTAAGTTTATAATTGTCTTTTTTTTTCTTTATTTTATTTTATTTATATTTTATTTTATTGCTCACAGTCTTACAAAGGGTATTGCATATGTGTCCCTTTTTTTCCCCCCGACCTTGACAATCCCCTGGCCTTCCCTACCCCCCAGTGTCTTATGTCCATTGGTTATGCTTATATGCAGCATACAAGTCCTTTGGTTGATCTCTTACCCCCCTCCCTCCTGCACCCCACTCCTTCCCGGCCTTCCTGCTACAGTTTGACAATCTGTTTGAGGCTGCTCTGCCTCTGTATCTATTATTGTTCAAAAGTTTACAATGGTCTCTATTATCCATGAATGAGTGGTATTTTTCCTTCACTGACTGGCTTATTTCACTTAGCATAATGCTCTCCAGTTCCATCCATGCCTTTGCAAATGGTAAGAGTTCCTTCTTTTTTACAGCAGCATGGTATTCCATCATGTAGATGTACCACAGTTCTCAAATCCATTCATTTACTGATGGGCACTTAGGCTGTTTCCAGATCTTAGCTATGGTGAATTGTGCTGCTATGAACATATGGGTTCATATATCCTTTCTGATAGGTGTTTCTGGTTTCTTGGGATATATTCCAAGAAGAGGGATCACAGGGTCAAATGGGAGTTCCATTTTTAGTTTTTTGAGGAAGTTCCATACTGTCTTCCATAGTGGCTGCACCAGTCTGCATTCCCACCAGCAGTGCACAAGTGTTCATTTTTCTCCACATCCTCTCCAGCACTTGTCGTTTGTGGATTTGTTGATGATAGCCATTTTGACAGGTGTGAGATGGGACCTCATTGTTGTTTTGATTTCCATCTCTCAGATGATTAGTAACTTTGAGTATGTTTTCATATGTCTCTTGGCTTTCTGAATGTCCTCTTTTGAAAGGTGTCTATTTAGGTCCTTTGCCCATTTTTTGATTGGATTTCTTATGTTCCTTTTGTTAAGTCGTATGAGTTCCCTATAAATTTGGAGATTAGGCCCTTATCAGATATGACATTGGCAAATATGTTTTCCCACACAGTGGGTTTTCTTGTTGTTTTGTTGATGGTTTTTTGCTGTGCAGAAGCTTTTTATTTTGATGTAGTCCCATGTGTTTATTTTCTCTTTAGTTTCCAATACCCTAGGAGCTGTATCAGAGAAGAAATTGCTTCAGCATATGTCTGAGATTTTGTTGACTTTAGATTCTTCTAGTATTTTTTATGGTTTCCTGTCTTACATTTAAGTCCTTTATCCATTTTGAGTTTATTTTTGTGTATGGTGTAAGTTGTTGGTCTAGTTTCATTTTCTTGCATGTATCTGTCCCATTTTCCCAACACCATTTATCTTGACTCCATTGTATGTTCTTTCCTCCTTTGCCACATATTAATTGAGCATATTGGTTCCGGCCGATTTCTGGGCTCTCTATTCCATTCCATTGATCTATATGTCTGTTCTTGTGGGAATACCAGGCAGGTTTGAGAACAGTGGCTTTGTAATACAGCTTGATATCTGGTAGTGAGATCCCACCTACTTTGTTCTTTCTCAGGATCGCTACAGCTATTCGGGGACCTTTTTATTCCAGATGAATTTTTGGAGAGTTCGTTCTAGGTCTGTGAAATATGCCGTTGGTATTTAATGGGAAGTGCGTTGAATTTATAGATTACTTTGGGTAGTGTGGACATTTTAATGATTTTGATTCTACCAGTCCAAGAACATGGTCTGTTCTTCCATGTGTTTATGTCTTCCTCTATCTCATTTTTCAACGCACTGTAGTTTTCTGAGTAGAGGTCTTTTACCTCCTTAGTTAAGTTTATTCCAAGGTAGCTTAATTTTTTTGGTGCGATGGTAAATGGGATTATTTTTTTAGTCTCTCTTTCTGTAAGTTCACCATTGGTGTATAGAAATGCCATCCATTTCTTGACCTTAATTTTGTATCCTGCTACATTGTCGAATTCATTTATTAAGTCTAATAGTTTTTTGATGGAGTCTTTAGAGTGTTTTATCTCTAATATCATGTCATCTGCAAATAAGGAGAGTTTTACTTCTTCTTTTCCAATTTGGGTGTCTTTTATTTCTTCTTCTTGTCTAATTTCAATGGCTAATACTTCCAGTACTATATCGAACAGAAGTGGTGAGAGTGGGCATCCCTGTCTTGTTCCTGTTCTTAGGGGAAATGGTGTTAGTTTTTGTCCATTGAGTATGATGTTGGCTGTGGGTTTGTCATATATGGCTTTTATTATGTTGAGGTATGATCCTTCTACTCCCACCTTGCTGAGAGTTTTTATCAAAAATGGGTATTGGATTATGGCTAATGTTTTTTCTGCATCAATTGATATGACTATGTGGTTTTTTCTTTCAATTTGTTTATATGATTTATCACATTTATTGATTTTCGGATATTGTACCATCCTTGCATCCCTGGGAAAAATCCAGCTTGGTCATGGTGTATGATCTTTCTGATATACTGCTGGATCCGATTTGCTAAGATTTTGTTGAGGATTTTGGCATCTTTGTTCATGAGGAATATTGGCCTGTAATTCTCTTTCATTGTGTTGTCTTTACCTGGTTTTGGTATTTGGGTGATGCTGGCTTTATAGAATGATCTTGGAAGTGTTCCTTCCTCTTGGATTTTTTTTAGTAGTCTGAGCAGGATAGGTTTTAGTTCTTCCTTGAATGTTTGGTAAAACTCCCCTGTGAAGCCGTCTGGCCCGGGCTTTAGTTTGTTGGTAGTTTTTTGATGACTGCTTCAATTTCTTGCATAGTTATTGGCCTTTTGAGATGTTTTGATCCTTCCTGATTGAGTTTTGGAATGTTGTATTTTTCTAGGAATATGACCATTTCCTCCGGGTTGTCTAATTTGTTGGAGTTGAGTTGTCCATAGTATTTTTTAACAATCATTTATATTTCTGTGGGGTCTGTTGTTATTTCGCCTCTATCGTTTCTGATTTTGTTTATTTGGGTCCTCTGTCTTTGCTTCTTGGTGAGCCTGGCTAGAGGTTCATCAATCTTGTTCATCCTTTCAAAGAACCAGCTCTTGGTTTCATTGATTTTATATATATATTTTTTGATCTCTATGTCATTTTTTTCTGATCTAATCTTTATTATCTCCTTCCTTCTGCTCACTCTGGGGTTTTCTTGTTGCTCTCTTTCTAGTTCTTTGAGTTGTAGAGTTAGATGATTTACTACCATTTTTTCTTGTATTTTGAGATAGACCTGTAGAGTTATAAACTTCCCTCTCAAGATTGCTTTCATTGTGTCCCATAGGTTTTGGATTGTTGTGTTTTCATTGTCATTAGTTTCCAGGATGTTTTTAATTTCTTCTTTGATCTCATTGGTAAACCAATCAATATTTAATAACATGCTATTCAGCTTCCAAGTGTTTAAGTATTTTGGGTTGTTTTTATTGTCGTTTATTTCTAATATTATGCCATCGTGATCTGAGAAGATGCTTGGTATGATTTCAATCTTCTCGAATTTGGGGAGACTTTGTTTGTGTCCCGATATGTGGTCTATTTTTGAATATATCCCATGAGCCCTTGAGAAGAATGTATATTCCTTGGCTTTGTGGTGCAGTGTTCTCAAGATGTCAATTCAATCCATCGGGTCCAGTGAGTCATTTAATATTGCTGTTTCTTTGCTGATTTTTTTTCTAGAGGATTTAATCAGTGATGGAGGTGGTGTATTAAAGTCCCCTACTATGATTGTATTGTTGTCGATCTCTCCTTTGATATCTTCCAGGAGGTTTTTTTTTTGTGTGTGTGTGTGTGTGTTTTTTTTTTTAATGTATCTGTGTGCTCCTGCATTGGGTGCATATATGTTTATCAGGGTTATATCTTCTTGTTTTATTGATCCCTTTAGTATTATGAAGTGGCCTTCCTTATCTCTTGTTATGGCCTCACTTTGAGGTCTATTTTGTCTGATATAAGTATAGCTACCCTAGCTTTTTTTTTGTTTCCATTTACCTGAAAGATATATTTTCATCCCTTCACTTTCAGACTGTGTGAGTCCCTTCTTCTGAGGTGGGTCTCTCATAGACAGCAAATGTATGTGTCATGTTTGGTTTATCCATTCAGCCACTCGATGTCTTTTGGTTGGAGCATTTGGTCCATTTACGTTTAAATTTATTATTGAAAGATACTTGTTGTAGCCATTTCTTTTTGTGTGTGGCTGTTTTCTTTCTGAGCTTTTTATTTCTTCTTTTTTGCACCAGTTCCTTTCGCATTTCTTGCATTGCTGGCTTGGTGGTGATAAACTCCCTTAGCCTTTTTTTGTCTGTGAAGCTTCTTATTTCCCCTTCAACTTTGAATGATAGCCTTGCTGGATAGAGTATTCTTGAATTCAGTCCTTTACTTTGCATCACTTGCAAATATCGTCCTTTTTTTTTTTTTTTTTTGCCTGATGTTTCTCTTGAGTAATCATTTGATAATCTAATGGGAGATCCCTTGAATGTAACTTTCCGTCTCTCTCTTGCAGCCTTTAAGATATTCTCTTTGTCCTGAACTTTTGCCATGGTAATTATGATGTGTCTTGATGTGTTTCTTTTCAGGTTCACCTTGTTTGGGACTCTCCGTGCTTGAGTGTTTTTTTTCTTCCCCACCTCAGGGAAGTTTTCTGATATTATTTCTTCCAGTAGGTTTTCTAACCCTTGTTCCTCTTGCTATAGTCCTGGCACCCCTATTATTCGTATGTTGTTTCATTTCATGTTGTCCAATAGTTCCCTTAGGCTCTCCTTCTCTCTTTTAATTTTTTTTCTCCAGTTGCTGTTCAGTTTGGGTGTGTTTTGTTTCCCTGTCTTCTAATTTGCTAATTCGGTCCTCGATTTCTCCTAGTCTACTGTTGAAACTTTCAATGGTGTTTTTTTATTGCAACTTCATAAAGGGACCTTCTAGTCTTGCTTCTTCCCCAAACCCACCATTTGATTTTACCCATTCTTAAATAACAGAAGACCTACTTTTTAAAAATTAAATATCATCCATTTCTTAGTATCATTTTCAGTCTCTTTTGGTGCACTGGGATTTTCAGTCATTTTTTTTTTCATTCACTTTTTCTATGCTTTAATAAATCTTTTGCACAGGTAAGTACATTTAGTTGGAGCTATAAGACAACATCAAAACAGACAAAAAAGAGGCATTCTGGATCTTATCAAAATAACTATATTGAGGAAATTCTTGACTAAATCTTACCTTCAGAAATACTTCCACCCCTTCTCCCACTTAAAACAATTTGTAACCTTCCACTTACAATAAAATAATTTATAGTATAGTTAACCTTGAACATCGTTTTATATTCTTTAAAAGCATTACTTCAAAACCCAGAAAATTCTCCGAAAAATTCTACAAGTAAATAGCAAATGTTATTGTACCTGAGCTTATGAATTTAAAATTTTCAGTCACAGTGGCTGCAGAATTTTTTCAATGTTGGTTTTATAATATGTAGGCAGCATAATGTATCTGTGTGTTTTGTTGTTGCTAATCCAAGTAGAGGACCTTTTTCTATTGTTTTTTTTTTCAACAGAAAGCATGGAAGGGGAGGTGGGAGTGAGGAGAGAGAGAGAGAGAGAGAGAGAGAGAGAGAGAGAGAGAGAGAGAGAGAGAGACATCATGGTTAACATTACTTTTGAATGAGCATACACCATGACAAAGTGGATACGTTCTGGGGAAGTAGGATAATACAACATCCAGAAATCAATAAACATGATGCATCACGTAAACAAATTGAGAGATATTCATAGGAATTGATGCAGAAAAAGCATTTGATAGAATCCAACACCCAATCCTATATAATAAGACAGAAACATGCAACTTAATCATCCCTCTGCTATGCTCAAGCCACACCTACACGCCACACCCACAAGCCAATCAGGAGTGTGTTTACAAATTAACCCAACTAAGATGATGGTGGCCATGGAGCTGGAGTAAGCAGGAGGCTTGGGTTGCTCCCTGCGATGGAGGAAGCCAAGCTTCCCGCCTGCTCTGGCAAGCGCTTGGCTTCACTCAATGCTAGAAAGTTTCAATTATAGAAGATAAATAAATTCTGATACCTGCTTCCAGCCAACCTCTACTCAAGGACGGGCTAGGAGCCTGGGTTGCCAGGGACAATGCAGGTTTCCAGCCAGACCTGGGCTCTGCTCAAGGCTATAAGTTTCAATTATAGAAGATAGCTAAATCCCAGAAAAACAGAAAAAAGAGAAAAAGGAGAGGCTGGGAGCGTAGGTTGCCCAGGGACATGGCAGGCCTGGAAATGGCCATCAGCCCCTCACCCATGCTCGCCGGGAACCCCAGCGGGACTCTCCCACCCTGAAGGGGCTGTGAGCAGCCTGAAAATGGTTCTGAGCCCCTCACCCAGGCTGGCTACACACCCATGTGGTGACGGTCCCTACTGCGGGGCTCGGCCAGCCTGCAAATAGCCATCAGCACCTCACCCACAGTGGCCAGGCACCACAGTAGGGACCCCCCAACCCTGAAGAGGATGTGGCCAGCCTGAAAACAGCCCTCAGCCCCTCACCCAGGCGGGGCAGGCACCCCCACGGGTTGAGGATCCCCACTGGAGGGCTTCGACAGACTGCAAAATGCCATCAGCCCCTTACCCAGGTTGGACAGGCACCCCAGCGGGACCCCCACCCTGATCCGGACACACTTCAGGGCAAAACTGCCGGCCCCCACCCGTGCACCAGGCCTCTGTCCTCCTATATAATAAAAGGGTAATATGAAAATTGACCCTAACAGCAAAACGACTGGGAATTACTGGTCAATATGATGCACACTAACCACCAGTGGACAGACACTTAATGCAGGAGCTTCCCCCTGGTGGTCAGTACCCTCCCACAGGCGGAGCTCTGCTCAGCCACAAGCCAGGCTGACGACTGCCAGCACAGTGTTGGTGGTGGTAGCCTCTCCCGCCTCCTCATCACCGCTCTGGATATCCGATTGCAGCTTAGGCCTGCACCCTCTGGCAAGTGGCTATCCCCCAAGGGCTCCTGGGCTGCCAGAGGGAGATCTGACTGCCAGCTTAGGCCTGATCCCTCAGGCATTAGGCCTTAGCCAGAAGGTGGACATCCTACAAGGATCCCAGACTGCAAGAAGGCATAGGCCTCAGGCCAGGCTGAATGACTCCCCCCCTCCCTCCCCACCAAGTGCACAAATTTTTCTGCACTGGGCCTCTACTTTTGATAAAAATTCTCAGCAAACTGGGAACAGAGGGATCATACCCTCTATATGACAAACCTACAGACAACAACATACTCAATGGGCAAAAAACATTAAGAAGAGAAATAAGACGGGGATGCCCACTCTCACTTCTGTTCGACAGAGTACTGGTAGTGCTAGGCAATGCAATCAGACAAGAAGAAGTCAAACAAGGCATGCCCACTGGAAAAGAAGAAGTAAAACTGTCATTATTCACAGATGGCATAGTACTGTCCATAGAAATACATAAAGAATCCATCAAAAAACTAGGAGATTTAATAAATGAATTTGGCAATGCAGCAGGATACAAAATTAACACCCAGAATTCTATGGCTTTTTGATACACCAATAATGAACTTACAGAAATAAAAACTAAAGAAACCAAAACAAAACAAAACAAAAAATCTCATTTACATTTGCAACAAAAAGTTAACATACCTAGGAATAAACTTAACTAAGGAGGTAAAAGACCTGTTCTTGGAAAACTACAGGAAATTTAAAAGAGATAGATGAAGACAAAAGCAAATAGAAGAACACACCACATTCATGGATTGGTAGAATCAACATCATTAAACGTTCATACTACCTAGAGCAATCTACAGTTTTAATGTATTCCCCATTAAAATACCAATGGCATGTCTCACAGACCTAGAACAAAGTCTCCAAAAATTCCTATGAAATTACAAAAGACCCCAAATAGTCACAGCAATCTTGACAAAGAAGAACAAAGTTGGATGGATCACAATACCAGATATCAAGCTATATTACAAAGCCACCATTCTCAAAACTGCCTGTTACTGGCACTAAAACAGACATATAGACCAATGGAATGGAATAGAGAACCCAGAAGTCAATCCAAGCAGTTATGCTCAATTAATATTTGACAAAGGAGGCAAAATCATACAATGGAGTCATACTGTCTCTTCAAAAATTGATGTTGGACAAATAGCACAGATACATGTAAAAAAAATGAATCTAGACCACCAACTTACACCATACACAAAAATAAACTGAAAATGGGTAAAGGACTTAAAGGTAAGTGGGTAACCTTGAAAATCTTAGAAGAATCCATAGGCAGAAAAATAGCAGGCATCTGTCTCAGCAGTACCTTTACTGATACAGCTCCTAGGGCAATGGAAACTGAGGAGAAAAGAAACAAATGGGACGACGTCAAATTAAAATGCTTCTGTAGAGAAGAAGCAGCCAAAAAATACAACAACAACAACAAAACAAGGAAGTCCACTGCCTGGGAGAATATATTTACCAACGTTATATCCAATAAGGACCTATTCTCCAAAATTCATAATGATCTCATTCAAACAAAAGGAAGATTAATATTCCACTCAAAATGTGGGCATAGGATTTAGATACTTTTTGAAAGTGAACATACAGAAAACCAAGAGACATATGAAAACATGCTCCAAATCACTAATCATTCAAGAGATTCAAGTCAAAAGGACAATGAGATACCATCTCACACTGGTCAGAATGGCTATCATCAACAGTTCAACACACAACAAGTGCTGGCAAGGATGGGGTGTAAAAGGAATCCTCTTGCATTACTTGTGGGAATGCAGACTGGTGTAGCAACTATGCAGAATACTATGGAGTTTCCTCAAAAAATTGAAAAAATGGAGCTCCCATTTGAACAGCAATCCCACTACTAGGAACATATCTCAAGAAATGACAAACACCAATCAGAAAGAGCATATGCACCCACATATTCAGAAGAAAAGCCAGTGAGAATGAAAGAAATGTGATGCAGATAGCAAAGCAATGACCTGCAGGCCCAGAGAATGAGCCCTTTTCCTGGCTTTGTTCTCCTAAGCCTTGGATCTGCAAGAATGGAGGCTACAGCCCCCTATAGCCATAAGCCTTCCCCTTGGCTCCAACTTGGACCTCAGAGACCTTCCATGTTGAAGTGCCCTCTTACCTAGATCCTATGAACCTGTTTATTATTACATTTTTATTTCTCATCCCAGGATATGTTTACTGGTGAGAGGAGAGAGAGAGAGAGAGAGAGAGAGAGAGAGAGAGAGAGAGAGAGAGAGAGAGAGAGAGAGAGAGAGAGAGAGAGAGAGAGAGAGAGAGAGAGAGAGATATCCCTTGCTTCCCTTAATCACCCTGACCAGGAATCCAACACAAAACCGAGGTGAATTCCCTGACCTGCCAGACTAGCAACCTCTGGTGTTTGGGACCAGGCTCCAGCTCATGGAGACACCAGCCAGGACTGTGACTGTCCATTCTACCAGGGGCAAATGTGTACCAGTCTGTAAGTGACACAGAAAGCAAATTCGCCATGTGCAAACTCTGACGCTTGCATCAATGCGAAGAGCAGGTGGTAACAGTCAGGAAAAGGACAGAGGATTATTTATACTTCAGAAGGGGGGTGCAAGGAGGAGTTTGCATGGAGGTTGGTGGCCTGCAGTGGTGCTGGCGAAGGGAGGGGTGGAGCAGAATGGGGCCAAGTGCAGTCTTGCTCACTGATTGAAGTTCATGTGCAAAGAGCATCTTGTGCATGGCCAGTGCACCCAGCATAGCTGGTGCATCCTCCTTTCCACGAGGAGGCCCCAAACCCCCTGTGTAGGAGACGCACCCTATGAAACCAAGACTATGCCTAAAGGATCCAGATAAGGGACCTGGGGACATGAAGTGAGCTCCAAGCACTGCCACCTGCTTGTTGGCATCTGCCCAGTTCAGGACCAGTGCCATCTGGAGGTGGGGGGTGGGGGGGAGGGGGCGGGTCCTGCTGGGTCAGTAGACTGCTGATCTCGCCAGCACTTTGTGTCAGAAGTGTACCCGCAAGGGCCCTTAGGGTGAACACAGGAGCTTGTGTGTACAGGTGCAGGGCGGGGCGTGGGAGGGACCACGCAACCCAGGGCAGGAGTGGTGGCGAGGTGACCTCCAAGTTAAGCGTGATGCTGTGCAGAAACCGAGGTCCTAGGAGGCGAGGGCCCAGGTGCTGCTGGGGCGGAGCAGCTACTGGACATGGACCTTCTCTCCCAGGTGGTGGAAGCTGAGGCTGGGGACAAAATGAGTGCAGCAGAGGAGGCGGAGTCCCAAGTAGAAGCAGAGGCGAAGCCTGAGGAGCAGCGAGCAGAGCCAGGGCCCAGTGGGACAAGCACCCGGCCCACACTGGAGGTGCTGGCGGCCCTTCAGGTCCAGCTGAGCATTGAGAGCGCCCGAGCCAGCAGAGCCTACCTTCGGGTGAAGCGCAAGACCTCTCGGCGTAGAAAGCCCATTCTTGAGTGCAGAAGGGCCATCATCCAGTGCATCCCCAACTTCTGGGCCCAAGCTGTATCCTTGCCTGAGCCCTTCTGGCTTCACTGCTGACAAAGACCACAGGGAGTAAACGGAGGAGGAGCCAGGAGAAGGTGAAGCGGAGGAGGACAGAGGAAAGGGCCTCCCCTCCCCAGTGGCACAGCACTGGGCAAAGCGATGGCCGGCTTCTAGGTGTCAGGTCAGGAAGTATGGGCACAACGTACCACACCACAATCAGATAGTGGAAGGGCACCTTTTCTGGGCAGTGGAAAGATCCTTGGAGGTAGTGTTTTGTGTTTCTCCCTTTTTGACCAAAAAGCTCAGTGTAAACACTCAGCTCGTTTTAGCCAGGTTTAAGGCGAATGCTTCCAGTGTCCTCTCTCAACACATCAGATGCCCATAGGAATTCCAGGCAGGCTTCCTCCCTCCTTCCACAGACACACAAACACAGGTATACACAAAGGACCAGAGGTACACACACACACACACACACACACACACACACACACACACCCTTTTATTGCAACTCGTGTGCAAAAAAAGGCTTATTTCCAACCCGGAATGCAGCCTTTGTGACCCACATGGACCTCTAGAAGATGTGTGCTGCCACTGTTTCTGGAGACCATACATTTCGTGTAGGCGATCCCAAGGGACAAGGCCAGGGTACATGCAGACACCCTAAGCCAGTGGTTCTCAACCTTCCTAATGCCACGACCCTTTAATACAGTTCCTCATGTTGTGGTGACCCCCAACCATAAAATTATTTTCGTTGCTACTTCATCACTGTAATGTTGCTACTGTTATGAATCATAATGTAAATATCTGATAGACAGGATGTATTTTCATTGTTCGTGACCCACAGGTTGAGAACCGCTGCCCTAAGCACTGCTTCATCTGCACAGGCACACGGAGGACAGGGAGGGCTCAGAACATGTCTGGAAATGAACCCACGATTGTTAGGGCAGGTTCATGCTCAGGTGATCATGAACCCACAGGTACCATTATTGTGAGCATGTGTGAAGAAAGTGTAGTTGGTGAGGAGGTTGGAACAGGGGCAATGTCTGCCATCCACGGCCAACTCTCGTATGCCCCTAGGATGGCTCCGTGTCTTTTAGCTGCCCATTTCGTTTCACAGCCTCTGAGAGCTCCTTGACCAAAAGCAGATCCGGAACCACCCGCAGATATCAGCCATCATCACTGAGGAAGATGAAGACCTGCTGAACTACTTGATCAATGTGGAGGTCAGACTGGGAGGCAGAGTGGAGCGTGGGATGAGGGCTTTGGCACCCAGTGGGACGTGTCCCAGCATAAAGAAAGGGAGGGGAGGTGGGTGATTCCTGCAGGCAGGCTCACTCCAGAAGCTGGCAGACAAGACACTTTACTAGTTGCATCTCTTGGCAGGTGAAGGAAGTGAGCCTTCCCAAATACCGCTGCAAGTTGATGTTTTACTTCCGGAGCAACCCCTACTTCCTGAATGACCTGATCGTTAAGCAATATGATGTCAGCCTTGCAGGTGAGTGACAGTTCCCAGGATGGGCCTTTGGAAGAGCAGGAAAATGGTGGGTGGGTGTTGACATTGGACCGATGGGAATCCAGCCTTCCAACTTCCTTCCTGCAGGGTACAGGGCCTCCAGATCCACTCCAATCCTCTGGTTCTGGGATTATGAATGTGGAGCCCCCAGCCGCCGGCAAGATACAAGGAGCGTCAGCTTCTTCAAATGGTTGTCTGAACATACCCTGCCCGGGTCAGGCAAGATTGCTGAGGTGATTGATACTGCTCTGGCCACTGTCAGAAAATGTAATGGTGGAAGCCCCACGTGCTTGAAAAGCAGAGTAGCAGACTGGTCTGGTCCCCCTCTTCCCTGTGTTCCTTCCCAGATCATCAGCGAGGACCTGTGGCCCAATCCTTTGCAGTACTACCTCGCAGACTCAGGACCCAGAGGAGGGAGCTACAGAGGGGACCTGTTGGAGAGGAGGAGCCCCCCTGCTGGGCATTAAAAGGTGAGTAGTTGCCCCTGTGAATCTCCTTAGAAAAGTGGATGTGGAAAACCGGGCCTGGGTAAATTGGAGGTAACCTAGTGCACCAGGAATGTGTGTGAGAGCAGCAAAGGGAAACTGGGAGTCCTGGTGCCCACAGAATGTAAGCAGATGGGGGCGCTGTAAGCACCATGGCTTTCAGGATGACTGGCCTCGGGCCCTGGGCAACAAACATGGTTCTTCATCATGTTTCTGCAATCCTGTTGTAGGTGCTTTCACCACCCACTTAGGCCTCTTGCCACTCCAGTGGAGTCCTACCTTCCCATGCCTTACCCGTTTTCAGTGCCTCTAATTCACGTTTCTTTGTTTTTATACCCACCGCTCAGTTCCGCTGAGCTGAGCCCACAATGTTGGCAATGGCAGCAGGATCTGGACGAGACTATTGAAGTCCTGGGGTAGGAAAGTTAAACAGGCCAGGAAAAGGCACGGTGTACTGACTGTGGACATGTGCTTCAGAGGGGCCCCACACACCTTCAGGCACATGCCAGTGTCTGTGAGTGTGGGTGTGTGTGTATAGAAGGGGACACTCCAGATTCAGAGGAGATGGAGCAGAACATCAAATATGGCCCCGAAGGACCGAAAAGATGTGGTGTTTGGGCACACACCAAGGTTGGCTGAGGGATTCTGTCCATTCCCTTTACACAGGAGGAAAAGAGGAGAAAAGGATCGCCTGAGGAAGAGTCAGAGAGCATATGCCACCTAACATGAGTGTCACTGAAAGAACCATAAAGAAGCTTGCAAGGTGTTGCTGACTCTGCGTTGTTGGTAGCAGGGAAATGTAATAGTATTGGGCAAAGACCTCACAAGGGGCTGTGGGAGCAGCATCTCCAGCATTTCAGCCTGCCTGGACAGTGGCAGGGCTACAGAAGAGGAGACACCAGGCCTCGGAAGGCCTTCTGATATTGTTCCCTTCTTTCAGGGTGTTGTCTGGGAGGAGGAAGGAAGAATGGCTGACTTCTGATGACAAGTATTATAATTTGGGCAGGAGTGCAGGGGGCGACTTTAGATCCTGTCTCTTAGGCTCTCAACTCCCTTGGCTTGGGCGGTCACTCACATAGACATGCCATGGTCAGACAGAAGACAGCTGGCCTTTTCAAGATGGAGGCACTGCTCAACAGAAGCCATGAGCCTGTCCTGTGAACGTGAAAGTTTACAGGTAGAGCCACCCTCCCTGTGTGGGGCAGACTTGCATGGAAGTGATGTGGGGTGTGGGGCAGAGGAGAGGAGTTACACGCCAGGGAGGGTGCTAAGGCCTGGGGTGTATGGAGGCAGGTGCGCACTGCAGCACCCTGCATGGGTTGCACTTGGGAAAGGGAAAAGGTCAAAACTCTGTCAGTAGACCAAAGCCTTCCTTGTACACAGACAACCGCATAAGCCAATCCGAACATTCTAGAGGGGGGAACCTCAACACAACAAAGTTTATTTTCCTGTCAAGCAAGAATGAAATGGGAAACCCATTCCCAAAGGAGGCAATCACATGAACAAAACTTGCCTTTTGTTGAAGTGGGGGCCTGGCGTGCCTTTCTCCATTCCAGTCTTCACACTCAGGTTTTGGGGAGGATTTTGGTGTGTGAAAGTGGGTGGGCTTCCTCAGGAACCTGGGGCTGCAGGGGCCAGGTTCATACACCAGGGCTGTGACTAAGGGGCGGAGTTGCGCAGGGTGACGCCCACTGCCCTGCCCTTGATTGAAGGAGACTTTTCAGGAGCCCATCCAGAGACTGCAGGCTGGGCCTGGCCAGTTGCCTTCTGTACCACATGCTCACATGACCAGCGCCTGTGCATGAGCCCAGTGTGCACCCACTCAGCACACCAGGGCCTGGATGCATGCACCAGTGAGCGAGCGCCTTGCATGGACTCAGCAGGCTCTGCACCACCTGCTCCTTCACAGCACCAGTCTCAGAGCCAGGGGGCATCCAGAGTCAGGCTGTGTTGGGAGACTGAGGGGCTCCTGGGGGCAGCGCGTTTCCTCTCAGTTCCACTAGGGGGCCTTCAGCTTCAGGGCGCCTGAGGACTCACAGTGCACCCCAGGGCCATTGCACCAGGAAGGACAGGGCAAGCAGGATGGCCCAGAGGCTTTTAGCTTCACCTCGGTGCAGGAAAGTGGTGATACCCAGGACACAAGGGCACAGGAGGTTTGGAGGAAAGCTATAGGGCTGGAGAGGGAGGATTTCATGCAGGTGAGGGAGGCTGTGATCCTGGAGCTGAGGTTGGATGCAGGTAAGAAGTTTGGCTAGATCTTGAGTGGGGTGCAGGGGAGGACTGGGTGGCTGCAGAGCAGTGTGTGCAGGGAGAGGAGAGTGAGGTGCAGCAGGGAACCCAGAGTGAGGAGCAAGGGGAAGACAAGGAAGGCCTGGGGGAGGAGTTGTAGGCACAGGCTCAGTTTGTCCTGTGGACAGAGGGCCTTCTGCAGGTGGTGCCATGGCAGGCCATGTGGGCAGGGGAGTAGGTTTTCCCACATCTGCAGGTGGGGAGGCAGGAGGAGGTGGTGAGTGAAGAGCTGAGGCTGGAGGCACACGCTCCAGGTGACCCGCAAGGGAGTGACCACCAGGAGGATGGGTGGATGGAGGAGCAATTAATTGCAGGGGAGCAGTTTGTCCTGCAGGGGGAGGGGAAGTGCACCATGGAGGCAGTGGAACAGGTGGGAGAGGTGGAGCCTCAGTCCAAGGCCAAAGCAAAGCCAGAAGAAGAGGAGCCAGTGCAGCAGGAGCAGGCCCAGTCAGGGCCCGGGGCCAAGTTAACCTGGTCCCCTCTGGAGGTGCTCCAGCCCCTTCAATTGGAGATGGAGCCCATGAATGAGCAAGCCAGCAGGGCCTTCTCTCGGCTCAGGTGCAGGACTCGGCAGAGGCTCAAGCCCTATTTCAAACAGAGAAGCCTCAATATCCGGCGCATCCCTGGGTTCTGGCTCACAGCTGTATCCTTGAGGGTAGAGGAGCAGGATCACAAGGAGCATGGGACAGTGCAGGAGAACGTTGTAAGCGGGGATGATTCCCATAGAAAAAAACATTGAGGACAATCTAGGGGCAGTGCGCCCCAGTCTGGCCCAGGACCCTGGAGACACCCTCTGTCTTATACAGGCACCATAGAAGCAGTACCTGAGGGTCCAGGGGCAGAGCTCCAAGGCAGAGGCACGCATACACCAGGGGCTGATGCCCACAGACAGGGCTGTGTTGCACGGGCTGTTCTGGGACTAACTAACGCTGCCTTACAGGCCGTCTCTATGTCCAATTCCTCAGTCAGAAGCAGGAATGTGTGATGTGTAGCCTGTCAAGCCCTCAGCACAAAACAATCTGGTGGGCATCAGGGTCTGTCAGGAAACAGAGTGGTGCTGTGCCCCTTTCTGCCCTTGATGGAGAAGGAGTGGCCTTAAGGGAAGGAGAGGCCAGGCCAGGCTGCTCTTTCTAGCTGGTCCATGCCCAGCTTCCAAGGTGCAGGTTGCTTGACCCAAAGCAGTTTGTCAACCACCCAGAGTTGTCGGCAATGATTAGGGTCCAAGAAGAAAACATCCTTGGCCACATGATCAATTTGAAGGTCAGTCCACCTGCTACATGGAGTGGTGGAGGGCAGGTGGGTAAGTGGCCTGTCCCTCAAAAGAGCTACATGCGGGAGCACTGGGCTGTGATTTCACTCCCTGGATCCACTTTCCTTCTGCAGGTGAGGGAAGTCAGGCATCCCTGGGGTTGCTGCACCATTAGCCTGTACTTCTGCAGCAACCCCTACTTCCACAACCATGTGATTGTGAAGGAGTATCTCATCACCCTCACAAGTAACAGGAGGCTCCCTGCATGGCCTTCAGCTGGTGGTGGGCAGGGATGGAAGGCGATGTACCCAGCTTCACATACCCCTCTCCTGCAGGATACAGGGTGTCCCGTGCCACTCCAATTCAGTGGTACCAGCATTGTGAATGAGAAGCCTACAGCCACAGGCTCCAGGACAGCAGCGCCAGCTTCTTCTACTGGTTCTCTGACCACAGTGTGGCAGAATCTGGCAGGATTGCTGTGGTGGGATGTCACTGGCCATGTCAGCATACAGCTTCCTGTGTCTGCCTGCTGCTTGCGTTTCTATTCTGGTCCCTGTGGTCTCCTGTTTGCCCTACCAGATCATCAGCAAGGACCTGTGGCTCAATCCCCTGGAGAACTATGAGAGGACGATGGCCCCCAGTGAGCAGACAGGACGGGTGAGGAGGGCCTGCCTGGGCTCTCCCCCGGTGTGCTGCCAGGCTCCCTCCTGGGCCATTACTTTTCTCTCACAGGGACACCTGGATGCTGCGAGGGATACAGCCTGTGACACCAGTGCCGCAGGGTGTGTGCCTGAGACAGCACTACCAGCACAACAAGGGCAGTGCAATTCCAGTTCAGGCGGGGGCGCTCAGTCAGGAGGAGGGAGTGTGCATGTCCACTGTCACTCAGAGTAAATGCAGATTACATGCGCCACTCCTCTGAACTCTCCCTCTAGGCCTCCCACAGCACCTTCAGGCCTTGCCACCAGCCCCTCAACAGGAGCTGGCATGACATGTTCTTCCTATACTCGTGTCTCTGAATCTTCCTCATGCCGAGGCCTAGGCTGCTGTGCTTCCACGCCGCATTGCCCTATTGCTGCTCACCACCATCTCCTATTTCCCCAAGGTCTTTTCTTCCTCCTGGGGCCAGTGGGAGAAGCCTGCGCCTTATCAGTATCTTAGGGTGCGAAGTGTGGGCCACAGAACTAGAGAAATCCTTGTTTTTCAACCTTGTCAGAGGTTCTTCAATCCTTTTATCCATTTAGGTTTTCCAAGGAGAATACCTCATTTGTTTACCCTCCCTAACTGGAAAACAGGGCAGCATGCCATGACGAAATAACACACTGCTTCATTTTGTATGCAGTTCACTTCAAAGACTTTATGCACTTATGGTCATAGACACCCTGGGAAATTTAGGGCCATGAATATAACTCACCATCCAAACACATTGCTTTTATGTGTAGTAAAATCAGACAAGAAATCCCATTTGCAGAGCACTTTCTTCTGAAATTTTTTTGTAATGTTAGTGTTTAAGGTTTTACAAAAAGTAATATATATGTCTCTTTCTTTTTTTCTACTGACCTCCCCCGGGCCTCCCCTATTCCTAGTCACTTGTTCTCGTCACCCACTCCCAGTGTCTTGCCTCTGTTGGTCTGTTCGTTGTGCTTATATTCTGAATATTTTAACAATAAAATATGTAAAATTTAAACATTTAAGTATATTGTAATTTAAATCAGCACTTATGATACAACCTTGTATAATTCAAACCTTGCCTCCAATCCTGAAACTTCATAATGGTACCTACAATTCTTTCTTTTTTTATTTTTTATTAAATCTTTATTTTTCAGATTATTACATTTGTTCCTCTTTGTTCCCCCCATAACTCCCCTCCTCCCAGTTCCTGCCCCACCCTCCGCCCTAACTCCCCACCCACTGTCCTCATCCATAGGTGCATGATTTTTGTCCAGTCTCTTCCCGCATCTCCCACACCCCTTTCCCCCCCAAGAATAGTCAGTCCATTCCCTTTCTATGTCCCTGATTCTATTATGATCACCAGATTATTTATTCACTTGATTCTTAGATTCACTTGTTGATAGATGCATGTTTGTTGCTCATAATTTGTATCTTTACCTTTTTCTTCTTCTTCCTCTTCTTAAAGGATACCTTTCAGAATTTCATAGAATCCTGGTTTGGTGGTGATGAACTCCTTTAGCTTTTCCTTATCTGTGAAGCTCTTTATCTGACCTTCAATTCTGAATGATAGCTTTGCTGGATAAAGTAATCTTGGTTGTAGGTTCTTGGTATTCATCACTTTGAATATTTCTTGCCACTCCCTTCTGGCCTGAAAGTTTCTGTTTGAGAAATCAGCTGACAGTCGTATGGGTATTCCCTTGTAGGTAACTGAGTTTCTTTCTCTTGCTGCTTTTAAGATTCTCTCTTTGTCTTTTGCTCTTGGCATTTTAAGTATGATGTGTCTTGGTGTGGTCCTCTTGGGATTCCTTTTGTTTGGGGTTCTCTGTGCTTCCTGGACCTGTAAGTCTATTTCTTTCACCAGGTGGGGGAAGTTTTCTGTCATTATTTCTTCAAATAGGTTTTCAATATCTTGCTCTCTCTCTTCTTCTGGCACCCCTATAATCCGGATGTTGGTATGCTTGAAGCTGTCCCAGAGGCTCCTTACACTATCTTCATATTTTCAGATTCTTTTTTCATTTTCTTTTCTGGTTGGGTGTTTTTTGCTTCTTTGCATTTCAAATCTTTGCCTTGATTCTTGCACTCCTCTGGTCTGCTATTGGGAGTCTGTATAGTATTTGTTATTTCAGTCTGTGTATGCTTAATTTCTAGTTGGTTCTTTATCATAACATCGAGGGTCTCATTAGATTTCTTGAGGATCTCACTACATTTATCGGAGGCTTCTAGACAGTTCTTAAGAGACCTTAAAAGTGTGGTTCTGAGCTCAATATCCTCCATTGACAGTTTTGTCCTGTTTCTTTGTCTCCGCATTTTTTATGCTTTCTTGGTGCACCCCCTAGTGGTCTTTGTGCGCAGTCTTGTTGTAGTTAAGTCTTGATTGTTGTTGGCAATACCAGGGTTGATTTCACCTCTAGGCTAACTGGCTATGAGAGTCCGCTGTGTCGGCAGTGGGAGAGCTTCTGTGATGGATCTCTAGGGCGGTGCTAATCTAACGTTTGCCTGAGGCTATCCAGCAAATGCCTCTGTGCAGGGCTTGGGTGGGGCAGGTCCCCGGGGATCTACAGGGTGGGTCAGAGCAAGCAGTTATGGCTGCTCTCAGTTCCATCCCTAGGGGCTCTGCCTTAGAGTTCCGACCAAAGCCAGACAGTCCCACTTCTCCCGTTTGAGTCTGGGTCCCTAGAGACTCGCCCGGATCTGGAGCTCAGAGTCTGAAACTCCCTCCCGATTGAAACCAACAACCGCACCCTCCGACTCCAGCCCACTCTGCGTGCACTCCGCACCTCAGTATTTCACTACAGCACCGCACCTCCTCTGAGTCCAGATATGATATTCTCTTTCCTCCTAGTTGTAGAATTTCCACTCAGCCAGAATTCCAGTGGTACTGGATGATGTCCGTTCCATCTTTTAGTTGTTTTTTGAAGTAGTTGTTCAAGGCAGCAATCTCCAGTGTTAACATATGCCACCATCTTGGTTTTCCAAACAATTCTTGATGCTTCCCCCAAACCTACCATTTCCTTTTAGTCATTCTTAAATAACAGAAGCCAAATTCTTTACAATAAAATTTTGTCGGTACCTTATCATTTTCAATTTCAGTGTCTAATTCTTCTGTCACAGCGGCTTCCCCCCCTGACTCCCTGAGCCCAATAAGGTGAGCCACTGTACTGCATGATTCACTCTCTCTTGCATACATGGTGTATCCTGTAATTGCCGCCTGCACTACACTCAGGACCTCTTACAGGGGTGTCCCATTGGCTGTTGCAGTAATTGCCGTGCCCCCATCATACCCATCTCCTCTGTGGCTGTAATAATCATCACAGGGACTGGACCACCATAAGTCAGAGGGGGCCTTCGTACTGGTGGTGCCCAGTTTTTTACTGGAATGTTGATCTTCCTTTTGTTTAATTGGATGAGTTCAGTATGAATTTTGGAGAATAGGTCCTTATCAGACATAACATTGGAAAATATCTTCTCCCAGGCAGTGTACTTCCTTGTTTTGTTGTTGTTGTTGTTCTTGTATTTGTTGGCTTCTCCTTCTCTGAAGAAGTGTTTTAATTTGACATCATCCCATTTGTTTCATTTCTCCTCAGTTTCCATTGCTCTAGGAGCTGTATCAGTAAAGGCATTGCTGAGACAGATTCCTGATATTTTGTCTTCTTCTAAGATTTTCATGGTTACCCACTTACGTTTAAATCCTTTATTCATTCCTAGTTTATACTTGTGTATGGTGTAAGTCGGTGGTCTAGATTAACTTTTTTTGCATGTATCTGTGCTAAAAGTCCAACACCAATAATTATTATGTTTTTATTTTGGCTTTGTAATATCTTTAATGAAACAAAATAAAATGTCCTCTATGTTATTTGAGTCATACTTTCTCTAAATCTTGCCTTTAAAAAAATCCCCTGGGGCACAGTCCCATCCGTTCTTTGATTTTCCTTCCACTGATCCCAAACCTCTGCTGTAGTCTGTGTCCTTTCAAAGGACAAAAGCAGACCTGGAGGCCTCAGAGCTGCCCGCAGCCTGCTCCTGCCCACGGTAGGTGCAGCGCCCATCACCATCTGGACCATGGCTGCCAGGCACAGTCAAAGCCTGAGAATCAAAGTGGCAGCATGTCAACGCCTTCACAGGCCTGTTTCCAGCAGCACAAAGCCAGTCCTCCCACCCAGTGCTCTGGGGACCGGCCGTCATGGCGATGTGGTGGCACCCTCCCCTGGCAGCTGAGCGTCCCAGGCTTTTCTTTGGGCAGACCTGGGCCAGGACCTTTGGGGATCTCTGTGTCCATGGTATAAATGCGAGTGAGATCAGACACAATGTTATCAATGATTGGCTTGGTAAGGTCGCCACTAAACACCTGCCACCATGGCTTCTTGGCCTTGGCCTCGGCGGGCACCTGGACCCCATAGACCTGCAGGGCCAGGTGGAGCACCGCCACCGCTATGTGCTGAGCCTGGAACTGGAGGCACAGCCCCCCGCGGTAGCTGTCCCGCAGCAGGGCCCAGGCAGTGACGGAGATGGGGGTCCGTTGCCAGCTGTAAGGATTCAGCCAGTTCTTGAGAGAAATCAGGTAGTGGAGCAGGTACCTGTGTGGGTGCTGAAAGGAGACTTGGAAGCGCAGTACCCGCAGCACAAGGAGCTCGCACTGCACAATGCTGTCCCGGATCACCCAGACTAGGGAGTCCATTTCCAAGGGCTCGCTGCCTGGGTGGAAGTACCTGTTGGACACGTTGATGATGTCACGGGTTCGCAGGGGCTGTTCTTCCACTTTGCCAGCCAAGTAAAGGGCAGACATGGCGACCAAGTAGGGGTCATAGGCGTCCAGGTTGATCTCGCAGAAGAACTTATGGTAAATGGCACAGGCGGTGGCGAGGGGAATGGACTGCATCCCTAGCTTGACACCTGCCTCCATGATGAACCTTGTCACGCGGAATTGCACCCGGGCCGGGGGTTCGGGCCACCCCTTGGCGCCTGGCGCCGCGTCCTCCTCTCTGCAGCTGGCCTGGCTAAGGTCCTCCATGGGGCCCTGCCCAGAGGCCCCAGACACCGAGGGAAGGGCAAGAGTCTCCAGTGCAGTGCCTGTGTCAGCAGAGTTCTATCCCAGTGCGCAGCTGCCCAGCCCCACCCCGCCCCGCCCCACCCCGCGGCCCCACCTACCCCGACCTGCCTAGGCCTGACTGCCATCCAGGTTCCAACACCAATTATTGAAGAGACTGTAAGACTGCATTCTATGTTTTTGCCTCCTTTGTCAAATATTAATTGAGCATAATGGTTAGGGTTGACTTCTATGTTCTCTGTTCTGTCCCATTGGTCTTTATGTCTTGTTTAGTGCCAGTAACAGGCATTTTTGAGAATGGTGGCTTTGTAATACAGCTTGATATCTGGTATTGTGATCCCTCCAACCTTGTTCTTCTTTGTCCAGATTCCTGTAACTCTTTGGGGTCTTTTTTTAAATCCATAGGAATTTTTGGAAACTTTCTTCTAGGTCTGTGAGTTACGCCATTGATAATTTAAGGGGGAATACATTAAAACTGTACATTGTTTTGGGGACTATGAACATTTTATTGATGTTGATTGTACCAAACCATGAATATGGTATGTTCTTCTATTTGCTTTAGTCTTCCTCTATCACTTTTTTCAATTTCCTGGAGTTTTCCAAGAACAGGTTTTTGCCTGATTAGTTAAGTTTATTCCTAGTCTTCTTAATTTTTTGTTGCACTGGCAAATGACATTTTTTTTTTTTTTTTTTTTTTTTTTAGTTTCTCTTTCTGAGTTCATTATCCGTGTATCAAAAAGCCATAGAATTCTGGGTGTTAATTTTGTACCCTGCTACATTGCCAAATTCATTTATTAAATCTCATAGTTTTTTTGATGGAATCTTTAGGTATTTCTATGGACAGCACAATACCATCTGAGAATTTTGACAGTTTTACTTTTGCTTTTCCACTTAGCATGCCTTGTTTGACTTCTTCTTGCCTGATCACATTGCCTAGCACTACCAGTACTCTGCCAAACAGAAGTGGTGAGAGTGGGCATCCCTGTCTTGTTCCTCTTCTTAGAGTAATTGTTTTTGCCCATTGAGTATGATGTTGTCTGTAGTTTTGTCACATAAGGCTTTTATAATGTTGAGGTATGATCCCTCTATGCCCAGTTTGCTTAGAGTTTTTATCAAAATTGAGTGTTGGATTTTGTCAAGTGCTTTTCCTGCACCAATTGATATGAATCTCTGACAATTTGTTTATGTGATGCATCACACTTATTGATTTCTGGATGTTGACTCATCCTACTTCCCCAGAATATATCCGCTTTGGCATGGTATATGCTCATTTCAATGTAATGTTGCATTGGATTTGTTAGAGTTTTGTTGAGGATTGCAACATCTATGGTCATCAGAGATATATTGGCCTGCATTTTACTATCTTTGTATTTTCTCTATCTGGTTTTCGGATTAGAGTAATGCTGGCTTCATAGAAACCATTTGAAATGGTACTTCCTTTGAATTTTATGCAATAGTCTGAGGAAGAAGGTATTAGTTTTTCTTTGAACACTTGGTAAAACTCCCTGTGAAGCCGTCTCGCCCAGGCTTTTGTTTGCTGCAAGTTATTTTTGTGACTGCTTGAATTTCCTGAGTAGTTATTGTCCTAGTCCTATGTTTTATTCTTCCTAACTGAGTTTAGGAAGATTGTATTTTTCTAGGAATATGTCCATTTCTTCAGGGTTGATCAGTTTGTTGGAGTAGAGTTGTCCATAGTATTTATTTACAATCCTTTTTATATCTGTGGGGTCTTTTGCTATTTTGCTCTTTCATTTCTGATTTTGTTTACTGGGGTCGTGTTGGTGAGCCTAGCTAGAGCTTAGTCAATCTGTTTTATCCTTTCAAACAAATAGCTCATGTCTTTATTAATCTTTTGTGCGGTTTTTGGTCTCTATGTCATTTATTTCTGCTGTGATCTTCATTATTTCCTTCCTGCTGCTCAGTTTGGGCTTTGCTTGTTGCTCTCTCTAACTTTTTAAGTTGTGGGGGTTAGATAATTTGTTAACTGTTTTTCTTGTTCTTTGAGTTAGGCCTGTAATGCTATGAAGTTCCCTCTAAGGATTACTTTCAGTGTGTCCCATAGATTTTGGACTTTTATTTTTAATTTTCATTTACTTCCAGGATGATTTTAATTTCTTCTTTAATCTCTTCGGTTACCCAGTTATCTATCTTTGTACATAAAAGCCCTGTGACCGGAATGGCAGAATGTCCAGAATAGCTGTTGGCTATGACTTGCATTGCGGCAGCCAACCAGCCTTATCTGGGCCCCAATCGGCCATATCCCTGACCAGGCTTGCTTCCCATCTGCCCGCAATCCCCCATTCGGGGCAGGACTGATAAGCAAACCACTCACAGCCTTTCCCCTGGTCAGCCATACCCCCTATATGCGCTAACGCCATGATTGGAGGCATGGCCTTCTGGTTAACCACCAATGGCCACTAACCACTGCAGGCCTGGCCCCATGTGCCCCCATCTGGGGAGGCCGACCAGACTGCTTCCATACAGGAATTCATACCCTGGGCCTCCATTTATTTAATAAAAGACTACTTAGCCTCCAAGTATTTGAATTTTGTTATATCTTATTGTAGTTTATTAGCAATATAAGAGGCCCAGTGAATGAACTTTGTACACTTGACGGAATCCCTCACCCTCTGGCAGCCTGGGAGACCTCAGGGGATGTCCGAATGATGGCTTAGGCTTAATCCCAGTTGCCAAACATGCTTAGCGCCTCTGTGGAGGTGGGAGAGATTCCTGCCACTGCTGCTCCCCTTGCCAGTCGTCAGCACAGGATCCAGCTGAATGGCGCTGCCCTGTGGGAGCTCACTGATCCCCAAGGGCAGCTCTTGCATTGAGAGTCTACTCCCTGGGTGTCAGAGCACATCATAGCAATCGGTCTTATCTCTTTTTTATGACCTTTACTTTGAGATTTCTTTTTTCTCTCTTTTCTAAATTGTTTTATTGCTTAAAGTATTACAAAGGGTATTACATATGTCTCCTTTTTCTTCCCCGCCCTTACAATCCCCTGGCCTCCCCTAACTCCCAGTGCCTTATGTCCATGGGTTATGCTTATATGCATGCATACAAGTCTTTCGGGTGATCTCTTACTCTCCCCGCCTGCCCCCCAACCCTCCCCGGCCTTCCCGCTGTAGTTTGACAGTCTGTTCGAAGCTGCTCTGCCTCTGTATCTATTTTTGTTCATAAGTTTATAATGGTCTTTATTATCCATAAATGAGTGAGATCATGTGGTATTTTTCCTTCATTGACTGGCTTATTTCACTTAGCATAATGCTCTCCAGTTCCATCCATGCTGCTTCAAATGGCAAGAATTCCTTCATTTTTACAACAGCATAGTATTCCATCGTGTAGATGTACCACTGTTTTCTAACCCATTCATCTGCTGATGGGCACTTCGGCTGTTTCCAGATCTTAGCTATGGTGAATTGTGCTGCTATGAACATAGGGGTGCTTATATCCTTTCTGGGCTCAGAGGTGTGGCAAACTTTCCTGCCCAATTCCATGGTTTTTACCTGACTTAGGTAAACACATAATGCAATATGCAAATGAGGTATCATAGACTTGTGTACCTGAAGCCTATGTGATCATATTAACTTCCATAAATTCAATAAAGAGTGCCTATGTGATCATATTAACTTCCATAAATTCAATAACTTTAAATTCATAAAGTTACTGTCTGTAACTCAAATGTTTTTAAAAAATTAAAAAATAATATGAGCATGAAACCTTTAATTATGTGAAAACAGTAACATTGAATGAAGAGATACACCTCAATTTCATTCATATCATTCAAAGCAAAAGAAAGGATACCATTCATTAGATTGAGAATGTATACTGATGATCAATATGATTTGTAATTGCTAAAGAGGTATAGCACTTCTAATAATGAATGCAATATGTAATGTGTGAAACACTCCTAATGACCTTACAGGGATACGATTTAAACCTCAACCTAAATTCAGTCTATTTTAGCATTACAGTTTGCCTGTAGTCACTTCAACTGTTCTCTGAAGAACTCAATTCTATTGATCTTATGTTAGAATGTGACACTTTGGGAACAGGAAGTCATGTAGGTTTAAAGTGAAGATTCATTCTTATTGAACTACTAAGAATTTGTTCTGAATGTACCCTTCTTTCGTCTGGAAAAAGGACATCAGTTCACCTTGGAAAAATCCCACTGAAATAAAAGTTAGTCTAACTATATAAACATCAAGGACACACACTTCATTATTTAGAATTGTATTTGAAATACTAGTTTTGAGTATAGGAATGTGCAACCCTGTACTGTGTAAAATAATAATCTTTATTATTAATTTGATAAGACGATCTTGTACCTACGTTTGATGTAGAAAACTTTCCATTTGGAAACTACATAAGAGAAATGTCTATGGTATTAAATAGATTCACCAAGGGGTCTCTGACTCAGAAGAAGGCTACAAACCAATGATTCACCAATTTTATTGGTCTTTCTGTCTTCTTTCTTGTACATGAGGTATGTAAAACATGAATAAAAATGTTGATGAGCTATTTTCAGGGAGTTGTCTTTTAATTAATTTAACTATTTACTTATTTGACTGACTATGAAAGGAAAGTGTATTCATTTCAATATATCTGTAGCAGGAAAAGTTGGTTTCATATTAACTAGTTTTCCCAATTTCAAAGACTTAGTGTCCATTTGTGATAATTAGGTGAGTAACATTTCACGGGAAATTTTCTAAAGTGTTATTGCAGAGTTTGTGCAAGATGAAGGTTGTCCAGGGGGAGGGGATACAGGTGTTTGGCTGGCTGGCCCCACGCCGATCGAGTTGGGGATCAGATGGGGGAAGATGAAGGCCAGGCGAAGGAGCTGTGGGTAGATTACTGGCTGGTGGGTCCTCGATCATTGCGGGGGCGGAGGGGGGGGGGTGCGGACAGAACAGTGTGGGGCTACCTGGAGGGTGCAGCCCGCGTTGCTTGCCAGTCTGTCCCACCCCATGGTGGATCTCCTGGTCAAACTCCTGTTTGAAGGGACAATTTGCATATTAGTCTTTTATAATATAGTGTTACATGAAATAAACATTAATATGTTAAGGAAAAAAAAATTAAATATAATATTACCAAAACAGTGCAAACCTATTTTATCACAAAAGTTGTAGGAACTATTAAATATCTGAAAATGATAGGATTCCTTTTTATTATATTCTAAAACATGTATTTTTTACTCTGGCTCTATTTTATTCATCTTTTTATTCTTTTATTTTTTGAAATATTTTTTATTGATTTCAGTGAGAAAGGGAGAGGGAGAGAGATAGCAACATCAATGATGCATGAGAATCATTGATTCTCTGCCACCTGCACGCCTCACACCTTGGAACAAGCCCACAACCCAGACAGGTGTCTTTGGCCGGAATTGAACCTGGGACCCTTCAGCCTGGAGAACAATAATCTATCCACAGTGCCTAACCAGCTAGGGCTATTTTTTCTTTATTGATTAAGGTATTACATATGTGTCCGTATCCCCCATTTGTCCCTCCTACCTCCTCCTCATGTCATCACCCCCACTGGTGTCAGTGTCCATTAGTCAGGCTCATATGCATGCCTCAAGTCCTTTAGTTGATCTCTCTAACACCACCTTTCCCTACCTTCCCTGCAGCAACCTTTTGCAGCAAAGATTCAGGAACTGGAAAAGTGTATGAACTGAAAGGAATACACTAGACAACAATTACATATTTAGAAGGCATGGGGGAGCCAGGTGAAGACATTTCTCTCTAGTAAGGAGGCTCTCTGAAACCCAGGACCCATCAGCTTTTATTTACTTAAATACACATTTGCCCTTTAGCAAAGCATACAGGCATATCAATGGTAAAGTTTGGTAAACAATAAAAGTATTATCATGGTAGGAGGTTGCTTACAGCCACTTTGCCAACAGCAGGGTAACAAAATGCTGATTTTCAGCCATGCTGAATATCAAAGTTCATTCTCCTTCTATAGGATTCTCGCATTGATATGTTCACTACTGTTGGTCTTTGCTCACCAACATTTCCCCCTTTTTGCTTTCTTAATTAATTTAGAAAGGTGTATGCCATTAGCTGGGCTCAGATCCTTTTAAGACTTTTCATTCTGCATCTTAAAACTGGAAGCAAACATAGAAGAACAAGAAAGAAAGACAATAGCGGTTACTCTAAAAAGGAAACTTAGGGAGATTCGATGAAAAGGATTGAGTCCTTTCATGTCCTTCTAAATATTATTGTCAGGAATTTAAGGAATTCATTCATAGTAGGCTTCTTTTGGGGCCATTAGTTTTTTATGGATCCCTTTCTGCCAGGGTCCAACCCCAGCAGGTCCAGGGGTTCCCAAAGGCGTAGACGGAGTCGGCGAAGAAGGAAGGACACAGAGACAGTGTTCAGTTGATCAGCAGCCTAGCCAGGATCTCCAGCCAGGATCTCCAGCCAAGTTCTGGTCTGGATCTCCAGAGAGGTTCTGCTGTTTATTGTCTTGTTACATCCATATTTATACCAGTTGATTTTAATCCTGTCAATTTCTATTACAAAGGTTAGGGCGTTTCTTATCTGCATTCCAGGGAGTAAAGATTATGTAGCTTAAGCATGATTGTTTGTAGTTAAAGTGATTAACTACCCGCCTGGCACTTAGTTGAGGAGTTTCATCCCCTCCCTAACTTCAGGGAAAAATCCCTACCTGGGGAAACGACCTATCTCGGAGAGGAGACCTTGGTTAAAACACACAGCGCTAAGGGGAGCAAACATATTAAGAACAGTATGCTATATAGGCCAGGTCCCTTGAAACATATGTTGTGCAGATATTTCTATCCGGCAGCGACTGTGTCAAGCAGCAAGGATGGACCAGCTTCTGGCAAATTCCCCCATTTTTTTATTTTTTAAATGACAGCACATGCAAATCAGTGTCCACCTCTCAGATTGGGCCGTTTAAAACTCGGAAGAAGACTGGCAAGCAATGACAGTGAGCATAACTATAAACATAGTGGATGGAGTGCACAAGGAGCCCCATTCCTGTAGAAGGTTGCCGGCCTCTTCAGTCAAGGGCTTACAGCTGTCCTCAAGTTGTTGGTTTGATTGCCTTTGTTGGTCTGGCTAGTGGGTGGCATCACTGGCGATGGGCTTCCCGAAGCGTCAGCGAGTTGGAGGGCTGCATCAAAGTGTCCATCAGTGCCGGGGTCCCACCCCAGTGGGTCCAGGGGTCCCCAAAGGTGTAGACAGAGTCTGCGAAGAAGGAAGGACATGGAGACAGTGTTCAGTTGATCAGCAGCCTAGCCAGGATCTCCAGCCAGGATCTCCAGCCAAGTTCTGGTCTGGATCTCCAGAGAGGTTCTGCTTAGGATCTCCAGCCAGGTTCTGTGTCCATGTTGTCTTGCTAGGTTCTCCAGCCAGGTTCTCCAGGTTCTCTAGCCAGGTTCTGTAGCCAAGTTCCCTCGCTAGGTTCTCCAGCCAGGTTCTGTGCAGGTTCTCCAGCCAGGTTCAGTCACCAGGTTCTAGTAAGGTTCTCTTGCCAATTTCTGTAGTCAAGTTCAGTCCAGGATCTTTTGCCATGTTCTCTCCAGCGAAGTTCTTCTGTCTCTAGGTTCTGTCTTCTGAGTTCTGTCTTCTAAGTTCTGTCTTCTAAGTTCTGTGTTCTAAGTTCTGTGTCTTGCTGTCTTGTTACATCTGTATTTATACCAGTTGATTCAATCCTATCAACCTCTATTACAAAGGTTAAGGCGTTTCTTATCTCCATTCCAGGGAGTAAAGATTATGTAGCTTAAGCAAGATTGTTCATAGTTAAAGTGATTAATTACACGCCTGGCACTTAGCTAAGAGGTTTTATTCCCTCCCTAACTTCAGGGGAAAATGCCTACCTGGGGAAACAACCTTTATCAGAGACCTTGGTTAAAACACATAGTGCCAAGAAGGTGAGCAAACATATTAAGAACAGTATGCCATATATGCAAGGTCCCTTGAAACAGCAAGCATGGACCGGCTCCCGGCACATCAGGGCTGTGGTTGATGGTGGTGTCGGTGTCTGAGGAGGAGTAAGCTGTGCCCTCTGGGTCAGCTGATATGGAATATGGAGGGTAGCAGAGAGAAAAAGAAGAGAAAGCAAAATAACTACAAGGCATGGAAGTGTTTAGAAAAAAGAGGGAGAAGAAAGGGGAGAAGGCAGCATCCTGACACAGCCCTTTCCTTCAGCTTCCCCTTTCCCTATGGTCCAAGGTAGAAATGGGAAACAAGTCCTGTTGCAGTGAGAGGGCAGCTGCTGTCAGCCAGTCTCTGTCTTTACCTGGGTCCCGATCTGAGCTGGGCTTGGGAAGTGGGAAGCAGCCATG
Organism: Myotis nattereri; assembly: GCF_964212035.1. Taxonomy (NCBI): domain Eukaryota; kingdom Metazoa; phylum Chordata; class Mammalia; order Chiroptera; family Vespertilionidae; genus Myotis; species Myotis nattereri. The sequence goes on along the minus strand of NC_138094.1, from coordinate 32,747,687 downwards.
GGGACAGGAGACCTTCCTCAGAAGGGGCGAGTGTTCAAGCCCCTGAACCATTGGGGGGGGGGGGGTGAGGATCTGTGTCCCACCTCTGTTGAACCCCAAGTTCTCTCCTACTGGCCTCCCTACTGTGCCTGTCTTAGGTTGCCCCACCCTGTGGGGTCTTACCTGTCTTTGACTACCAGCCATCTCTGGGCCAAGTAGGGTGATGTGAGGTTCAGTTCTGTCTCCTTTGTAGCCTCTGTCCCTCTGGCCTCCATGCCCAGCAACTGCCTTGGGATCCCCTTGCCTGCTGGCGGGGCCCCGGCATTGATCACATATCTTGGGGAACCCAGGTTTCTTCTCCAGGGAGGGCCCAGCTCACGCTATTGGGTGAGAGACATATCCATGGTACCAGCCACCATGAGGCTTCAACCACAGCATTAACAGAGAGCTCATGCAACAGCTATGGGCAATTGGATTGTAAGAAGATGGTCCCTCTTGACACAAGGGTAAAAAAGAGGGGCCAATACAGGACAAAGGAGAGTCCCGGAACAGGGCTTTCTAGCCCAGGATGTCAGGCCCTTGGCACAAGACAACTCCTTGTATGGGACATATAGCAAACACCCCTAGTCACGGCATAAAAGGGAGGTGCCCTTCCTGGAACAGTAGGGTAGGGAGATTCTAGAAAAGGCTGTGTTCAGGAAAGAAGGAGAAAGGCCAAAGAAGCAGCAAACAAGTAGTTAGATTTTTAAAGAAGGAAAAAAGGAAAGGAGATGTGGGGCAAAGCTGGGACATGTGGAAAGACAAAAAGGAGGCACATGTGATCCTCCCAATGGACAGATTGTTCCAGCTCAGGGCTGCACATCTGCTGCAGATTGGCACTGGTCCGGTGTGCTATGATGAGGCAGAGATGGCGGGCGGTGAGACATAAGGTCGGACTAGACGGTCTGGAATCCACACAGGTGAGTCTGCATCCTGTGGAAATATACAAGCATATCCTCTCCCCCAGGTTAAAAGTACATCAGGTCCCTTCCAGGCTCCTGTAAGCAAGTCTCTCCATTTGACGAGGGCTTTAGGTTTAGTTAAATCAGGGTTCCAATGCCTGTACATTGGGGAATTTCCCTCAGAATCTACATTTATTATATTAATTACAAATAGAGTATGTTGTAGAACATGATGAGGAGAGGAATATTTAAACTCATTTTCTTGTAATTTTTTAATTTGTGTTTTTAAAGTTTGGTGAGCCCTTTCTACTATTGCTTGGCCTTGAGGATCGTAGGGTATTCCTGTAGTATGTGCGATGCCGAATGTAGAGCGTAAGTTTTTAAAAGCTCTAGAGGTATAGGCAGGCCCATTGTCTGTTTTAAGTGCCCTTGGTATTCCTAGGTAGGAAAAGCATTGGAATAGATGTTGACTTACATCTTTAAAGGCTTCTCCTGTACGTGCAGAAGTAAGGATAAGATGAGAAAAGGTATCAATACAAACATGCACATAGCAAAGTTTGCCAAAAATGGGACATGAGTAATATCCATCTGCCATAAGTCACAGGGTCTAAGTCCTCTTGGATTAACTCCAGTAGCAGGGCTAGGAAAATGAGTAGGACAATGGCCTCAGTCACGCACAATACTTCGAGCAGCTTCTCTAGATATGCGATAATATAGACGGAGAGCAGAAGCATTTTGATGGTGAATGGCATGAGACCGCCTGGCTTCTTCTAGAGCTGTACAAACTACTGGGTGAGTTAGTAAATCAGCCTGATAATTTCCTTCGCTTAAGGGTCCTGGTAGGCAGGAATGAGCTCTAATATGTCCAATATAGAAAGCCTTTTCTCGTTTATGAATGTAAGTTTGTAGCTGAGTTAACAAAGAGAAAATGGCTGTTCTTCCTTGTGGGAGAGAGGCGGTCTCAATATGAGGAAATAATTTAACTATATATTGAGAGTCAGTGTACAAGTTAAAGGGAACCTATTGCAATTGTTCAAAAGCATAAATGACTGCCAAAAGCTCTGTTCTCTGAGCTGAAGTCTCTAGAGTTTGTTGAACATGGATTATTGAGTCAATGATTGTTACTGCCCTACCATTAGAGGAACCATCTGTGAATACCAAGGAGGCAGGAGGTGATAATGGTTCTTTTGAACATTTAATAGGAAATATAAATGGATGTAGGGAGAGAAATTGCAATATAGGTGATCTTGGCAAATTATGTAAAATTTGTCCTGGGAAGTTACCTATAGCTATCTGCCACTCTTCTTCAAATTGTAATAGTGTGTCTAATTGTTCTCTTTTATAAGGTATTATTATCTCAGTAACTTCTCTTCCAAAGAGTTCGATACTGCATTGTCTACCTTTGATAATGAGAGTGGCCACTAGGGAGGGATAGGGTGGTATAATCTTCTTAGGAGTGACAGGTAAATGTATCCATTCTAATGGTCCTTCCTGCCACAAGCATCCTGTAGGAGTATATTTAGTGGCTAGAATAATTAAGGCCCAAGATTTGAAATAATCTAGACACTGTAGTTGCTGTTTATTGATGGCCTGTTCTATTTTTGCTATAGCCTTTTCTCCTTCTACAGTTAATTGTCGGGGAGACTTAGGGTTAGAATCTCCCTTCAAAATGTCAAATAGAGGTTTTAAGTCAATAGTGGTTATTTTTAGATATGACCTGACCCAGTTGATATCACGTAATAGTTTCTGATAATCATTCAATGTGTTTAAATGATCTTTTCTTAATTGTAAAGGCTGTTGGGTGATAGTAGAGGTATGTAATATTCTGCCTAAGTAGGAAAAAGAAGGTTCAATCTGAATCTTTTCTGGGGCTATTTTTAGACCATGTTCTTCTAAAGCAAGGGCGGTCTGAGTAAGAATTTCCTGTAAAGTAGCCCGATCTTTATGAGCTAGTAAAATATCATCCATATAATGGATAAGATATAGATCTGAAAATTTCTTTCTAATAACTTGCAATGCCTGATCTACAAACTTTTGACATAATGTAGGACTATTTTTCATCCCTTGTGGGAGAACCTTCCATTGATATCTCTGATAAGGTTGTTTAAAGTTTTCTGATGGTATGCTGAATGCAAATCTTTGACAATCAGCCAGGTGAAGAGGTATAGTGAAAAAACAATCCTGTAAGTCAATAACAACAACACAATACTCCTGTGGAATTGCCACAGGGGAGGGCAATCCAGGTTGTAAGGAGCCCATATCTTCCATGGTGGCATTTATGGCTCTTAGATCTTGCAAAAGTCTCCACTTGCCTGATTTCTTTCTTATTACAAATATGGGTGTGTTCCAGGGACTATTTGATGGCTCTATATGTCCCTCTGCTAATTGCTGATCAATTAATTGTCGGGCTGCTGATATTTTCTCAGATGTTAAGGGCCATTGCTCAACCCATACTGGTTGTGACAATTTCCAGACTATGGGATCAGCAGTCCTAAGGGCAATGGCCCCAATTATAAATCCTGTCGAGGAGTGTGAGGTATTACTTTCTTTTCCTAATCCCTTTCCTGGATTAAATCTCGTGTCTAGCATCTGTGATGTTACTCTATCACTAGGGCTATATAATAGAACTCCCATTTGAGATAAGATATCTCTTCCCCATAATGTAAAGGGGATAGTCGTAATTACATATTGACAGAATGTTCCTGAATGTTGATCTTCATCAGCCCAAGTTAAAATCTGAGAACTCTTTTTTACATTAGATGCCTTTCCTAGTCCTACTAGGGAAGTAGAGGTGGTGTGCGTGGGCCATGAAGAGGGCCAATCCTTCCCTGCTATGCAATAAACATCTGCTCCTGTATCCAATAGATCTCCAGTTGGTTTTCCCTGAATTTGTAAAATTTCTGTAGGTCTAGTAGCATGGATTTCTTGTATCCAAAATGCTGCATCACTAGATCCAAAGCCTCCGGCCCCTCTAGCTTTCTGGGTAACAGCTGTCTCTATTTTATGTATTGGTAACAGGAGTAATTGGGCAGTTCTCTGGTTGGGCTGAATCTGTATAGTTGTGGTGGGTGGGGAAAGTAAAATCTGTATTTCTCCTGTGTAGTCTGCATCAACAACTCCTGGGATGACTAAGATCCCCTGTAACGAGGTGGAGCTCCGTCCTAATATTAAACCTACAGTTCCCTCAGGCAGCGGCCCAGACACTCCTGTAGGAATGGCTGCTATGGCGAGTCTGGGGTTAGTATTGCATGGGTGGTTGAGTGGAGGTCCAATCCTGCACTGCGTGGGGTTGCCCTGAAGAGGTCACTGACTGATCGAAATTTGCAGAGGGGTTGAAGGTTGATGCCCCTATTATTGCAGGGGCCTGGGGCTGGCCCCTTCTCAAGTTTCCCAATTGAGGTGATGGGATATAACCTCCTTGGGAGCTATTTCTTGAGTTTAAAGGCCGACCATTTTTATGGTATTTTGATCTACATTCCTTTGCCCAATGGAATCCTTTCTGACATCGGGGACAAACGGTTTTTGGAGGATTAATATTATTCCCTAATGTATTTCCAGGCTGTCGAGGAGCTTGCCATCTGGCCTGAGTATTATTATTTTTATTTGGGCATTCTCTGCTAAAGTGCCCAGATAAGTCACAAGAGTAGCAGTTCATATTTCTTTTATTACCTGTATTATTGCTGGCTTGTCCTATACCCTGTACATATTGAGGGTATGTCTCCGCTTTGAGAGCTGCAGCTATAGCTACACCCTGCTGGACTTACATCAGCACACTGTTTTATAAAATCATTTATAGTTCCTGTTCTGCGAATCGGCCTTAATAAAGCCTGACAGGTATTATTAGCATTTTCAAAAGCCAGTTGTTTGATTAGGATATCGGCTGCCTCTTTGTTATTGATTACTCTCTTGACTGCCTGTATGAGGCGAGAAAGGAAATCCTGATATGGTTCCTCGACCTTCTGTTTAACCTCTGTAAGGGTGGTTGTTTTTCCTGCTGTATAAGGTAGGGATTTCCAGGCATTTCCTGCACAACTGGTTACTTTGGTAAGTGCCTCTGTGGGCATATTCATTTGCTCCAGAGCCGTGTTAAAATCACCTTCTCCTAATATCATGTCTAGGGTTATTCCTTTTCTGGTTTTTTTCCTAGTGGCTACAGCTTTCTTAGCAAGATCATCATATTCAGTTTTCCATAATAAGTAATGGCCTCCTGAGAGACAGGCTTTACAAACCTGTGACCAATCATAAGGAGTCATCCATTTACTGGCTAGGGTTTCTACCAAGGTTTGTGTGTAAGGAGCTAGAGGTCCATATTCAGAGCAGGCCAATTTTAATTCTTTAAGTACTATGTAAGGTATAGGCTCCCAGGTGGGGTTTCCGTCCCCACCAGACTCATTATCATATGCAACTGGGAAGCAGAGTGAGAATTCAAGATCTCCATTAGCTTCAGCTTCTCTTATCACCCTTTGAAATTTAGACATGGAGCTCCTAGGAGCCACAGGCTTCCTTTCTAACTTGGGGAGCCTGTTTTGAACGGGAGGGCCTCTCTCCTCTCTACTGACTGGAAAGGACCAATGGTCATGTTTATGATATTTATTCTCCTCCTGATCAGTAGCCATAGCTAAATTGCTTTTAGATTGAGCTGAAGACAATAATGATGTATCCTCTCTGGGTGGAGCCGAGGGACTATTTAAATTTTGAGAAAGTTCAATCGTTTTTGCCTCTGGTGTCAAGGTGTCACAGATTGAATTCCAGAGGGAAAAGACATTTGGCAGGACCTTCTCAGATCCATGATAGCTGTAATAGTTCTTTAATTGCTTTCCTGCTTTAGTCCAAGTTTCTAAATTAACAGTTCCATCCTCAGGAAGCCATTGACATACATCTTCTATAAAACTTTCTGTCTGACTGGGAGTAACCTTAACTCCTCTGCTAGCAAGCATATGCGTTAAAAGATTAATAGAGTCTTTTTTCTTTAGACTCAGTATGACCCATCCTGTCAATCTAAGTTCTCTACTAACTACCCCTTACCCTACTTATCCTCTATGGGGGGTGGGGGGTCTGCAGCACCCTACGGTAGAGTCCTATCCCTCCAAAGTACTGGGTGGGGGGGTGGGGGGCTTAACTAAGGGTCCCTGTTTGGGCGCCAGATGCCGGGGTCCAACCCCAGCAGGTCCAGGGGTTCCCAAAGGCGTAGACAGAGTCGGCGAAGAAGGAAGGACACGGAGACAGTGTTCAGTTGATCAGCAGCCTAGCCAGGATCTCCAGCCAAGTTCTGGTCTGGATCTCCAGAGAGGTTCTGCTGTTTATTGTCTTGTTACATCCATATTTATACCAGTTGATTTTAATCCTGTCAATTTCTATTACAAAGGTTAGGGCGTTTCTTATCTGCATTCCAGGGAGTAAAGATTATGTAGCTTAAGCATGATTATTTGTAGTTAAAGTGATTAACTACCCGCCTGGCACTTAGTTAAGGAGTTTCATCCCCTCCCTAACTTCATGGAAAAATCCCTACCTGGGGAAACAACCTATCGGAGAGGTGACCTCGGTTAAAACACACAGCGCTAAGGGGAGCAAACATATTAAGAACAGTATGCTATATAGGCTAGGCCCCTTGACACATATGCTGTGCAGATGTTTCTATCCGGCAGCGACTGTGTCAAGCAGCAAGGATGGACCGGCTTCCAGCACCTTTACCAGTCACTGTTAGCTTGTGACATGACAGCAATGATGTTCAAGTTCTGGATGGTGGACAAATGGTGAGAAATGTCAGTGTAGGTCTGCACTTTTTTGGCTTTGTCATGGGCAACCTGCACCAATGCACCGATGATGAGTGCTAGCATGGAAAGGCGTCTTCACCATCCCCCATCTCTGGATGTGTCTCCTCTGACTCCTCAGTGTTTTGCTTGGGGCCATGCTATCTGTGGTTGCAGTAGTCTGGTCAGTTCCTCTCTCAGATTCATGTTTCAGGAACCACACAGCCTTGGAGGAGTTTTATGGAAACACACAAGTATATCCTCGACCAAAGGTTAATAAAGGGACCCTTCTATAAACTAGACTCGGTATCTTTCCATTTAACCAGACCATTTTGCTTTGGCTTATTCTGACACCACTGTAATTCTATGAGTGTCTTGCCATCAGCATTACAAGGGAAAAATTTAAAGTAATTAAGGCTTGGTGTGGTCTACTTATAGGAGATTTCTTCACTATTCCCCCACTTTTGTTTTTCAAAATGGGATTTAGAGGCTCTTGTAGCAGATATAACATGCAAGAGGGACATTTCTTGATAATCTGTTTGGCAGGCTGATGTAAAAGTTGATGAAATTTCCCTGGCCTGTTTAATAAAATAACTAATTGATAGGCGTATGCATTTCCTTTTGTTAAAGGACCAGAACTTGTTCAAATAGTATAGATAGGCATCGATCACAGCCATTTAAATTCAGTAGTTGCAGTTCTGTTTACCAGGCCAGCAGCATAGGCAGATCAGAGATAATATTAAGAGGCTTTTGGAAATCCTGCAAGTCAGCCTTGATTGTTTCTAATTCTATTGTTTGCACAGAAGTATGACTGGTGTGAATTACTTTCGTCTGAATTCTTTGCATTATAAGCAGCTTTACCATGAGATGAACTATCAGTAAAAACAGTGACTGCTCCAGGAATAGGTTTCTGCCTATTCCAACTAAGTTCCCCTGAATATTCTTTGATTTTCATTTGCTAATTTAAATCAGTCTAAAACAAGGCTTATTTCCTAACTTCCTTTGTCATTGGCTGGGGACAGCAAATGACACTAGTAGGGTTTTTGCTATCAGTCTTTGAGTATATGGACATAAGCGTTGTTTACGGAGGCAAAATGAAAATTGTTTACTTTTCTTTATGAGGCCTAATACATTTATTTTTAATTACAGTTTTCTAGATATTTGAAGGGAATCTGCTCCTGTTTTTTTCTTCCAGAGTAATTTCTAGGCCACATTTAGGGAGTCTCTTTTAAAAACATTTTTCTTTCTTTTAAATAGAGCTACAAACTTGGTTCCTTTTAAGAAATACCAATAAGAGAGAGGTATGCTGGCCAATTGTGCAATGCATACAGATGAAGTAAAAGTAACTCTTTTTTTTATGGTGTCTTATTAATGGTGAGATTTAATGCTCGAATAATTACTTTTTGTTTACCTTGTAAATAGTAGCAGGAGAGATTTTAAAATTTCTCCTTTCTATTAAGGTTAAAATTTACTTTTAAACATCATTCTTTTGGATAGTGCTCATTTGTATAGGTACAGATATTTTACTCTGGACTGTGTTAGAACCAATTGCTAATAAAATATCTGCTTCTCATATAACTGAGTTTATATGAGAACTTGATTATATTGTAAAAAGCTAATTTGTTAAGTGACTAAAGTATGCATCTTTATTGAGAAAGCAAAGTAAGTAAACTTATACATTTGACCTGTGAAGTCCAGGTTTTGCACTACCCCTGGCCTATCTAAAGATCAGACTGTCAGGGCTCCCATCTTAAAATTCTGCTGCTGAATAGTCCGATGTTGCTTAAGAAGTATTCAGCAACTTTGTCCTGCCCTTCCTTAAATGGTGAAACTTTTATAACATTTAAAATACGTGTATGTAAAGAGAACACAGTTATTGATTTTTATTTGATGAAGCTTCAAGTGATTTCAAGTATATTAGATCGGCGTAATTTGGTTTGAAAATATTTCTTTTCCTAAAATATTTCTTTTAAGAAGAGAGTAAACCCTTGAATTATTCCAGGGAACTTGAAAAGTTTCAAAGCTATCTCTTGGTTAAAGTCTTGAAATTTAACATGGAAAGACTATCACAAATATGTGTAACCCAAACATTACATTATACATTTGTTGTAATTATTCTAAAATAGATCAATAAAATTTGAAGCAGGGGATCCCTCGGGGGTGAGGACGACGGGGCCCCAACGCGCTAGGGCGTCTGCATGCACGACCCCGGGGACCAGGTTCATTGACGCAGATCCGTTTAATTGAGGAACTACAGGGGTATATATAGCATGAGGGGACCAATCAGAGGGAGACACATTGCTATAGGCGACCAATCAGAGGGAGACACATTGCTATAGGCAACCAATGGCTGAAAGGCTGGGGTACTATGCATGTGGCTCTAGGAGTTAGTTCAGGCGGGCTTTGCTACTTCCTGGTGTGCCGAGGAAGCATGTCATGGTGGAGTGTGCTCACACCATTGCAACAGCCACAGCATTGAGACATACTTCCTGAGCTCTACTACAAAAATTTAAACTGGATTTTAAAAATAAAAATTTGGTTCTGACCATAGAATTAATCCTCTTTTTTAATCAGTCCAATAAAATAGTATATCCTAGGTTGACATTTTACCACACATAGTACACATAAGGACTACAATATATTTTGTACTACTAAGTTTTTCCAGAGAAATCACATGAATTATTTTTCTTGATAATGAATTTCTAAACTTTATGCATTGTATCATTACGAGCACATAATTTCTCCCAATTTAATTTGAACTTTTAACTCTTGGAAGCCTTAAATTTTAGGTGGTAAGTTAAATACTTAGCATTTCTTAGTTTAGTAATACCTTCACATTTTTATGGATATATTTCCAATAAAATTAACAAAGACTTATTTAATTAATAGATTCAAATATGTCCTTTGTTTTTTCATTCGAGTCAAACTCAAATAAATATTGCAAAATTTTGTTATTTCAAAAACTTTAGAGTTTTAATAAGTTTTTTTACTTAATGTAAGCAACTCCAATTTTTTAAGTTAACAAAGACTTTGGAAAAGTATGTTTAGACATATGAGGTTGCCAAAGAAGTAGGGGGAGAAAGGAAGAAGGCCTGTAGCCATTGGAATTTTAAAACCACCACATTTTTCCTTCAGAGAGTGCTTTTCCACGTTCTCTGCTTTTACAGGGAGAAGATCCACTGGACCTTTCCTCCAACAGAGAGTGCAGTCCGCCCTCTCCTCAGGGACTGCACCCTCACCATCAATATATTTATTTATAACTATGGGCCCGGTGCACAAAATTCATGCACTGGGGCGAGGGGGGATACTGTCTCACAGCCCAGCCTGCCCCCTCTCACATACTGGGAGCCCTCAGACGTTGACCCCCATCACCATCCAATCGCAGGATCGGCCCCTTGCCCAGGCCTGACACCTCCGCCAGAGGTGTCAGGCTTCGACAGGGGACCCACATCTCCCCCCGATCACTGGCTCTGGCCCCCGCCAAGGCCTGAGGCCTCTGGCCAGGAATCATGCCTGGGCAGGGGACCCACATCTCCCTCTGATCGCTTGCTCCACACCCCGCCCGAGCCTGACGCCTCTGAGCCAGGCTTCAGGCCTAGGCAAGCGGACCCTCATATCCCCCCAATCACCGGCTCCACCCCCCACCCAGGCATCACTGTCTTGTTCCTATTCTTTTAGGGGAAATGGTTTTAGCTTTTGCCTATTGAGTATGATGTTGGCTGTGGGTTTCTCATATATGGCCTTTATCATGTTGAGTATGGTCCCTCTATTACCACATTGCTGAGAGTTTTTATCACAATTGGGTGTTGGGATTTTTTCAATTCTTTTTCTGTGTCTATCGATATGATCACATGATTTTTACACTTCAGTTTGTTTATGAGTTATATCGCATTTATTGATTTGTTAATATCATACCAGTCTTGCATCCCTGGAATATATCCCACTTGATCATGGCATTTGGTCCTTTAATATACTGCTGGATGTGATTTGCTAATACTTGGTTGAGGATTTTACTATCTGTCATCATCAGACATATTGGCCTGTAATTCTCGTTCTTTGTCGTGTCTTTACCTTGTTTTGGAATTAGAATAATGCTGGCCTCATACAAACAGTTTGTAAGTATTCTTTCCTCTTTGTTTTTCTGAAAAAGTTTGAGGAGTATAGATTGTAGTTTTCTGAATGTTTGGTAGAACTCCCCTGCGAAGCTGTCTGGACCTGAGCTTTTGTTGGTTGGAAGTGTTTCGATTACTGCTTCTATTTCATCAGTTGTTATGAGCCTATTCAGATTTCTTAATTCTTTCTGAATCAATTTTGGTAGTTTGCATTTTTTACTGACTTCATCTATTTCATCCACATTGTCCAGCATTTTGGCATATAGTTGTTCATACTATTTTCTTACAATTCTTTGAATTTATATATATATATATATATATATATATATATATATATATATATATATATATATATATATATATTAGAGGCCTGGTGCACAAAAATTTGTGCACTCGGGGCGAAGGGGGTACCTCAGCCCAGCCTGTGTCCTCTCGCAATCTGGGTCCCCTCAGGAGAAAACGACCTGCTGGCTTAGGCCTGCTCCCGGGTGGCAGAGGGCAGGCCCAATCCCTAGGTGCAGCCCATGGTCAGTTTCAGAGCAGGGCTGATTGGTGAGTTGGGGCGCCTTCCCCTGTCATGCACAGAGCAGGGCACATTGGGAGGTTGCGATGCCATCCTCCGTGATGCTCTGGGTAGGGCCAATTGGGGGGTTGGGACACAGCCCCCGGTCACACTCAGGGCAGGGCGGATCAGGGGGTTTGGGCGCCGCCACCGTCACTCTCAGGGCAGGGCCGATGGGGAGGTAATGGCTCTACCCCGTCACACACAGAGCAGGGCCCCTGGGGGGTGGGTTGGTGCACAGCACCCTGTCAAACACAGAGCAGGGCAGATCAGGGGGTTGGGGCGCTGCACCCTGTCACACACAGAGCCGCAGGGTGATCAGGTGGTTGGGGAGCTCCCCCCTATCAGGCACAGAGCAGGGCTTATCAGGGGTTTGGGGCACCTTCCCCTGTCATGAACAGAGCAGGGCGGATAGGGAGGTTGTGGCCCCGCCCCGTCACACACAGAGCCTCAGGGAGATCAGTGGGTTTGGGTGCTGCCACCTGTCACACTGATCCCAGTGCCGGGAGGACTCTAGGCTCCACTGATCCTGGTGCTGAGAGAACTCATGGCTCAGCTGATCCCAGTGCTGAGAGGCATATTACCCTTTTACTATAGAGGATAGAGGCCTGGTTCATGTTTGGGGCTGGCTGGTTTGCCCTGAAGGGTGTCCTGGATAGGGTGGAGGTCCCCACTGGGGTGCCTGGCCAGTCTGGGTGAGGGGCTGTGGGCTGTTTTCAGGCCAACTGAAGCTCCCAACTGCTCCTTTTTTTCTTTTTTTATTCTGGGCCAGCTTTAGCTCTGGCTCCAGCTCTGAGGCCTCTCCTGCTGAAAGAAGGTATCTGGCTGGTTTGGCTTGTATAACTCCAGCTCTGAGATCCCGGGCTCACTGAAAGCAGGTTTCTGGGGGTTTGTTTAGCTTCTATATTTGTTACAATCTTTCTGAAACTGCAAGCTCAGAGGCCGGCAAGGCAGGCGGGGAACGTTGGAGTCCTCTGTCACAGAAGCCAGCAAGCCTCATGTTAGTTTCAAGCTGCCTGGTGCCGGACGCCATTTTGGCTGGCAGTTAATTTGCATATCTCGCTGATTAGCCAATGGAAAGGGTACCGGTCGTATGCTAATTATCATGTTTCTCTTTTATTAGATAGGAGATTATATATATATATGTGTGTGTGTGTATATATATATATATATATATATATATATATATATATATATATATTCCTATGTTGGTTGAATATATTTTTACTAGGGTAATATTTTCGGCTGGTTGATCCCTTTGGTATCATGCAGTGACCTTTCTGTCTCTTGTGATGGTCTTTATTAAAAAGTCTTTTTTCCTGATATGAATATTTCTATTCCAGCTTTTTTTTCTTTCCATTTGCATGGAAATTTTCCCATTCCTTCACTCCAATCCTTTGTGTGTCTTTTGTTTTCAGATGGCACTCCTGTAGACAGCATATACTTGCATCATATTTTTGTATCCATTTTGATACCCTATGCCTTTTGATTGGAGAATTTACCTATTTATATTTCAAGTTATTATTGATAGGTATTTATTTCTTTCCATTTCCTTTGTGTATGGCTAAGTTTCTGTCTCTGTTTCTTTTTCTCATGACAGCAATCCCTTTGACATTTCTTGTAATGCTGACAACTTACTCCTTTAGCTTTTTTCTGTCTATGAAGCTTGTATTTGACTGTCTATATTGAAGGAAAGAATTGCCGAATATAGTAATCTTGGTCTCAGATCCTTACTTCCCATTAACTTGAGTACTTCATGCCAATCCCTCTGGCCTGTAGAGTTTCAGATAAGATATCAGGACTCAGCCTTATGGGCACTCCTTCGTAGCTAACAGTTTTCTTTTCAATTGCTGCCTTGAAGATTCTCTTTTTTTTAATTTTTGGCATTTTAATTATGATGTGTCTGTGCATGGGTTTGTTTGGGTACTTCTTTGGGGTTCTCTTTGGCTCTTGACCTTGTGTGGGATTTTCCTTTACCAGGTTAGGTAAGTGTTCTGCCATTGTTTCTTCAAAGACCTTCTCTATGCCTTTCTCCCCTCCTGCCTCTTTTGGCACACTCGCTATTCTAATACTGTTATGTAAGTGGTCCTCCTGTTTGTATTATGTCATTTTATATCTAGGACGGTTCTTCTTTTCATAGTCACTATATCTTTTTTCATGCTGTTGAGCTCTTTTAACTTCATAACTCTGAAGTCAGATTCAGATAAATGTCTTCTCTGTGCTTCACCTCTCTCTATATCTGGAGAATTCTCTAGTTCTCTTCATTTGGGGGTTGTTTCTTTATTTCCTCTTTCTGGCTTTCTGTGTGGGTTTGTGGTGACAAGTTAGGTAGACCTGTCTGCCTATCAGTCTCTAGTGCAGAACATTGTTAAAGGATGTTTCTGACTAAGTAGGTCAGGCAAAGACTCAAAGCCTCCAGAGACCTCCTCTGTCTATAGACTGATAGGATTCCAACTTAACTTGCCTCCAAGGCAATGGTCCTCAGGTTATAGCAAGAGTTTGTTTCAACAGGGTGGTGCAGTTGCCTCTGCCTGGAGGTTAATTGTTATTTATAATCTCTTAAGTGTCCTCAGGGCACGGTGTTTACCAGTAGTGTGTGTTAATTGTGTCACCTCCAGGAAAGGCAAATGTCTGTGTGGGAAAGATTTTCTCTGCTGCATGAGGAAATGACTCCTCCCAGGAAACTTGAAGTGTCTGTCTTCTGTGCTGGAACCCTTGACTCCCCAGTTCTGACTTTTTCCCTCACAGCTCCAGTCCACTTCACCCTCCCTTTGCCAGGGCACAAGCTGTGTGGCTCCACAGGGAAATTTGTGTGGTGGCCCTTTAAGAGGATGCCTGAAATTCTAGCTGTCTCTCCCTGGCAGACAGTGCCCTGCTGCTATTCACATCCACAGGTTATATGGGTACCCTCCTCAGTTCTGGTGCTCTCTGCTAGGAGGCCCAGCTTGGGGATTGGCCCCAGAGTTCTCAGTGGCAGTCCTCCACAGCTGAGATATCTCTCTGAGACTTCAGTTGCTGTCTGTGGGTGTCAGGCCCGCCCCTTCAAGCCTCCTCTCCTCCTACCGGTGTCTAAGTGGCCTCCACCTTCGATCCTCGGGTGTCAGGGTTCTCTCCTGTGAGTTTTCCATTGATTATTCAGGAAGTTGTTCTGTATTTTAGTTGGAATATCAGTTTGTTCCTGGGAGCATGTCCCTGTAGCATCCACTTATTCTGCCACCAATCTTTTAAATATATTTTTACTTATCTCAGAGAGTAAAGGAGAGCTAGTGAGAGTTAGAAACATCAATGATGAGAGAGAATCATTGATCAGTTCCTCCTGCGTGCCCCAGACTGGAGATTGAGCCCACACCCTGGCAAATGCCCTTGACCTGAATCAAATCTGGGCCCTTCAGTCTGAAGGTCGGTGATCTGTCCACTGTTCCAAACTGGCTAAGGTTCTGCCCCCTTTTTCAATCTTCTTCAGAATCCCTCTGCATTGTAAAGTCCCTGCTAACATTCTTGTCCAATCCGCTCCTTTTCATGTGGTTTCAGGATGGAGTGAGCATGAAGGCCCTAATGTCCTGTGAGCGCACATTCTGATCAATAGCACCATCAGGAAATGTGCATTGAGACATGCTCAGTATTCATATAGTAACAGAAACCTGCCATGTCTCTTACTGTTTCTGTCTCTGTTTGGATCATGAGGGAGCCCAACTAAGGCTCTTGTTTCCAATAGGGTGTTCAAGGATACACCCTAAATTTCAAGCCATGATCTTCTGAGAATACTTTGGAAATGGTGCCCTACCCTAAAATGTATTAGGCCATTTAATTATAAGGCCATATCTTTTTATAAGAATAAGGCTTTCATTTTTTAATTTTTTTTTCATTGCTTAAAGTATTTCAAAGGATATTACAGATGTCTCCTTTTTTTTTTTTTTTTTTTTTTTTCCCCTTGACCTCCCCGGCTTGCCCCCCACCACAGTTTTTATTTCTTATTGAATGAGTAATCTAAGAGTCATATAAATATATAAAGATATACTTTGTGCTTCCAACAATCATATACTTAATGAGGAAATACAGAGACCAAATAACTACATCTTAATCAATAGAATATAAGTATAATAGGTCCTCATGTTACATTTAAGATCTATTCCTGCAGCACGTCATAATGATTTTTGCTGTAAATCAGAACCCACCTAAATAAGCATCTACATCACTCATATGGAGCACACATACACAGTAGTAATGAGGTGAAACAATAAAAAAAATAAAATATAAAAATTAAAAATTAAAAGGAAAATAACGATTCCTGTCCTTTACTTGTGCTAAATCCTATCTAATAATAGACAAACAGGGTAACTGACAGTATCTTCCCTTAACCTCCCATTGGCTAATCAGCACAATATGCAAATTAACCACCAACAAAGATGGCGGTTAAATTGCATAACTAGGTGCCCAATGGCTATAGGCTATTGGAGCCTGCAATCAGAGCTGAGAGGACCCCTGCCAAGGTCTGATGCCTTGGTCAGAAGCGTTAGGCTTGGGCAAGGGCGGAGCTGGGTTGGTGGGTAGCAGGGGGTAAGCCAGCGATGGTGGGGAGCAGGAGAGGAGTTGGCGTTGGTGGGAGCTGGGGGTCCTCTGCCTAGGCCAAATGCCTTTGCCAGTGGCATTAGGTCTGGGCAGGGCTGGAGCCGGTAATTGCAGGGGTACTATTGGTCCCTTCCAAGGTCTAATGCCTTTGCTAGAGACGTTAGGTTTGAGGAGTGGAGGTGCCTGTGATTGAGGGGAGCATGGGGTCTCCTGCCCATGACATTAGGCCTTGGCAGGGGTGGATCTGGCAATCCTGGAGAGTTGGGGGTCCCATGCCCAGGCCTAATGCCCCGGCCAGAGGCATTAGCCCTGTGCAGGGGCAGAGCCAGCAATTTCGGGGAGCAGGGAGGCAACTGGCCTTGGCGGGGAGCAGGGGAAGAGCCAGTGATCATGGGGAGCAGGGTCTGAGAGGATGATTGAGGGAGTTGGTGGTCCCTTGCCCAGAGCTAATGACTGGACCACAGGCATTAGGCCTGGGCAGGGACCAAGACGGCAATTGGTGTGAACTCCAGAGGAAACACCTTTTTTGACTGCTCATTAGTTAAGCTCCCTCTATGCCACTGGTAATATTCTTAGTAAATTGGGTAATAAGAATCAAAATAGGTGATTTAGGGGTTTTTACCGCACTCCTGGAGAAAAAAGGAAGGTCCACTGCTGGAGGGGTAGGAAATGTCATATACTATCCTTGCTGGTTTTGCTGAGTGAATAATGCCTTGGCCTGCCCACTGCTGAGTCTTGGTTCAATTCTGGCTAAGGGCATGTACATAGGTTGCAGGCTCCTCCCTGGCCTGGGCCCAGGTCAGGGCTCATGCAGGCGGCAACCAATCAAAGTGTTCCTCTCACTTTGATGTTTCTCTCTGTCTTTCCCTTTCTCTTCCACATTCTTGAAAAATCAATGGAAACATATTCTCAGGTGAGAAGGAAGGAAGGAAGGAAGGAAGGAAAGAAGGAAGGAAGGAAGGAAGGAAGGAAGGAAGGAAGGAAGGAAGGGAGAAAGAAAAGGAAGTAAGAAAGAAAGAAATGTCATATCCTATGAAAGACACATCTTGAAAATGACTAAAGAAAGTTGTCATTTTTTTCATAGTAAAGGAACTGGAGTCCGTGTTGATGAAAACACCTGGGTAGCTGAGGTTGACTGGCAGTGGCTGCAACAGCGGGGTGATTGAGCTGATGCCTTTGCCTGATCACCCTGGTCACCGCCCACAAAGGGAGGCCAGGCTGTGGCTTAGGCCCACTCCCCAAAGGGAGCATTGAGCAGGGAGTAGGGCATCCCCTGAGGGCTCCCAGTATGTGATAGGGGCCTAGCTGGGCTCAGGGGCCCCCCTCCAGTGCACAAATTTTTGTGCACCTTGCCTCTAGTAAATAATAAAAAACATAAAGCACATATGTAAATACATATGAATGATGGAAGTTTTTTTAAAATAAATACTCAGAGGATGGCACTGTAACCACAAAATGATGTACTTCGAGTCCAACGTAACCCGAGGATGGTCTGCATTTTCTCAACAGACTGAAAAGTAATTAATGTGGGTTCTGATGGTGATTTAATGAAAACAAGGGTGGGAAGGCACACTTGAAAGAGTCAGGCATTGCAAGTTCCAAATCAGTGCATGCACATAGTTTTGAAGAAATCAGGTAAAAGTGACTTATTCATATTAGTAAAGAGATGTTTTAAAATCTAACATAGAGACCCTCACTATAAATTATGTTGGAAAATTGAAAGTATTGATAGCATCAGTGTAGTTAAGAAGAATATGCCTCTGCACTTGAATATAGACAAGCATCCTGCCCATTTCAATTTTGGATGAGCTAGTGAGCAAAGAAAATTAGTGAAAGGCTCACTTAGTGGCATTAGTGGAAAGAATTAGCACTGGAACATAGTAATATTTATGGGAATGTAATATTTCTCATATTTGAAGGCGATTCAGTGCCCTTCATATGAGCCGTTAAATACAGCTAAAAAGCAGTAAAATCTATATGGCCATCATTACCAAAATTCAGTTTCTACTTTAAATTATTCAGCATTAGAAGAGAACCATGCTAAATGGGTGATAAATTATGAAATGATTAGAGGCCCGGTGAATGAAATTCAAGCACCAGTGTCATCCCACAGCTTGACCTGCGCCCTCATGCAATCTGGGACCCCTTGGGAGTTATGGGACTGCCAGGTTATTGAAGGGACAGAACAGAACTGATAGCTGTGTCTCTAACTCCTCTCCCAGGAAAGCCACAGAATGTATCAGTTACTCAGCCTGCCATTATCTCAGCCAATGTGGAAGCGGGGGAAACTAGCCCAAGACCAAGAGTATGCTAGCCACCCCCCTGTCTTTGTCTAACCAGACCCTAGCTGCACCCTGCCTTTGCGTCACTAGCCCCCGGCCCTCACTCAACCAACCAGAATCGGCCAAATCAGTGGTCCCAGTGTGCCCCCACACCCGACCCCAAGCCCTATAAATTCGTTGTTCCCTTGGGACTTGGGGCTCTCTCTTGTATCCAGTAATGGAGGCATGGGGGGGACCAAGTCCCGGGCTTGAATAAAAGACTCTATGTGTTTGCATCGGACTCTGTTCCCTAGTGGTCTCTCTTGGGGGATCTTGAAATCTGGGCAAAGGATTTGGGGGCTCGTCCACGACCCCCAAGACTCACGAGGAACCCTGATCGGGAGAGTTTGACTGACCACGGTAAGTGTCTGTGTGTTGTCTATTCTATTTAGTGTGTTCTGTCCTGTGTGAGCTCACTTCTGAAATCTCTATTGCCCGTAAAGGCCTAGGTGGACGCACTGGGGGGCCACGGGGGAGGAGGAGGCGGGGGACGCACCGATCCTCCATCTGGAGGGGCCAAGAAACCCCTCAATCTGAGACGAGTGGTGCATGGCCATTGTCTAATCTGTAGTTTTGCTTCCGCGGAGCCGGAAGTTTGTTTTGGTTTTGCTTCCCTAGAGTTGGAAGGCTGTATTTGTCTGTGTTTGTATTTTTTTTCTGTTTTCTGTGGACTTACTGGACGGACGTTATGGGACAGACTCAAACTACTCCTTTAAGCATTATGGTCACTTTAAAGTCATGGATTTGGCCAAACCTGCTTGCCAGCCTCAGGTGTGGTTTTGCAGAACTGCTGGGAACTTGGGACCTTGCAGCTTACTGAATTCAAATGATAAAAACACTTATGTCTTGCATTTTTGAAGTTTATTCTTAAAAATGTTACTGAATGAGAAATGCTGAATATTTGCCAAAAGTTTAAGGTTCGGATTGATTGGGAAAAAATGTGTGTTGTGGTAGCTAAATGCCTTTGCTGAATGAATGTTTGGTGAAAGTATGTGAATGTGGAGGGTTTGGGCCTGCCCTCTCCTCTCCTTTGTGTGGCTCCACGACTTAGGTCAGGTGGGTAACTGAGTAAGGATCTGTGAAAACAGGTCACCCCCTCCCTTGTCTGTCTCTCCTCACTGATCATCATGAGGTCGGGACAAAGTAAACCTGCTGTTCTCAATTACATGTTAAAAATTTTTTTTAAAGGGGTACAGTAGAGATTGTGGAATTGGATGAATGCCGAAATACTGAGGAAGCCTGAATGAACAGCTGTTTGTTTGTGTGGGACTAGCCAATTTGCTACCGAGAGGGGGGACTGGATGCAGTCTTAAGTCCTCTGGTAGGTTCTCACCAAAAGGTTGGTCGAGAATTCTGTTCTGGGACATGGGTGCCAGGAGTGCCCCCATGCCCGTCTGGGGAATTGGGCATTGTTTTGTTTATCTGCTCAGCTCCAGTCTGGGCTAGTCTACTGAGAGAGTGTGAATACGAATGTTTTGTCTATATTGGCTGCTCATTACTAGTCTGTGTGAAGTGAAAGTTACTTTGATTTATTTTGCATTTCTGTTAATTCAACTGGCTGAACATTTGGACTGGACCCGCGATGGGCTGCAAGAATCTCTAGCAGTTCTCACAGTCTTTTGCTCGCCATTACAGAAGGAATCAGCCCACTTAGTTAATATAAATTTCTGTCTATCAGTTGCTCTTACCTGGGTTGTAAATCCCTGTAATTCCAAGATTGCTTAGTTCTGAGATTGCTTATAAAAGAGTAAAAGAGCAAAAAATCTGTGAGGAAAAGCAGCCTGGGCTGAGATAAGTGGGGTTGGGGGGGGGGGGTTGGCAGTTATGCTGCTGGCTGCAAACCTAACAGGTCTTATCAATGAACTTCAAGGTTACAAAAAATAACTGTAAGCACAGTCTTTCTCTGCCCTGGTTTGTTCTTTTAACCCCTCCAATGCTGAATCAAACCGATACCTGTTCTTAGTTTTATCACAAAATGTCTAGATAAATCTTAAGAGTAAAAGTACATTTAAAATACGTACATAAATTTTAATCTAAAATTGCTGAATGTTCACTTTTGGTAATCATTAAAGGATTAAGGTTTCTAAGAATAAAATAAAACAACTGAACTCCCGCTAGAAAAGCGGAGGAGGAACAAAGCTAGAATCCGCAGCCCCCCTGGTGATTTAGAACTGTTTGCCAGGCAGACTCAGCCCCTGAGAGTCAGGTCAAAGAAGGGGCGTGGGGGTGGGGCTGAATGCCTGAGCTGCCTGCAAGGCCAGGAAGCTCCTGGTGGAGAAGAAGTGGCGTGCGTGCGGATCAATGAGAGCCTACAGGAGCTGCAGCAGCTGCTGGCAGGCACTGAGGTGCAGGCTAAGCTGGAGAATGCTGAGGTGCTGGAGCTGAAGGTACAGTGCCTGCTGCGGGAGTGCTGCAGGGCAGAGCTTGCAGGTGCCAGCAGCTGCAGGCAGAAGCCAGCAAGCACTTCACTGCCAGCTACATCCAGTGAACCCCCTGCTTGAGTTCATACCACTGCAAAAGGGCAGTTGCTTCCTGGATTTGCTGGGGGAGGCTCTGGCTGGGTCCCTGGGAGACCCTAGGCGGAGCAGCTGGCTCACAGGAGGGACTGATATCCCCTTCTAGTGCACTCCCTGGAAGGAGGCCTGGTTGCTGCTCTGCCACGAAGGAAACTGGTAAAAAGGCAAAAAACAGGGCACTAAGCGTTAACAAAAAGGCACTCTCCCTGGACCTGGAAGCCATCAGGACTTTGAAATTCTCCAAGAGAGGAGGAGTCTGACTCAGAGACTGGCTGAAACCTCGTTGGGTTAGAAAAACCGGAGGCTGCATATTGAACTGATAGACTCCCTTTTTCTGGGCAGAGGTCCAAGCCCAGTTATATAGGGGTTAAACTACCTGTGTACAGCAAAAAAACTTTCTCCTGTGCCATAATACATTTTAAGAAAATTGAATGCATGATAGACCAGTATGCTGGGACAAGTAAAAGAGGGAAACTGAGCAGAAATCCTATCTTCCCTAAACCAATGACACTTGGAAGTAAATGCTTTGCATTTGCCTCCCTAAACAAAGGTTAAATCGTGTATGTCAATCTGATTAGTGTCATTTGTTGTCCACACACAGGGACAAATGAAGTTAGAAAATAAGCCTTATTTTGATTAGTTCTTTTATTCAGGAGGAGCCAACCCGGTCCATCCCTGCTACATGAATGATTAAATGTATGTTAAGGAATTTTAAAATTGCTCAAACCTCACTGCCTTGGGTCCAGTTCTGCGTGTGTAAGAAGGGACAGAGTAGTTTAGTTGCAGGCCAGAAGAAGCTGGCAAGGCCATCCAAACCACCCAGCCACTATTGGCCAGAGCCGCCTGAGGCAGACCTCCTCGGATTGGCAACAGCTGACTCTGACTAGGACAGACTGGGCTTTTTCCAACTGGGCCCCCATGAGCCGATGGTCAAAATGAATATCGGGGGCCAGACTGTGAACTTTATGATTGATATAGCGGCAGAGCACTTGGTAGTTACTCAGAAGGTAGCTCCCCTCTCAGGACAGGAAGTCACTATTATTGGAGCTACCGGTACGGTACCACAGCTGCAGACTGTTCTGCCGCCCCTGCCGATATCAGTTAGGTGGCCATCAGGTGGTTCATGAATTCCTATATTTACCAGTTGACCTGGTCCCTCTAATGGACAGAGACCTTTTAGCCAAAATGGAAGCAGAAACCACTTTTGCCCCGGATGGCTCAGCACAGCCTTGCCTAGGTGAAGAAACCTCTCCAATGATCCTGTCCTTAGCAGTGCAGAGAGAGAAAGAATGGAGACTTTATACCCCCCAGCCAAAAGCCCCCACATCTATTCTTGTCAGGCCCCCATCAGGGGACTTGGGCAGTGTTCCTATTATCTGCCAAAATTCCTAATACTGTAAAAGTACTTGTTCACTGAAAAGGTGTAAATGTGGATGTTTATTTGATGCTTATATGTCTACTTAGGTATAAATATTTGTAGATAAGTAGAACCCCCGGTTAATTTTCTGGCGTATTCTGGAGCAGCCTATTCAGTCTTGACAGAGCCAATGGGACCAGTAACATCTAAGAAGACAACAGTTCTAAGAGCCACGGGACAAACTGCCTTTTTCCTTGTACATCAAAGAGGACTGTGGACCTCAGAACGAACATGGTAACTCATTCGTTTCTAGTCATGCCAGAATGTCTGTACCCCTTACTTGGACGTGATCCCTTACAGAAGTTACAAGCCACCCATAAGCTTGTTCGAGATGCCCTGCCAGTGCCACCTCAGACTCTGTACATCCTTTCCAGCCTGGGGACTCGGTGTGGGTAAAGAAGTTCACGACCCCAGGACTCACCCCAACTTGAAAAGGACTATACCTGCAGAAAATTGTATAATAGACTCAGATGATGCCTGCATCTTCATAGACATGGCTTCAGAAAGACAAGGACAATTTTACCTTATATAGAAAGGTCAAAGAGTGGACTTTAGTCACCTCCATAAAATGTTTGTATAGCCGTTCCATATCTCATGTTTAGTAGCGGAGGATTTAGCTGCCTGAAGTGGCCATGGGGCCAATATTATGTTTCATTGTATTAATATGTTGTATTAACCTTCAATTCTCTTACAGATTTAAATATAGCTGTAGCTGTGGACCAGTGATGGTCTACAGTCCTTGGTAGTCTTTGGGAATAACTGGCAAGTGTCCAGTCTCCCACACTGAGGGACATTGTTATAGCTATGTGTTAGCTGTCCTGGAAGGGGACTATATGGGATGAACCCCAAAAGTAAAGGGTGTCTGGCTGCCAAGTGGGCAGATGCCCAACTGGGCAAAGAAGAATACCCATCAGGTTTTGGTCTCTATTGAGAAAAAGCTGACAGTTGGCAGCCTGTGTACTGTATTACAGGCCTGCCTGACCATGCCCATGTCAGGGATGGTACAAACCTCGGCTGTAGAGAGCTGGGAAAGCCCTATTTAGAATGGAAGGTCTGAGGCATAGTTATACATTTTTAAAAGACTGACAAGAAAAATCAGAAGCTCTTAGAGCAGATCAGTATGTTTTTCTCCTCATATAATTCCTCTGAAATCTGGCAATGCTTAATCAGTCATGGCAATACATTTCTTTGCATGAAATCAATAAGACCGGTTTTCAGTAGTGATTTAATTAACCGGAAACTTTGACTGGAGTATCATGTTTTAAAGAAACCTGTCTGAGCTCTGAAGACTTGAAGCCAATAAGAGTGCGACGGAGAAAGCCTGATATCCTGCTTGGGAGCCCTGAAGATGGCTGGCACTGGAGCATCAGGCCCATGCCCTACCATCAGTGGTGGTGGGTAAGAGTAGAAGGGGAGCAATAAGGATGCCTCTGTGTCCCTGCGGAACCCCCACACACTCTGGACTGCAACGAGTAGGAGGGCTACTGATATGGGCCTTAAAGCCTAGAGCAAGGGCTCAGGTGGAGTTGCTCCTGGTGAGGGATTCACCTAACGCAGCAGATACTGCGGGCAGGCCTGATGGCAGTTGGATGGCTTGGCTTCCTGGCCCTACGGGTCACATTAAGATTCAATCATGAAATTCCAGCAAGGATAATCAGTTACCATTCTTGTTGTGTTTATGCAAACATCAGGCCAAATTAAATACAGTAGATAAATTGGTCTTGATTTGGCTTTTTGATAGCCATAGAGGACTTTAAGAAGAAAAATCCTATTTCAATAGAAGTTGTTAAAGCTTCTTTCCCTTCCACCAAACCATTTGTTATAGTTTGTCTCTGCCAGGTCACAAGCCCAGCTCCTTCTGTGCCCAGGACAGCAGGGAGCCTGAGTGGAAGATGACCTCTAACCAGACACACCCGCTGCAGATCACCCTCAAGAAGACAGCGGACCTCGGAAGACCCCTTGCAACCCTCCTGATGCTGTTGGCTTTCGGCCCTTGCATTATTAACAGACTAGTCCAATTTGTCAAGAAGTATATAAAATTAATTCAGTTGATAGTTCAGTCCGTCTCATGATTGAGCCAGAAGTTCCAAGACAAGGGGGGAATGAAGGGACAGAACAGAACTGATAGCTGTGTCTCTAACTCCTCTCCCAGGAAAGCCACAGAATGTACCAGTTACTCAGCCTGCCCTTATTTCAGCCAATGTGGAAGCGGGGGAAACTAGCCCAAGACCAAGAGTATGCTAGCCACCCCCCTGTCTTTGTCTAACCAGACCCTAGCTGCACCCTGCCCTTGTGTCACTAACCTCCGGCCCTCACTCAACCAACCAGAATCGCCCAAAACAGTGGTCAGAGTGTGCCCCCACGCCCGACCCAAAGCCCTATAAATTCATTGTTCCCTTGAGACTCGGGGCTCTCTCTTGCATCCAGTAATGGAGGCATGGGGGGGGACCAAGTACCGGCCTTGAATAAAAGACTCTATGTGTTTGCATCGGACTCGGCTCCCTAGTGGTCTGTCTTGGGGGATCTTGAAATCTGGGCATAATAGTTAGGTCTGACATCTCCTGAGGGATGTAGCAGTGCACGAAATGGCAGGCAGCTGGACAGGAACCGAAGCTGGAGCCAGGTGCTCCGTTCCTGCTCATCCAAGCCCCACTCCACCTGCCACCACCAATTGGTAGCACTGTGGCATAGGCAGCGAAGGCTCCTGCTGCCACAGCTGCACTCTCCAGGTATGAGCCTGGCTTCTGCCTGAGCAAGGGTCCCACTCTGGGAGCTCCCTGGCCATCAGGGGGAAGATCCTGTGTTGAGCATCTGCCATCCCCTGGTCAGTGTGCATCATAGCAATGACTCATAAGGGTCCCTTAGGCTTTTGGCCCAATAAAACCTTACTATTCACAGATGACATCTTGCCACTATTAGAATACTAGTGGCCCTATTTAATTAATTAATTAATTAATTAATTAATTAATACTAAGGAAATACTAATTAATACTAAGGAATTAATGAGAAGAAATATTGTAATGCCGCTATTTGCCCTTTCTCTATAATAGAAGTGTCAACCAAATTCAGGATTGACCATGACAAATTGAAACACATGCATGCAATTGGCGCCAGCAAGAGCTGCATATGTTTCGCACATGGGCAGGTCAACCTGGAGTGACAGAGAGATAGCGAGAGGGTGTGAACTTGCTTAATTAGACCTGCTGTCTGAGTTAGCTAAATTTTTTCCAACCCAGTGAAGCAGCGCAACTTCTCTTTCAGGTAATTGTCCACAACACAGCAGTAAATTTCAACACAAAGCAGATTATTATTGTAGCTCACCCAGGGAGAACAAAGAGTAAACCATTTAACTGCAGCAGTGTTTGAATATATTCTTCACAGTGGGAAAACCTGAAGTCATTTACAAGTTCCATCATTTCTTCCTTATTTTCAGTCAGGTCAAGTTTCTAAGCTTTCTAAATCTCTGTTTTCTGGCTAATGAAGAGAAAATAGGATGACACCGAGTCTACCATCTACCTATTCCATGACTCTGTGAGGATCAAATGACACATGGGAAAATGCTTCACAGATATTTGGTTAGTGTAAAATATTCCCACCTGGCTGTAAACCAAGTCGTGTTCCAGGACTGAAGAAACTGCAAGGAGGTGAGTCGCTGGGGAGAGGAAGCCTGGCATTGCTACATGATGTCATTACCCAGATGGACACTTAGCATATTTGCCTTTTATAAATGTAGATTGCCAGTGCACATCATGTATACTGGCTGTGGGTCTGATGGTCACAAAGACATACAGTCAGTCACTCAGTCTTTTATATGTAGAGAGGCCCGGTGTACAAAAATCTGTGCACTCGAGGGGGAGGGTGGGTCCCTTCAGCCCGGCCTGTGCCCTCTCGCAGTCTGGTACCCCTTGGGAGATAACGACCTACTGGCTTAGGCCTCCTCCCAGGAGGCAGAGGGCAGGCCCAAACCCTAGGTGCAGCCCCTGGTCGGGCTCAGAGCAGGGCTGATTGGGGAGTTGGGCGCCTTCCCCTGTCACGAACAGAGAGGGCGGATAGGGAGTTTGTGACCCCGCCCCCTGTCACACACAGAGCCGCAGGGCAATCAGGGGGTTTGGGCGCTGCCCCCTGTCATGCTGATCCCGGTGCCAGGAGGCCTCGCGGCTCGGCTGATCCCGGTGCTGGGAGGCATATTACCCTTTTAGTATATAGGATAGAGGTCTGGTGCATGGGTGGGGGCCGGCTGGTTTGCCCTGATGGGTGTCCTGAATCAGGGTGGGGGTCCCCACTGGGGTGCCTGGCCTGCCTGGAAGAGGGGATGATGGCTGTTTGCAGCTGGTCAGACACCCTTCAGGGTGGGGGTCCCCACTGGGGCTCCTGGCCAGTCTGGATGAGGGGCTGAGGGCTCTTTTCAGGCTGGCAGGTGTCTGAAGCTCCCAATTGCTCCTTTTTTCCTTTCCTTTTTTATTCTGGGCCAGCTTTAGCTCTGAGGCTTGGCTCCAGCTCATAGGTCTCGGCTGCTGAAAGCAGGTATCTGGTTTGTTTTGGTTCTATAATCGAAACACTGTTTCAACTCTAGCTCTGAGATCCTGGCTGGCTGAAAGCAGGTTTCTGGGGTTTTGTTTAGCTTCTATATTTGTAACAATGTTTCAAACTGCAAGCTCAGAGACCGGCAGTGGCAGGCGGGGAACGTTGGAGTCCTCTGTCACTGAAGCAAGCAAGCCTCATGTTCGCTTCAACCCTCCTGGCTGCCGGCCGCCATCTTGGCTGGCAGTTAATTTGCATATCACCCTGATTAGCCAATGGGAAGGGTAATGGAGGTACGGCTAATTACCATGTTTCTCTTTTATTAGATAAGACTAGAGGCCCAGTGCATGAAATTCATGCACGGGGGTGTCCCCTCAGTTTAGCCTGTACCCTCTCCTATCCGGAACCCCTTGGGGAATGTCAAGGATCACGCCTAAACTGGCAGTCTGATATCAATCTCACAATCTGGGACTGTTGGCTCATAACTGCTCACCTGTATCCTGCCTGATTGCCTCTAACTGCCCCACCCTGCCAGTCTGATCATTCCTAACCACCTCTGCCTGCTGGTCTGGTCAGGCCTAATTACCTCCCCTGCCAGCCTTGTCATCTCCAACTGCCCCCTCCACTGGCCTGGTCGCCCCTCACCGGCCACCCTGCTGGCCTGGTTGCCCCACGCAGCCTGCTGTTCAGTTTTTTTGTTGTCCCTCACCAGCCCTCCGGCTGGCCTTATCTCCCCACACAGACTGCTGTTCAGTCATTTGGCCATCCCTCACTGCTCCCCTTGTCTGCCTGGTCACCACACGCAGCTGCTGTTTGGTGGACAAGTGGTTTCGGTCATCACAGTCACTGGCTTTTTATATATATAGACTAAAGTCCAGGTGCACAAAAATTTGTGCACTCTGAGGGTTCCCACCACTCGTCCTATGCCCTCTTGCATCTGGGACCCCTCGGAGGAAGTCCACCTGCTGGCTTAGGCCCACTCCCTGGGCAATCAGGCTCAAGTTGGCAGTCAGACATCCCTCTGGCTGCTCAGCAGCCCTCGGGGGATGTCAACTTACCATCGGGGAGCAGATCTATGCTCCAGTTGGACATCCTTAGTGCTGCTGAGGAGGTGGGAGGGGCTCCTACCACCAGCGCGGTGCTGGCAGTCATTAGCCAGGCTTGTGGCTGAGCACAGCCCACCCTGTAGGAGTGCACTGATCACCAGGGGACAGCTCCTGCATTGAGGATCTGCCCCCTGGTGGTCAGTATGTGTCATAGTGACCACTCATTCCCAGTCATTCTGCTGTTAGGGTCAATTTGCATAGTAACCTTTTATTTTATAGGATAGAGGCCTGGTGCACAGGTGTGGGCCTACTGGTTTGCCCTGAAGGGTGTTGCAGATCAGGATGGGGGTCCTGCTGGTTCCCCTGGCCATCTTGGGTCAGGGGCTGCTGGGTGTTTGCAGGCTCATCACACTCCCTTCAGGATGGGGGTGCCCACTGAAGTGCCTGGCCAGCCTGGATGAGAGGCTGATGGCTCTTTCATGCTGCTCAAGCCCCACCCCAGTGGAGACCCTAACTCCATGAAGGTTTGGCCAGCCTGTGTGAGGGCCTGAGGGCTGCTTTTAGGCTGGCCAAGACGGTGGCGATGGAAGCTCCCAGCCTCTCCTCTTTTTTTTTATATTCTGGGATTTATTTACCTAGTATAATTGAAAATTTGTAGCCTTGAGTGTAGCTCAGAGCCAGCCAGGGCGGGCGGGAGGCTTGGCTTCCTCCATTGCCAGGGGAAACCCAAGCCTTCTGCTCACTCCAGCTCCGAGGCCACCACCAGCTTAAAGCAGGAATCTGGGATTTATTTATCTTCTATAATTGAAAATTTGTTGCCTTGAGTGGAGCTCAGATCCGGCCATGGCAAGCAGGATGCGTGGCTTCCTCCATCACTGGGGCAACCAATCCTCCTGCTCACTCCAGATCCGTGGCTGCCACCTGCCTTATTGGTTGGGTTAATTTGCATATAGTCACTCTGATTGGCGGGTGGGCATGGCTTAGGTGTAGTGAAGGTACGGTCAATTTGCAAGTTTGTCCTTTACTAGTGTAGACTAGAAGCCTGGTGCTCAAAAATTTGTTCACTCGGGGAGGTTCGTCAGCCCAGCTTGTACCCTCTTGCAGTCTGGGACTCCCTCGGGGGTTGTCCACCTGCTGGCTTAGTATGTCCACCTCAGCTGGAAATCAGACATCCTTCTGGCCACCCGAGAACCCTCAGGAATGTCCACCTGCCAGCAGGGAGAATGTGTAAGCTGCAGTTGGACAACCTTAGCAGTGCTGAGAAGGCTGGAGAAGCTCCCAAAACCACCACTTCGCTGGCCCCCATCAGCCTGGCTTGTGACTGAGTAGAGCTCCCCCTGTGGGAGTGCACTGACAACCAGGGGGGCAGCTCCTGCATTGAACATCTTCTCCCTGGTGGTCAGTGTGTGTAATAGTGATCAGTCATTTCCAGTTGTTCTGCTGATAGAGTTAATTTGCCTATTACCCTTTTGTTATATAGGACAGAGGCCTGGTGCACCAGTAGGGGCTGGCTAGTTTGCCGTGAAGTCCCGGATCAGGGTGAGGATCCTGCTGGTATGCCTGGCCAGCCAGGGTGAGGGGCTGAGGGCTGTTTTTAGCCCCCTGGTGACCAAATCTCCCAGACTCTCCTTTTTTTAGTTTTTGGGGGATTTATTGTTTTTGAGAGGGTAGTTTATAATTGAAACTTTGTAGCCTTTATCGGAGCCCTGGCCCAGAGTGGTCAGGTGGGAAGCTTTGCTTTCCTCATCGCCAGGGGAAACCCAAGCCTCCTATTTGCTCCATGTCTGTGGCCACCGCCATCTTAGTTGGGTTCATTTGTATACTTCCTCCCGATTGGCTGGTGGGCGTGTCTTGTGGGTGTAGCAGAGTGATGGAATGATGGTTGATTTGCATCTTTCTGTTTTATTAGTGTAGACTCGAGGCCTGGTGCACAATATTTTTGCACTCTGAGGGGGTCGCTCAGCCTGGCCTGTCCTCTCTTTTGGTCTGGGACACCTCGAGGAATGTCCACTGCTGGCTTAGGCTCACTCCCCAGGGTACTGGGCCTAAACTAGCAGTCAGACATCCTTCTGGCAGCCTGGGGTGTCCACTTGCCAGTGTGGAGTAGGCCTAAGCCGCAGTCGGACATCCTTAGCGCTGCTGAGGAGGCAGGAGAGGCTCCAACCACCACCGCTGTGCTGGCAGCCATCAGCCAGGCTTGTGGCTGAGCAGCACTCCCCCTGTGGGAGCACAGTGACCACTGGGGGCAGTTCCTGCATTGAGCGTCTGCCCTTTGGTGGTCAGTATGTGTCATATTGACCAGTCATTCCCAGTTGTTCTGCTGTTAGGGTCAATTTGCATATTACCCTTTTAGTATATAGGATAGAGGCCTGGTGCATGGGTGGGTGCTGTCTGGTATGCCCTGAAGGTTGTCCCGGATCAAGATTGGGGCCCCGCTGGCATGCCTGGCCAGCCTGGGTGAGGGGCTGAAAGCCATTTTCAGGCTGGCCACACCCCACGGCTTCCCAAGCTCCCAGACTCTCCTTGAATGGAAACCAGCGCTGGCTGGAAGCAGATATTGGGGATTTATTTATCTTCTATAAGTGAAACTTTGTAGCCCTGAGCAGAGCCCATGACCAGCCAGGGAATACGGGAAGCTTGGCTTCATCCATCGCCTGGGGAAACCCAAGCCTCCTGCTTGCTCCAGCTCCGTGGCTGCTGTCATCTTTGTGACAGAGTGATGGTTAATTTGCATATTGTTTTTTTATTAGATAGGATATATAGATATACCCAAGTGCACAACAAGAGCACAAGGCTTGTCCTCTGTCCAAAATGTTTTTGAAAGTACACCATGAAATGTTTTTAGATAAGTGAGGAAGTTGATTTTGAAATTGAATGTGCATTACTTGGCATATTATGGACTTCCGGGAGCAATGGAAAGTGTTTTCACCGAGATGCTAATAATTCAATACTTGCATAATGAAGGAATTATTAGTGCATATGTGAAAGTGCATGGTGAGTGAGTGTAGCAGGACGATTAAGAAGCTTTTAGTAATGTCGAACAGAGATTGTGAGAAAGACAGTGCAAAGTAGAGAAGGAGAAAAGTTGACAAATGCTTGTCAAGATATAGGAAGGCACTGATAAATATGTACGTGGACATCATGGAATTTGCTGGCACTATGTTCAGGGGTGGACAGGTTTCTCCCAATGATGGTAATTTAAGAAATTAATGAAGTTATAGAGCTAGGACAAGAAGTCAAAAGATAATACATTCCAGAATAACATTCTATAGCTCATTTAACCATGAGCTCATTGGAGTCTTAGAGGAAAAGTAAACATTTTCACTGAAAGAGGAAATAAAGTGGTGCTTTGAATAGTTGCTTTTTCCTTAAAACATTGATCTCCATTGTGATACCCTCACGTAAGTATTTGTCATTTACAGGACCGCTGTCATGTGTGAGAGAGAATTATGCAGGCGTTCCTTGCAAAGAGAAAACCCCTTCACGAGAAATTACCATTTGTCTCCAAGAAATGATGATGGCACTACTAGTTATAGGTAACCGGCAACAAAACATAAGGACACCTAATATATGCTAGGTACTGTTGTTGGTGAGGTGAAATTCATCTATCATAACACTAAATATTTACCATTGACCAAATAAGTAGCATGTAGTATATTCAGAGTAATAATTTCCATTATTTCCAACAGCAGCCAGACCTTGTCACCTTTCTGTTCCTTGTGCACAGGACTCCAGTTGTTCTAAATCCCCAACATTTCCTGATGTTTTCCTCTTCAAACATTGGAACCTACTTAGGAATAAAGTATCTCATTTTAGTTGATTGGCACTTCCCTAATGACCCATCCTTTCATGAGCTTGTTAGCTGTTTGTGTATCTTCTTTGGAGAAATGTCTCTTGAAGCCTTCTGCCCATTGGCATTTTCCTATCTGTGTAGTCAGAGTGTGTCCCTGTTCTGTATCTTAGAAGGTGATTTCAAAATACTTCTGCTTTATTTCCTTCAGTTATTCCGGCAGAGGTGATCTAGGTTCCCGAGTCAGGAAGCATTATGGCCCACCATCTAGGGAGGATGCACACTGTGACCATGGCCTTTCAGGTTCTGGAGATGAGCACTCCTGTAGGAGACACAGGTGTTTAAAAGCCTTCTCTCTTTTTATCTAGTAGCACACTGCAGTTGTTAACTTGGACAAAATTAATACCGTGTTTTTTTAACGTAGTGATTGTGATGTCTGTGGCAGCAGTCCTGGTAGATATTATTCTGAATATCGAACTGGAGGCTCTTACAGAGGTTCCTATGAGAGCTAGGGTAAGTGTCCAGACAGACTGTGTGTAAGTGACAGGATTGGATTTAACAGGCCGCCTTGTGATTTACTCTAATTTTACTTCCATTTGCACAGGGAGGACTATATGCAGTATGGGCTTTGTTTTATCTGGGAGGTCTTGTTTTCTTTTGTTAGCAGCTCATTTGGAACAGTGCAATTCTTTCAGGGGTGAAGGATCACACTCATTTATTGTCTTTATTAAAGAAACAAAGTACAACTTTTTTTTTTCTTTTTTTTTTCTCACCTGAGGATATATATCATTGACCTCGGGAGAGTGGTACGGAGGGAGTGGGGCTGAGAGAGCTCTACATCAATGTGAGACAAATACTTTGTTTGGTTTCTTCATGTACAGTCCCCATCCAGGGACAGGAATGGACCCTGAAAACCAGGGTCATGCCCTTGACCTGGAATCAAACCCGATATCCTGGCACTGCAAAGGCTGGTGCTCGACACACTTAGGCACAACATCCAGGGGGTTCTTTTCACTTTTTGCTTTTGCAGAAGGAGAATTTGACAGTGTGAAGCATAGAAATAATACGAAGGTCAGGATTTCAGCCTGTTTCCAGAAAATGTGCCTTCACATATATTCATAACCAATTATTTCAGTTAAAACATTATTCTTCAGCTGTATTTTAGATAAATGTAAGCTCCCTTGCCTGCCTCATCATTACTGACATATTTTTAGCACAGGTGTATGTATAAAAGCATAGGTTTTCCAACTATTTAAGGCTTTACTAGGGTCATGTCATACTGACTTAAAATTATTCGTTAAGATGTGAAAGTATTGTTATCTGGTCACTGACTTTACAGGAAGCTCAGGTGGAGCACCACCAACATGAGGGCCCCTCTGACTTATGGTCGAAGGAGTCACTGGGATGACTATTACAGCCGCAGAGGAGACGGATATGATGGAGGGGGAATAACAATTACTACAACAGCCGATGGGACACCCCTCTAAGAGTACCTGAGCGTGGTGCTGGCAGTGATCATAGGATTCACCATCTACGCAGGAGAGAGTGAATCATACAGTGCAGTAACTAAACTATTGGGCTCCTCTGGAGGAGACATAGGGAAAGCCCTTGTGACAAAGGAAGTAGACACTGAAATAAAAAATAATGCTAAGGTATGGTTGCCATTTAATTTGTAAAAATATTGTCTTCTGTTATTTAAGAATGACTAAAAGTAAATGGTGGGATTACGGAAGAAGCAAGAATTATCAACCCTTTATGAAAGTTTTGGATAGAATGCAAAATTTGAATTATTAAAAGCTTTTTCATAAGTGTTAATTTAATTACAATATACTTAAATGTTTAATTGGAACACTTGTAGTGTTAAAATTTTCAGAAAAAGTTTCCCGCAAAAATGATTTTGTCTGTTTTTACTACAAACATACAAAGCAATGTGTTTGGATGGTGAATTATATTTATGGCCCTAAATTTCCCAGGGTGTCTAGGACCATACATACATAAAGTCTTTGAAGTGAACTGCATACAAAATGAAGCAGTGTGTTACTTCTTCAGGGCATGCTGCCCTATTTTCCAGTTAGGGAGGGTAAACAAATGAGGTATTCTCCTTGGAAAACGTAAATGGATAAAAGGATTGAAGAACCTCTGACAAGACCGCAAAACAAGGATTCCTCCAGCTCTGTGGCCCACACTTTGCCCCCTAAGATACTGATAAGGAGCAGGCCGATCCCACTGGCCCCAGGAGGAAGAGGAGACCTTGGGGAAATAGGAGATGGTGGTGAGCAGCAACAGGGCAATGTGGCGTGGCAGCACAGCAGCCTAGGCCTTGGCATGAGGAGGATTTGCAGACACCTGTGGAAAGGAGTATAGGAAGAACATGTCATGGCAGCCCCTGTTGAGGGGCAGGTGGCAAGGCCTGAAGGTGCTGTGGGCGGCCTAGAGGGAGAGTTCAGAGGAGGGGCTGAGGTAATCTGCTTTGACTCTGAGTGACAGTGGACATGCACACTCCCTCCTCCTGCCTAAGCCCCCCCTGCCTGAGCTGGAATTGCACTGCCCTTGTTGTACTGGTAGTTCCTGTCTCAGGCACACACCCTGCGGCCCTGGTGTCACAGGCTGTTTCCCTCCCAGCATCCAGGTGTCCCTGTGAGAGAAAAGCAATGGCCCAGGAACCTGGCAGCACACCGGAGGAGACCCAGGAGGCCCCTCCTCACCCGTCCTGTCCGCTCACTGGGGGCCATCGTCCACTCATAGTTCTTCAGGGGGTTGAGCCACAGGTCCTTGCTGATGATCTGGTAGGGCAAACAGACCTGGGTTAGGAGAGCACAGGGACCCGAATAGAATCCCAAGCAGCAGGCGGACACAGGAAGCTGTATGCTGGCATGGGCAACGACATCCCACCTCAGCAATCCTGTCAGATGCCGCCACACTATGGTCAGAGAACCAGTAGAAGAAGCTGGGGCTCCTGTCCTGGTGCCTGTTGATGGAGGCTTCTCATTCACAATGCTGGGACCACTGAATGGGAGGGGCACGGGACCCTGTATCCTGCAAGGGAGGGGTCTGTGAAGCTGGGCACAGCACCTTCCAACCCTGCCCACCACCAGCTGCTATTTGTATTGGGCTTGGGAATGCCCTGGAGAGACCCAGCATGAAGCAATGCAGATTTCTGCCAGTGCTGGATCTTGGGTTGTTTTTAACATTTTTTTCTGATGCCAGCTGCTGCTTGTTTGATAGGTGTTAGAGAGTCAGAAGCCTGAGCCAGGCCAGGCCATGCATATGGAAAAGCTGCTACAAACAGCTTGGCTGGAGCTGCTAAATAGATGGGGTGGGGACTCAGGAAACCACTCAGGTGGAGGAAAAAGTGTGGGCCATATATATTTATTATTAAAAGTTATGCAAATGCCCCCTTGATATTAGCAAAGTTTTACATGTCTCCCATATGATGAGAGATTACTTGCATTGCCCTCTCTTCATTTTTGCATTGTCAGCTTTTATTCATTTTAAAGTGTGCCCAGGTGGTCAACAAGTGTGTACTAGCTTGGAAATAAAGTATTGAATCATTCGTTCAGAGTGATTTGTTATTTTACCTATAGTCTGTATTATTTTTATTACTTCTCCGGTTAAAATGCCAGAAGTAAAAATTCTCCATTTGAATTGCATTCTTTGCTTACAGTTTAAAATGATTTCATCTCTTCTACTATGAAATAGAATCATTACATAATCTATCGTATGTTTACATCACTCAGCTATTTTTACTTAAATGGGTCTATGAATATAACATTTTAAAACGTAGCATTTTCATTATCATAAGTGCTTAAATTCGCTGATGTCCCAAAGTCAAATTGGCTGTGTAAACATAACTGATGGGATAGTAACTGATGCACATAAACAACTTCAGTAAGAAAATTTGGTATTATATTTGTAAACAAATCCCAATAAAATTTCTGTCACACAGGGTCCCTGATACAAAGTGACAGCCATAAGAGCCATTCACATATTCTGAGTCTAAAATATTCCCTCGAGATCTATGCACCTCTGCCACATTCCCAACATTCAAGATTTAGCTAATACCCCTTGGTTCCCTTGATTTTTTATGAATAAAAGGGTTTTCAAATGCCCCCACTGATTCCGCCTAATGTACCACCCTTATTTTCCTTCTCAACATTCTTGTGCATAATAGTACTTACTTTCTTTTCCTTGATTATCTGTTATCTTTACAACAAAACTCATTGCTGAATAAAATATGGCGTTTGTCGTAGTTAGAACCATTAGCACTCAGAAGGCACACGTGTAAATATCTGTTGAAAGAAGAAATTGAGGAATAACGTCTACACAAACTACATTTTGTTGTGCTTAGAAAGTAGCAAAAAGGGAATGACCATCAATTATTCTTCATAAGTCAAATAAATGGATCTTTGAACTCAACAAAAATTATGAGGCAAATCTAATTATTAGCTACTACAAAACCCTAAATATGATGGTAGAGTATAAAGGTCAATATGTAAAGAGCGCCTTCAACATACCAGAAACCAAAAGGACATTGAGCAAATTAAAAGGACAATGAGGAATCACCTCACTCCTGTCAGAATGGGTACCATCGACAAATGACAAGTGCTGGCAAGGTTGTGGAGGAAAGGGAACCCTAGCACACTGATGATGGGAAAGCAGACTGGTGCAGCCATAATGACAAACAAAATGGCATGTCCATAAAAAAATTGAAAACAGAACTCCCATATGACCCTGCCATCTCACTTCTAGGAATATGTTTTAGGAAACCTAAAAGACACATCAGAAAGAATATATGTTCCCCTATATTCATAGCAGCACAATTTACAATTGCTAAGATTTGGAAAGCACCTAAGTGCCTATCAACAGGTGAGTGGATAAGACAAACAAACTGCTGTACATTGACACAATGGAATACTACTCAGCAGAAAAAAAGGAAGAACTCTTTCATTTGCTAAGCATGGGTGGACCTATAGAGCATTATGCTCAGGGAATACGCCAGCCAGAATTACACAAGTATCGTGTGATCTCACTCTTATTTGGAATCTCATGAACAAAATACATTGATTTAAAAATCATGGAGGCGGAGACATGGAAGCATGGACAGGCTGTGGCAACTCACAGGGAAGGCAGGGGAGGGTGAGTGGGTGATGGCTGAGACATAACCAACCAAGGACCTTGTGTGAATGTATGCACAACCCACAGAAGCAGGCAATGGGGGCGGTCAGGGCCTGGGGAAGGGAGCTGGAGTGGCCTGGAAGGGTCGCTGGGGGGAAGGAAACAGACATATGTAATACTTTCAGCACCAAAGATTTTTTAAAAATAACTGCCATGAAAAAAAATGGAAAGAAAAAGGACATGTTATACATTTTCAGGGGACAGGGGCTGTGTACACATCAGGAGGACAGAGGCCTGATGTTAGCTCCTGATCCATAGGTTCTCAATACCTTTGACTTGGGTAGTCACTGACATTACAATTTTCTCAGACACCTACCCTTGTCAGCACAAAGACAGGTGACATTTTCAAGTTGCCATCACTGCTAAACCAGAAGCCATGGAAGTGGACCCAGATGTTAGCAACCCTGATCGTCATGGTTCACTGGCTTGTGGATAGCTGACATGAGCTAACCTCTAGGCCAAGCTCCATGAGATTCTCATTACCCTGAGACCTGTGGGGAGTAGATGGTTCCATGCTCTGTCAGAGGTCTTCTCAGGGCATCGAAGGTGGCTTCCATCCCCTCTAAGTTCCAAGGTGTTCCTACCAAGGTGGGGAAACCATTAAGGAGAGAGTGCTGTCAAAACCTCTCAAAATGGACTGGGGTCTGTGCGAAGGTGTATCCTTGCTTTCAAAGAAGAAAGGCTTTACCATGGGCCACACATCTTTTCCCAACATAAGCCTTTCTGGAGGACTTTAAAGGATCATGAATTGGATCAGAGGGGCCTGGGACCTGGTCATGAGCTGGGGAGGGATGCCAGGAGTAGGAGCAGAGCATGGTGCTCGGTATTCACTATCTAAGGCCGCAAGGGGTCAGCAAGGGCCTGTAGTTGGGAAAGGTACTTTCGTTGTTTTCCTTTGCTGTGTAGAGTCTCATTAGCTGCTTGCTGAGCCATTCCTAAGTGGGACACAAAGAATGTTGAGTGTTTATGTCAATGTTTATTGTGTCAGGATAATTCCTTTTCTGGAAGTGCAAGTAAGCATCTCCCAACAGAGCGGGATCAAGAAGGGGTTGAGGGAGAATTACCAATCTCCAGCTCTGCCCGAGGTCCCTGAGCAGGGCAGGATTTGGATCGCACTAACCTCAGCCATCCTGTGATGTTCTTGTTACCTTTGTCCCACACAGCAATGGGGGATGTCCTAGGATTCCTCTGCCTTCAGCACTGTAACTCCTGCAATAGGAAAGTAAGGACACCCAAAGCGGGCTTGATTCCCTCGGCTCTGTCATTGGGCTCCGTCTGTCCTGACTCGGATGGGGCAAAGGCAGGTTTACAGCTGTGAGTATGGGAAACACAGAGTTTATGCCTGTATTATTGTTTATTAATCATGGTATTCTTTTCCACATGAACAACTGTTAAGCTACTTTTGCTCCACCCTGGATATATAAAATAGGTTCTCACATGGTTATTGATTACTGAGGCAGGAAAGTCCCAGGAGCTGCCCACTAAGCTACAGAGACAGGAAAGCTGGTGTTGTCACTCAATTTCACTACAAAGGCCTGAGATCCAGGGGAGATGATTATGTAAATTTCAGTCTGAGGGCAGGAGAAGGTGAGATGAGATGTCCCCATTCAATCCATGAGACACAGGAGGAGTCAGATCCTTCTTACCTGGCCTTTTGTTCTTCTCAGATCCTCAGTGGGTTGTTTGAGTTCAATCTCACGGGAGGGCAATGTGCCTGGTAAACTGAGTCAGCCAGTGACATGTTGGTCACAGCCAGGAACACCCTCACAGATACACCCAGAAATAATATGTAATCCCAGAACCCCGTAGCCCACTCAAGATAACCATTAAATTAATCTTCACCATGAACACCTATCCTAATTGCCCTGAGAATGAGGACCTTGCTAAGATATACTCTTTCAGTGCTAAAACCGGGAAAATTCTGGAAAAATGGCAAGAATCGGTCACAGTGCAGTTTTTCCAGTGCTTCTGCCAGGCTGATTGAGATGTCCAAACAGTTCTTGGCATTGTAGATACACAGCAGAAATACATATGTGCCAGGTAGAAACTCATCGACGTATCGCAGACCCCTTGAGGGTCCTTGCAAAGAGGGCACACACACACCCTGTATCTCTTCCCTTGTGGGGAAAAAGGAGCCATTTTGGAAAGAGGCCAGGTGATAGGGAGACAGGCATTGTGAGAACTGCCTCCAGATTAGGAGTCCATTGCTCTAAGGGAGAGGACATTCTCCGTAAAACAGAGTTGCATCTCCAGACCTTTACTGCTCAGCCTCCTTGGATATGGTGTCACAATGAGGTATGCCAAAAGACTGAGAGCACCTTACTCTACTCAGTTCCTCAGCAACACAGTCACCTTTTCTCAGTTGCTCTTCTTTCAGCAACGGGCCCAGAGAGGGACCACCCACTGAGGAGGGCCATCCTGCCAAGAGAGCCTGGGCACACAGAACTGAAGTGGGCAACAGTAGAAGAAAATCCATCTCTGGCACTCTGCTCTGCGGTAGAGATGAAAGCACTTAAAGTGGAGATAATCCTGAGAACTGTAAAATGGCCCCATGCATGCACGCCCTCTTCTCCCCATGACTGCAGTTGAAGAGGTGGAAAGAGTTGCATGTTCTGGGACTCTGACACACAGGTAAAGAGGAAACCGTCACTGTCCCAAAAGAATAAGCTAGAGAGACAGTTTGCGTGCCATGGTGAGAGAGGCTCCTGCAATGTTTCTCCAGCCCATTGTGAATGAAGGCTGTGGAAGCATCTTCAGAGCATGAAGGGAGCCTGTGAGCACAGGTCCAGTTTAATTCCCACTGTCCCATGAGCTGGCTCCACTGTGTAAAGAGTGTCACTCCTTGTATGTGAGCAACAGTAATGACCAACCTCGTCCTCCAACTGCAGCCCAGGCATGGTCAGCATGGCTTTGTTGCCAGACTTGGGGCCAGAGAAGTGCTCAGGGATTCCTGAGGGCCAGTGTGACCCCATAAATCAGGAGGTTAGGGGCCATGTCAGAGACATAAACGGTACCAGGACACATAAATGTAACACCCACTGCCATCACTGCTTCCAGCAAGCAGATGGTGACCTACTTTCCAGGTGTGCCAACCTGAGGGCAGACAAGGACACAGGACCCTGAAAGGACCAAGAACACAATCTGGTGAGCCAACCTGAGAGAATGGGGATAGTTTGAGTGTTTCTTCTTACTCAGGACACACTGAGACCTGGCGACTGGATCAAACCTTGGTTGCCCCTGTCTTTCCTCCTGGGGCATCAACATGTTTCTTGACTGAGGAATTGAGGACTTCCCTCATGTGACATAGGTAGGAAAGTGAGGACAGTGACTGAGGTGGTCTAGGAAAACATCCAATCGCTTGCTTACTCCAGAACCATGGACAAATCTGGACACTTTCATTCTTTCTCAGCCATTTCCTTGACACACTCAGTTGCAATGAGTCCTCATGCCCCCCTTGTCCCAATCTGCACAGTGTCTGAGGCTCAGGGCCCATTATTGCCACTTCCAGAAGTAGAAATATTGGGAAGTTGAAATGTTGGGATGCAGCAGACACAGGGACTACCCCTCTATGGCAGACACAGACTCAAGAGAATCTCCTGGTAAACAACAGAGAGGACTTCATACAGGTCAGGGGTAAAGCACAGCAAACTTCCTCCCCATATGAGGACAGTGGTGCCCCCTGATGGCCTAAGATGATTCAACCTGAGCTTCAGAGAAGGCAGCTGAGAGGTAGGTGGCAGACACTGCTCTGTCTGCTTCTCTTACTCTTTCAAGTCCAATCCAGCTCAGTACCGGGCCCCTCGATAACTCCTACATGCATCTGAGCCCAGTTACCTTTGTATCCCAGTTTTTTTCACATGGGCTGTCACCTGCCACAGGAGGTGGACTAGACCCTCCCCTTAGGACCATTTTACTTGTTTCTAAGTAGTTTTGGCAGAGGGTTAGTGCTCCTGAGGGAGTTCTTTGCGTCGCTTGAGGAGACATTAGACGTTGAGTAAAATCAATTGCAGGAGGGCAAGTGGGTGAAAAGAAAATGGGTTCAAGGGAAGACAGAATGACTTCCCACAACGTTGAAGGTCACAATACCCATGATGGAGAGAGCTCAGTAGGATTGATTGCCACTGAGAGGAAAACAGGAAGTGGGATCCTGAGTTTGAGATTCTGGGAGGTGACTTGGCAAGAAACCTAACCCCAGGTCCTCTCCTAAGAGTGTGGCAGGATCTCAAATGGGGCACACCATGTTCTTCACTGTACCCCCTTCATGATCCACTGGGAATCCTCACCTCTGAGCCATGAGACTTCTGGTGGCAAAATCTGCCTCATGCACAGAGAGATGGTTGGCGTGGAGTATTCTTCTGGAAAGAGTTGGATTTGGAGAACAGACAAGTCAGAACCGAGTGGTCCTTGCCAGATTGACATGGCACTGTACTCAGGTAATGACTGGAAGTCCTATGGATCAAGATGCTACCACAAAGCTAGGGCACAAAGTTTGTATTATTGTTCATACCACAGCACAGACATTCTGAAGAGCAAAGGGTGGTGACACCTTGGCTAAGGGAGGTCAGACATCTGTGATGGAGTAGAGCCGTGTAAATTGGATATGTTAGGCAGTGACAATATTCTATGTGATACCATGCATTCAGTGTCAGTGCCTAAACCTGTATGTGCTCCATTAAGTCAGTTTCCACAGTAATGTCTTTGTTGTGAGATAACACTGAAGTGGTACTAATCCCTGACCTGTTCTTAAATCCATCAGCTGGACCTGTGGACCAAGTAGACTGAGTCCTCATCTCCTGGGAAAAGTGTTGGAAGCCCTAGGCACATTCCAGTTATCCTCATCCTTCCTGCAGGAAGCAGACCTCTGACCTTCATGGAGATCCACCTTGTCCTCATTCATTGCTCCTTATTCTGTCAGGACCACAGGGACCCAGAGCCAGTGCTTCAGGAGTAACCACACTCATTTAACACCATCCTCTACCCGTGTGCCCACATGATAACATGTGACATATACATGCTAAGCATTGATGGCTGCCAGAGTTGGCAAAAGGACCACTTGCAAAAATAGATAATAACCAATAGAGCTAAAAAAAATATTTTTAAACACACTAATATTTATTCCCAAACACATACTTTCAGGTCAAAGATATACAATAATATCCTTTCAGAATGCCAATTAGGAAGAAAGATTAAACATCTGGATATAGTACATGATAAAGAGAGAGGCACCTGTCACAGAGGTTCTGTGACACATGAAAGGTCATGCCCTGTGGTGCTGAGTCTCTGACTGAATCTTATGGGAGAACAGTGCTGGGTACATTGGCCATAGTGACACCGAAAACACTTCTAATCCCTTCCATCAAAAATGACCCTTCTTCCACATCCGATAAAAATTAAACAGGTGTCCAATCGTGTTACTTGAGAAATGCAGGGACCATGTCTACCATCTGAGACTCCAAATTCCCAGGGAACAGTGTGCTTCTTATTCCAGCAAGGTTTCATTAGAGAGACCCTGGTCACCCAACAGCTTGTCCTGGTTCTCCTGGTAATAGTCCCTCTTATGAAATAGTGACTACCTTTTCAAAAGGAAAAGGTGGTCCACCTTTGAGGAGAAACACTAGAAGGGCCGATGGGGGCTCCCACAGTCCTACACACATCGAAATAACATGCAACCTATGGGCCTTGCTGTTACAGTCAGGGGCCACAAACAATTTCAGATGCAAAGGAAGAGG
Organism: Myotis nattereri; assembly: GCF_964212035.1. Classification (NCBI taxonomy): domain Eukaryota; kingdom Metazoa; phylum Chordata; class Mammalia; order Chiroptera; family Vespertilionidae; genus Myotis; species Myotis nattereri. The sequence continues at coordinate 32,705,259 of NC_138094.1, read as the reverse complement.
GTCAGCAGAGCCATTACTCTCTGGTTCGTACTGGTGTCCAGCAAAGGGACATTGCTCCCCCCCACACACACACACATGCACACAAACACAAACACACACACCCTACATGCAGGCTGACCCCTCTGACCAGCTTTACACAGAGTGGGGCTGGGACTCAGGATCTTCTCCGAGTCTTCATTAGCAAGAGACCCTTTCCCACTGAGCTGTGACACAACTCGAGGGGGTCCACGTGAGTCACTGTTGCAGCTTGGACGATTAAAGCATGATGGTAAACAAAGCAGTACTTGGGAAAATGTCACCAAGTGACTTAAATGGAGATAATTATAGCAAAGACTTAACTTCCAGGTAGGGTGATCATCCATGTCATTTCTAAGAGCTGACATCTGCAGGGCTGGAAGTCAGAGAGGACTTACAGCCTTTGGATCATGAGGTCACACACCAGGGCTTGTGGCAAATGGGCCCAGCTTCCTTTAACACTCCTGGACGTCTTGGCCTGATAGTTACGTGTACTTGTACTGTTTGATGCACTTTAACTGGGATTATCACTGGAAATGTGTTGCAGCATCACGGAAATCTTCGGGGACCCCTGAGGAATGGGGCCACCTCCCACAGATTCTGCAAGATCCAAGCAGCCATGGGCTGCTTTTAGAAGCATCCTTTAGATACCTGAGTGCAGAGGTGATTCTGAGAGGACACAGAACCTTTCCCTCAAAACCCAGCCTCAAACCTTCCTAGGTTCTGGGAAGTATTGGGAGCATAAAAAGACAGAAAATCAAATTGGAAGGAGGGGAGAAAGGAAGAGAAGGAAATAAATTTTTTTCCTTTATTCTCATTCCCACTTCATTTGTGGAGAACTGAATCCAGGTGGTCTGCACAGGTATGAGAGTGTTATGCCCAGAGCTCGGGGTCCCCAATAATCCACCACCAGGAAGCCTCCTCCGAATCAAAAGCAACGAGTCTTTATTGATCAATTCTAGAATTGGCTCCCAGCCTCTATCCGGCACAGCGGTGAGGCGAGAGAGAGTGTCCCAGGAGAACAAAGGTTATATAGGGCTAGCTATTTGGGGTGGGCTTTAGGGGTGGCGTGAGTTACAGAGATTGGTCAGGGTTTTACAGCATAAGGGTCAGGAAGTGACCATCATATTCTGAAGGTTGGAGCCGTCCTCCACTGTAGCCTTATTAGGACCGTCACTACATTTCTGGAGCTTCATTGGTCCACTCAGGTGGGTGGTTGGGAGAGTTAGGACAATACCAGCATTCTTGTGGTCACTCTCAGGGAGGGGGGGGGGTGGAGCGGCTTGGGCTGAGGGCCCAGCCTTGCAAGACAAGATAGAGGAGAGGGAGAAGAGTATGTCCCTGCTTCGTCCTTGAAGAGGGAAGAGGGTGCATTTCTGCTTAGTTCTGCTTAGTTCTTTCAAGTTCCGTTCTGTCCCTTCATTCCCCCCTTGTCTTGGAACTCACGGCTCAGTCATGAGACGGACTGCATTTCTACCTCTCCCTCTGTCGCTAGAGGCCAGTATTGAGCTTGTAAGACCATTAATTGAACTACCCCTATGCGTTCCTTGACAAATTGAACTATCTTGTTAATAATGCAGGGGCCAAAAGTTAGCAACATTAGGAGGATTACAAGGGGCCCGGCGAGGGCAGAAATGAGAGTGGTTAACCATGGGGACCAATTAAACAGGGATTTATACCAGGACTGAGACCGCTCTTTTTCCAACTTCCGCTTCTGCAATCCTTCCCTTTTGAGGGCCATAGACTCTTTAACAACACCTGAGTGGTCAACATAAAAACAACATTCCTCTCCCAAAGCTGCACATAAGCCCCCCTGCTGCAGGAATAGCAAGTCTAGTCCTCTTCTGTTTTGGAGCACTACCTCAGATAAGGAGGTGAGAGAATCCTGTAAATGGGTAATAGATTTTTCAATTCTTTCTATGTCTAGGTCAATGGCTGCTCTTAGGGCTCCATAATTCTTGTCTTGTATGACAAGTGAGGATATTCCAGTCCCTGCTCCCGCTAGTCCCAATCCCAAGAGGGCGGCCATAGTTAAGGCTGTGATGGGCTCTCTTTTATTTCGGGGATTGGCAGCGCTGAATTTGTTAAGGAACCTCTTAACAAATTCATATACCTCTTTCTCTGAATGGTATATTAACTTGGGAATTAACTGCACGAGCACGCAAAAGCCCTCCTTCTGGGAATTAAGGACCAGGGAGTGGACACAAGGAGCGAGGCCACTGGAGCAGGCCCACCATGCATTCTTGGGAGGCAAAAGGTATACTGCCTCTTCAGGGATAGTCAGAGTTTCGTTGCAGAGATGCAACTGCTCAGGGGGTACGTTGCCTACGCAGGCCCCCTGCCCCATTACTGCCTGGAGGGTTAGCCTTGCAACAGTTTGCTGCCACCTGCAGGAGCTGACAATCGTGGCGGTTGTATAGTTACCCTTAACCGCGATACCCTCATAATACGGTGGCTCAACGTCTAGACAGAGCCAGCAAGATTTGGTCAGGTCAGGCCTGGAGGCGTTTAAAACATAATAAGCTCCTATAACCATGCTTATAAATGGGTCTACTTCAGGCGGGGGGGTATGACTCAGAGTCAGGTTCTTCGTGGTAGGTGCGAGTAGGGTGTTAGGCAGTGATGCCGGGGCCCATGCTCCTTCAGTTGTAGATACCCGGGGAGTGGTCAGCTGAGGTTGAGGAGCTAGTACTTTGTTGGGCCCCATTCCCACAGGGGAATGATAGTGAAGGGGGGTATTTTGAACCCGGAGGGTGAACAACATCCCAGGGTCCGCCCTACGCAAAGCCCCCCTGCAAGAATAGATTCGGAATCCCCAAGTCTTTCCGGTGTCCCATCCTGTAGCCTTTCTACCCTCTTTTGTGAAGGAAATGCTCACGGGGTTGCAGTAGACACGGCCACTCTGGGGACACGGTGGAGCAGCCGGTCGCCCAACGGTGATTAGGTCACCCTTCTTGGGGGCCTTCCACCAGATGTGTCCGGTTGACACACATGACCAGGAAGCACAGAAGTAGTCTCCAGCACTTCCACAAGGGTCATTTCCCCGGGACTGAGCTTGTGAGTGTCCGGGGAAGACATAAAAATAGAGGGTTCTCCTTGGTTTTGAGTCCTCAAAAGCCTGGCGTATTGCCGCACCCAGGCAGTAATCGCTGGTGTCGAGTGGGTTGGGAAGGAGAGTTAGGAGGTCTACTCGCAGTTCAGGGAACCAGGTGTCTTTGGGATGGATTTGAGAAGTCTGATTAAGGATCACCCCTGAGTTAGTGTCTAGATCTGCCAGGCTATATTATAAGGAGTGTGAGGGCTCCCGGTGGCAGGAGTGTTCACGAGTAAAGTTACCAACATCAGGTAGGTCGAGTGCACCGCAGCTTGAGCTTGAGCGGGTTGCGCTGGTCTTGGTCGATGCTCCATTGTGTGATGAAGTCTTCCTGGATTGCAGAGGGGTCAGCTGGGCGAACGTGGGAGTGATGGACCCAAGTCGCGATGCCGTCTACCTTGAGAGCGGTGGGTGTAGTCAGCACGACGATGTAGGGGCCTTTCCAGCGTGGTTTGAGGATCTCCCGGCAGTGTCTTCTGATGAACACCCAGTCACCTGGCTTGTACTGATGAGGCGTCGGGGTGGGGCCAGCCTCGTAGATGGCGCGGAGGCGCGGCCAAATGTCCTCATGCACCCTCTGCAATTCTCTTAGGAAAGAAGATATCTCCTGATTTTCAAACTCAATAAGAAGTTCAGCTTTTAGATTAGGGATGATAGGAGGGGGCCTACCAAACATGATCTCGTAAGGGGTGAGTCCCAGGGTGTAAGGAGAGTTCCTCACCTGGTAAAGGGCATGTGGAAGGAGAGCCACCCAATCCCCACCAGTCTCCATGGTTAATTTGGTAAGGGTCTCTTTTAGAGTTCTATTTATTCTTTCTACCTGCCCTGAACTCTGGGGCCTGTAAGCACAATGCAATTTCCAATCCGCCCCTATGACTTTGGCTACTGCCTGTGTTACCTGCGAAATAAAGGCTGGCCCGTTGTCGGAGCCTATCATAGCAGGAAAACCATACCTGGGTAAGATGTCTTCCAGCAGCTTCTTGGCCACCGTCTGGGCCGTCTCATGCTTAGTTGGGTATGCCTCTACCCAGCCAGAAAAGGTATCTATGAATACTAAAAGATATTTATAACTATACTTCCCTCGTTTGACTTCAGTGAAATCAACCTCCCAGTTTGCTCCTGGTTTGGTGCCTCTGAGCCTGGTTCCTTGTCCACCTGACCCAGCTCTTGCATTTGTGAGTTGGCAGGTCTTACAGGAGGTTATAATTTGATTGATTTTGGAGTCTTGTTGGTGGATCTTGATTTTGGCATGCTGAATTAAGTCCTTTAACTTCCAGGCTCCCAAGTGGGTGGACCGATGCATGCGTTCTAATACTGTGACCCCAAGCCAGTCCGGTAGTATGAGTTTCCCATCTGAGGTGTACCACCATCCTTTCACTTCCTTAGCGAGGGGGAGTTTTCTGATCTGTTGCAGCTCTTCCTGAGAGTATTTAGGCTGATCTGGTAGAACTGGGTCCCCGGGGTCTGGTAGTTGTATGGCCATTGCAGGGACCGGGGTGAAGGCCGCTGCCTTGGCTGCCTGATCAGCTTTTTGGTTACCTTTTGCTACTGGGTCATCTGCCTTCTGGTGCCCTTGACAGTGGATAATGGCTAGCTTCGTGGGAAGCCATAGGGCCCCAAGCAGGTCGAGAATCTCCTGTTTGTTTTTCACTGTTCGTCCTTCTGCTGTCAACAGCCCTCTTTCCTGGTAAATCGCCCCGTGAACATGAGCCGCAGCAAATGCATAACGGCTGTCTGTGTAAATGTTGAGCCGCTTCCCCGCCCCCAGTGTCAGTGCCTTGGTGAGAGCAATGAGTTCTGCTCGCTGGGCTGATGTCCCAGGGGGCAGTGCTTCTGCCCACACAGTGTCTGTGTCGGTGACCACCGCTGCACCCACGTACCTGCATCCGTCCCGCACGAAGCTGCTTCCATCCGTGAACCAGGTGGCCTCTGCATCAGGGAGGGGCCGGTCAGTCAAGTCCTTCCGAAGTCCATGTACCTGCTCCAGGATCCCCGCACAGTCGTGCAGCGGGGCATCTAGGTCGGGGTCAGGCAGCAGGGTAGTGGGGTTGAGAGCCTCGCTGGGATGGAACCGCACTCTAGGAGGGTTGAGCAATAAGCTCTGATAGTGGGTCATGCGTGCATTGCTCATTCATCGGTCAGGAGGCTGTTTTAGGACTCCCTCAATGGCATGGGGGGTTGTTATCCAGATTTCCTGTCCCAGGGTCAATTTGTCGGCATCCTTGACTAAGAGCGGGGTTGCTGCAATGATTCTTAGGCACGGTGGCCAGCCGGCGGCTACGGGGTCCAGCTTTTTGGACAAATACGCTACTGGTCGGCTCCAGGGGCCTAAAGCCTGAGTTAAAACCCCTTTTGCTATTCCCTTGCGCTCATCTACAAAGAGGCGGAAGGGTTTTGTAATGTCTGGCAGGCCCAGGCCTGGAGCAGCCAAAAGAGCTCTCTTTATCTGATTAAAGGCAATTTCCTCTGTCTCAGTCCATTCAAAGGCCTTTCCCTCTTTGGTAGCTTCATATAGGGGCCTGGCGATCTCTGCAAAACTTGGGATCCAGAGGCGGCAATAGCCAGCTGATCCTAGGAATTCCCTTACTTCCCTCCGGGTGGTGGGAATAGGGATTTTCAGGACTGTCTCCTTCCTAGCGTCCAACAACCGCCGCTGTCCGCCCTCCAGTATGTACCCCAGGTAACTCACCCTTTCTTGGCATATCTGAGCTTTCTTCGCAGAGGCCCGGTACCCTAAGGTCCCTAGGGTGGTCAACAAGTCTTTGGTCCCCTGCTCACAGTCCTCGGCAGTGTCTGCAGCAACCAGGATGTCATCTACATACTGCAGGAGGGTGAGACTAGGGTGTTCTCTCCTGTACTCACCGAGATCCTCGTGCAGTGCCTCGTCAAAGATGGTGGGCGAATTCTTGAACCCTTGGGGTAACCGAGTCCAGGTTAATTGTCCACTGTAGCCGCCCTCTGGATCGTGCCATTCGAAGGCGAACAGGGGTTGGCTTTGAGGCGCGAGCGTCAGGCTGAAAAAAGCATCCTTCAAATCCAATACAGTGTACCACACTCTAGTGGGTGTTAAAGAGCTTAGGAGAGTGTACGGGTTAGGAACGGTTGGGTGTATATCCATAACTCTTTTATTTACTTCTCGGAGGTCCTGGACTGGTCGGTAGTCATTCGTGTGGGGCTTTCTGACTGGCAGGAGGGGGGTGTTCCAGGCAGATTGGCATGGAACCAGTATCCCTAGGCTTCGCAGTCTTCGGATATGAGGCTGAATCCCCTTCCGGGCCTCCTGGGGCATTGGATACTGTTTGACTCTTATCGGACTTTCCCCTGGTTTTAACTCTACCAGGGTTGGGGCCCTGTGAGCGGCCAGTCCTACTCCCCCCGTCTCTGCCCAGGCGGTGGGGAATTCTTGTAGCCATCTGTCCATATTGTTCTCTCCTGGGGGCGCCCCCTGGTGGAGGCGATATTCATCCTCCAGTCTCAGAGTCAGAACCTGGATGGGATGGCCTTTGCCATCAGTGACCTGGGGCCCCCCTTGTCTGAAAGTTATTTGGGCTCCGATCTTGGTCAGCAAGTCCCATCCTAATAGGGGGTAGGGGCACTCCGGTATTACCATGAAGGAATGGGATACCCGGCCCGTTCCTAGATCTACTGTTCTTCGGGTAGTCCATGAATACTGGCTTATGCCAGTTGCCCCTTGCACCCAGGACTTCTTGCTGGCTAGCTTCCCTTGAGGTGTGCGTAGGACCGAATGTTGTGCCCCAGTGTCGACAAGGAAGTTAATAGGCGTCCCCTCCAGTCTAAGAGTTACCCTGGGCTCGGGGAGGGGGTCCGAACCCCGACTCCCCTAATCACTCAGTCCTCCCAGCTCCAAGACCTCCACCTGATCTGTCTTGTTTCCTTTTTTACCGGCCTTCTTTGTTCATTCCCGGGCCCAGTGTCCTATCTCTTTGCAGTAAGCACACTGGTTTCGTTGCAGCTTCTTCTTCCCGCCCCGGGCGGTCCCTTTACCTCCCTCTTGGTCAGTGGCAAGCTGGTGAAGGTGGCGGGTCCGCTCCTCAGGGTTCTCCGTGGTGGTGGCCAGCAGAATCTTGGCTAGGTTTCGGGTCTGCTTGTCACTGGCAGCCACCATGGCATGGGCTTGCCTATCCTCAGGAGATTCTCGGTTGTTATACACCTTTTCAGCCACCTCCAACAAGTCCTGAAAACTCTTTTCCCCTAATCTATCTATCCTCTTCAGTTTCCTTCTAATGTCTGTGGCTGACTGGTTTATAAAGCTCATAACCACAGCCGCCTTATTTTCAGGAGCTTCTGGATCCATGGGGGTATAGGTGCAATATGCCTCCATGATCCGTTCTAGAAAGGCAGCTGGAGATTCATCCCTTTCCTGTTGTACGTTCCCTACCTTGGCCAAATTGGTAGACTTCCTAGCAGCCATACGAAGACCCCCCCCCATCAAAGTCTGACGGTAGATTTTGAGCCTCTCCTTACCTTCAGCCGTGTTGAAGTCCCATTCAGGCCTGGTTAAAGGGAAAGAGACATCTATCTGGGCCTGGTTGGTAGTTGGATTCCCATCTACGCTGGGAACCACCTTCTTCTTTTCTGCATCCTGCAAGGCAAGTATGGGTGCCGGCTCCGGAGGGCGTGGAGCCGGGAAGGGCTTGAGCCAGGAGGAAGGGTCCTCCACGAGGTCCTGCCAAGTAATAATGTAAGGGAGTTGATTGGGATGACCCCCCTTTGGCCGAGCTACGACTTCTCTGACCCGGCGAATGGTGGGGAGGTCGAACGTCCCCTCCGGCGGCCACCCGGCATTGAGAGCCGGCCACTCACTGGAACAGAAAGTCCGCCATTGACCCTTCTTCACTTCTGCACTGAGGTTGTTAGCCCTTCCCTTAACCTCTTTAAAATGATCAACAATAATGCTTAAAGGAGTAGTTTGAGTCTGTCCCATAGCGTCCGTCCAGTGAGTCCACAAAATCAAACAAAAGAACACAGACACCAAACAAACAAAGACACCTAAGAACAGCCTTCCGACCCCGCAGAAGAAAAACTGAAAAAAAAAACACAAAAAAACAAAAAAAAAACAGATGGGGGCTTTTACACCCCGCCAGATGGAGGTGCAAGGGATCCGTTGCCTCCCCCTTCCTGAGACCCGCCAGTGCGTCCACTTAGATCTTTATCAGGCCAGATTGCAGAAGCGAGCTCGCATAAGACAGAACCGATAACACATAGACACTTACCGCGGACAGCAGACTCTGGGAGTTGGGTCCCTCATGGGTTTTTCTTGGGGATCCCGGACGCGCCCCCAAAATGTTATGCCCAGAGCTCGGGGTCCCCAATAATCCACCACCAGGGAGCCTCCTCCGATGCAAAAGCAACGAGTCTTTATTGATCAATTCTAGAATTGGTTCCCAGCCTCTATATGGCACAGCGGTGAGGCGAGAGAGAGTGTCCCAGGAGAACAAAGGTTATATAGGGCTAGCTATTTGGGGTGGGCTTTAGGGGTGGCGTGAGTTACAGAGATTGGTCAGGGTTTTACAGCATAAGGGTCAGGAAGTGACCATCATATTCTGAAGGTTGGTGCCGTCCTCCACTGTAGGCTTATTAGGACCGTCGCTACATTTCTGGAGCTTCATTGGTCCACTCAGGTGGGTGGTTGGGAGAGTTAGGACAATACCAGCATTCTTGTGGTCACTCTCGGGGGGGAGCGGCTTGGGCTGAGGGCCCAGCCTTGCAAGACAAGATAGAGGAGAGGGAGAAGAGTATGTCCCTGCTTCCTCCTTGAAGAGGGAGTAGGGTGCATTGCTGCTTAGTTCTGCTTAGTTCTTTCAAGTTCCGTTCTGTCCCTTCAAGAGGCTAAGGGATTTAAAGTGGGGATTTCCCAGAGGATTGTGGGAAACCTACCCAATAAGCACACGAGGGGCCTCCTTGTGGCTGTTACAATGAAAGGTTGAATGAGTGGTCATCTGGAAGCACAAAACACAAGTAAAGACAACCAGCCAGTAACGGAGAGTTTGCTTTGGGATTGTGTGTGAGAGAGAACACTATCTGAAGAAAACAACTGTGCTCTCAATGCTTTGTGAGAGGAGGAAGGACACAGAGAGGATGAATTTTCCTCAGAGCCATGTTGCATGAGCAACTGCTCGGGGTGGTGAAGCATCTTCAGAGCAAGGAGGGCGCCTGTGAGCCCAGGGCAGGTGTTGGTCTCATGTTCCCACAAACAAGCACCACTGTGGATTGTCGAGTGAGACTCCCTCCACGTTCTGCGTGGAGTAGGGTTCGGTATCTGAAAGAGGAGCCGCACAGCAAATGAGAGAAAAAGATGCGAGATAATTTTGCAATATTGGGGACCAGGCGGCAAGTCCCGAAGGACTTCCTCCTTGGTCAGGCCGCTCCAATCTTTTATTGATCTGGAGTAGCCCTTAGGGTAAGGAGGTTTCAATGACACACAGATCAGCAGAAAATTTCCAGGAATAGACAAAGTATCTGATTAGCCCATCAATAGATTTCTGGGAGTATCTGATTAACAATAATCAAGAAGGATCTACATAAGTATCTAAGGAATTAAGGGAACTAAGGTGGGGATGCTTCAACTATTATTACCTAAATTAACTGAGTGGTTCCTAGATTAACTGGGTGGTGCACAGCCCTGACCTTTGCTAGGACTTTCAAGCCCTGACCTTTACTAGGACTTTCAAGGGCTACTAGCTTTTGGGGGGTCTCTGTCTAAACTCAGCTAGTGAAGACAATGAATGGACTCCGGCAGTGGGTAGTGCCATGGCTCATGTGAAGAACAACAGTACTAATCATCCCCATGATGTAATGGCAGCCCAGGCCTGGGCAGTGTAGCTCTTTTTCCACATTTTTATCATGAGAATAAATAAGGGATCAGTGATGGCCATTTTTGGATTTTATAAACCAGCAGTTTAGGGCCATGCCTGGTCATTCTTTTTACTAGGAGACATGTTCATAACAACTAAAATCATCGCTGTGTCTGGCACAGGTGGAGGAGACTGCCTGTCCCAGAGCCCTGGACACTGAGTGAGGCTGAGTCAGGGCAGACTGGGCCAAGGGCCCTGAAAACAGCAAAAGCACTCACTGGTGGGTGCAGTGCTGGGGACCTGGTGAGCCTGAAGAGGAGGCAAAGAATCAGGCCAAGGTGAACCCACGGTCCCTTCCATGGAGGCCTCACCTGGGCCCTGAGTGAGGCCGGTGAGCAGGAGCAGAGGCCAGGTCATGGTGGAGCTACACCAACAATGCTGCCTTCTGACACCCCAAGCCTGAGCCTGGCTCCACACACTTCTCTTATCTACTCCCCTGCCTCAGAGGAGGGAGGGGCCTCCATGCAAATCTGCTTCCTTCTCCTGCCTCAACACATTCCACTCCATACTGACCTGGAGTCTACATACACCTGCAACCCTGGAAAGAAGAGCTTTCCCAAGAATGAAGCTCTTGCCCTGGCTGGGTGGCTTAGTGGGTCACAGCATCATCCTGGTATGGCAAGGTTGGGTGTTTGATGCCTGGCCAGTGCACATACAGGAATTCATAATGAGTGCTTAGGAAATCAGAACAAAACTTCCACGTCCTTCTCTCTCCTCCCCTCTCTCCCTAAATTCAATCAGTAAATGCTTTCAAAACAGTCAAACTCTTTCATATACTCTAAGTAAGGTCAGACAGAGCCCAGGACAGCATGCAGTAATGGAGCCAGTCAAGGGATACCTACCTATTCTCTTCGGGGAGTCCTGGTGTATCCTGGATGAGCTATCCCAGGACTTCCCTTTGTGTGGTGTGGGCAAAGGTAAAGACAGCTTGACTGAGGCAGGTTCGGGCACTCCATTTCAATGGCAGAGCTGGGGTCTGCATATTGCCCTCCACTCCTTCTTATTCCCCTTAGTGAGGATGGCTCCTCTGCATGGCTCCATCCTCTGTCTTTGCAGTGGTTTTATTCTGAAGCAGAGCCCTTGAATGTATTAGCTCTTTTAAGAGATGATGTATCGGGCACAACAGTTTGGGGACCTCATGGGCTTGCAGGGAAGCAGCACTTCAAACTTCATCACAGGACAGCATAAAGCCCAGCAAGTACCTTCCCCATATCCAGACTCTTGTGCCCCTAGGGTCCTAAGACTATACATCCCCCTGGGGTGCCAAGACTGCATTCCTCAGGGAAGGAAGCTGAGGGGGAAGGGACAATTCCCAGATTACTTCCTTCCCATCTTCTGTCCCTTCCAGCTCAGCACCAGGTTCCTTGACCCCTTCTATTTCCCAGTGAGCCCATTGCCCTTTGTCCATCAACTTCCTCTGGACTGGAAGGTGTTGCCTGCCACACCAGGTGGCCCAGATGCTATTATCAGGGCTTATTAGTATGCCCCACCATAGACTAGGCACCATGGTGCTGCTTGTGAGGCAGCTCTTGGCTCAAGGCTGAGGACACATTACCTAAAAACACCGAATAGCAAGGTTGGATGAGAAACATGGTGCCAGGTGAAGACACACTGACTTCTCAAATTGTGAGGAGAAAAATATTGTACAAAGAAGCAAAGGCTCTGTGAGATTGAGAAGACCCAGAGGCTTAGAATAGCAGAAGTCAAGGTGAGAGATGCGCTGGTTCCTTGTGGAGTTTCAGGGAGAGTCTGTTTCCTGGCTCCTCCAGTTGCTAGGTTGCCAGCATTCCATGGCTGTAGCAACATGACTCCAATCTCTGCTCTGTGGTCCCATCTCCTGCTCATCTTCTGTCCCCAACTCTGCATGCACACATTCGTAATCCACTGTATTAGTCAGGGTTCTTCAGAGCAGCAGGAGGATATGAGGACTTGGCTGGTGTGATTCCAAAGACTGAGAAACCCCAAGATCTGCAAGCTGGGGGGCCCAGGAAAGCTGTTGGTCTAATTTGGCCTGAGACTAAGGACCTGAGAACCGGAGGTGCTGATGGTTTAAGATCCAGTGTGAGGACAGAGGCCTGTGAGATGGGATGTGATGTCCCAACCCTACAGTGATTCATGAATATAGGGGTGAGTTCCTCCTTTTGTTCTAGTCAGGTTCTCAGTGCATTGATGCTGTGCACATAGGGAGGGTGATATCCTTTTAGGGTCCACCACTTCAAATGCTAATCTTCTCTTGAAACTAGCTCAGAGACACACCCAGAAATCATGTTTAGGTTGGGCTGCTGTCCTGTCCTGTGGGCTGTGAAACCAAGGCATACAATTAACAATCCCAGTCCCCATCTCAAAGCCTTCATCCCATCTGCAAACTCCCTTTTGCCTTATTAGGTAACATTCCCAGATCCCAGGGATTAACACCAGGATATCTTTGTGGCCTCATTACCTAGGCTCTGGAACCAGCCTTCCAGTCCTGCACAGTGACAAACACACACACACACACACACACACACACACACACACACACACACACACAATGGCTCTGAAAGGCTATTCTCAGGATGTTTTGCACAGTAGCACATGGAGGTGTTCCAGACACAGGAGCTACCCCAAACCAACTTTTAAACAGCGTTTAAATTGACCTGGCTGTCCTTTTCTTGAAATACTTTTAATATTAATGGAAACCTGAGAGTCTGATCCCACTGCTTAGTACTGCACACAAAGCAAGGGAGAGATTTAGAAATATCCATCAGTATAGCCATGCTCACAGTCTAGCTTCTGCAGCCCTCACTAGTGTCCCATTGAAATATGCCTTACCATAAACCAAAGAGGACATTTTCCTCCTACAATAAAAGACATTTTAAGACATCACTTATGAATTCCCACACTGGTTCCCATGTGGTTCTTTGTTTAAGGAATTCCTTCCCTCCCATCACGGGTAGGAAGAGGCTTTCTGTATGGAGCCTGGGTGACATCCCTTGGCACCTCTCAACTTTCTGCCCTTTCCTTCCTTGAAGTCTAAGGAGGCACCGGGCCCAGCCCCTACCTGGCATTACAGAATTGAAGGACAGGTGATCAGTATTTGACTCCACCTGAGAGAGGAGAGGCTCCCCCTGGTCCCTGTGAGGCTCTGCTCCAGGAGGGGCAAGGAGATTCCACAAGTGTGGACTGATGGCTACACTCTGAGTTTGGGAAAATATGGAAGAGTGAAGAGCTGGGTACATAAGAATCTGGAAGCACAGCTCAGGTTTGTTCAGAAGTTCTGCACTAGACTCAACGTTCATGACACCGGTGGGTGAATGAATTTCTTCATGCTTTTGTCTAGGCATGTTAGGTGAATGCAGTTAGGAGGAAGTTGCTCACCAGACAAATCCCCACACTATCTTTTGATAGGTGGGGCAAAGGAGTCAATTTGGAAATATTTCATGAAGATGGAAAGGACACTGTGCCAAGCGTGGTACAAGGGCAGCGGGTAGGGCCTTGGGAAAGGCAATTCTGTACAGAGCACAGGATTTGTCCCTCCAACTCTCCCCCAGCTCAGTCCTCATGAAATATTGACCGATTGCTGTGTCAAAGGAGAAAGAGAGCCTAAAGGAAGTTCTCATCTGTGGTGTCTCTTGAAGTACGCTTCTTTTTCAAGGGGCCACCAAACTGGAGTAGGTTCCTCATGTCCATGATGAGAGGTGAGGAGTTCAGAGAGAACTCCAGCCATGGAGACATAAATGTCCCTGGACACAGGGAAGCAGGAATTCAGTGAGCAGGGATCCTGGGAGCTCAGGCAGGTTTGCTCTCATTTTCCCCAGTTGCTTGAGGCACTGTGGTAAGTGCCACAGATGTGATATAAAACAATGACATCAGCCCCCTTCCAGGCTGGAGCTTAGAGATGGTCACAGAGGCTGGAGTGCTGAACCGGTAGCTAGAGGAATGGTCTGAGATCCCTGAAGGCTACAAACTGACAGGATCCATCAGGAGTTGAGAGGCAGTGCCCTTGCCTTATTGGTGCTAGGCCACCTCATTATAACCCGCACTCCTCCCCACCCAGTGTCACTGGCTCTTCTGGAGCTTCTGCTTCAGAGACCTGAATGCTGAGGGAGGTTGAGTCATGAAGAGAGAGTTCATGAACTTGAAAATGAAGACAAAGGCACAGGCAGATTGCAAGTCCAGGACCATGGCTCCAGTTGAGCCTCAATAAAACAACTGGTCACCCAAGAAACAAACTATGCCTGTGCAGTGATCAAGGGTGGTGAGGAGCACAGGAGCCCAGCCATGCTAGAGGCTCTCAGAGTGCCTCCTGAGCCCAGAGCTGGACAGGGCAGCCTACCCCTGGGGTTATTGGTCTCAGCAGGCTGTCCTGTGTTGGGGGTGGAGGTGGCAAGGTGTTCATGCCTATTCATTCAGAGGCCTTCTCTGAGCCTGGACTGTCTTCACTGTCCCCCCTTACTTCAGACCCCTAAAGGTGGGACCTCAAAGAGTGTCCTGCCTCCTTGGGTCCTGGCCAAGAGGGCGTGCCTGTTATGTATGTTTAAGTATAAATCCGGGAGTGCTCCCCATGGAGACAGGGCCCCTGAGCAGAGTTACTCAAGGGACAAGAGATGAGACCACAGGACCCCATAAGTGTGAACCAAGGTTTGTTCCAAAGTTCCACAACTGTCTAAACCAGCCATGGGCAAACTACGGCCCGCGGGCTGAATCTGGCCAGTTTGAAATGAATAAAACTAAAAAAAAAAAAAAGACTGTACCCTTTTATGTAATGATGTTTACTTTGAATTTATATTAGTTCACACAAACACTCCATCCATGCTTTTGTTCAGGCCCTCCAGTCCAGTTTAAGAACCCACTGTGGCCCTCGAGTCAAAAGTTTTCCCACCCCTGGTCTAAACAAACATTCACAATACGTACGCATAAAGTACTCTCTCATCTATAGGTGCAATTGGAATCTCAATTAGGAGCAGTTAAGGATGCCCTGAGTCTCACCCCACACCCTATACCCCACACCCCACACCCACACCCCACTTGGAGGTTTGGCAGAGCCCAGAGACCTCTGCTCAGCACAAACCTTAGTGAGCCCTGGACTGAGATTGGGGACACTGGGGCACAAACAAAGTTTCCCTACTGTGTCCCTAATTGTGGCTGCAGCTGCCAAACAGGCAAACAGAGCTGCCACATCTACCCTTGCAGTGTCTCCCCTAGACCAGTGCTTGCAACATCTCCACTGGGACCACTTTCACCAACAGCAGCCCCTCCCCACCCCTGGAAACAAGGTATCCAGTCTTATAGTACCTGCTGTGCTGCACATAGCACAGGGCCAGGGCCTCCCTGTCCAGTATGGTAGCCAGCAGCCTCATGTGATGATTAAGCCCCTGAAATATATCCAGTGCACTTGAGGAGCTGAGTTTTTATTTTAATATAGCTATCAAGGTAACATATACTTTGGTTATTGTTTAGAACACCTTGGGTGTGTGAATGAATCTATTTTCTCAAATGTTAGGAAATGCAAATACAGACCCAGCATTCCTGATTTAAAAAGATACAATTTAGCACTCAATTCTTAGTGAGGTGGCCTGTGAGAGACATCAAACTAAGAAGACTTTGTGCAGAACATGAAGGTAAAATACCTCATTAATATTTTTGTGGCTGCTTGGTTCTTCTAGGCTGGGCGAATAGCCAAATTAACAGACAGAGATTAACAGGAGAACATCAGGGGTTAGTACATGTGCAAGAAGCTTTCACATAGAATTGATGTAGCCATAACATTACAAACACACTGAGGCAACATTGGGTATATGACATTTTAAAGTTTTTAAAGCAAGTTATTGATTTCAGAGAGGAAGGAGTGGGGACGAGAGGTAGCAACATCAACGATGAGAGATAATCATTGATCCTCTGCCCCCCACGGGCACCACCCAGCGGATGCAGCCTGAATTCATTTTCCTACCATGTGCCCTGACAGGAAAATGAATCCTGACTCCTGGCTCATAGGTCCATGCTCAACCACTGAGCCAGGCGAACTGGACTATATACTAAGTATTTTGAACAAAGGAGAAAGGGGGGAGATTATTTTTCAGAAGTGAGAATGGGCGATTTCCAGGTAGTTGAGGAAGAACAGAACACATCTGTCAGTAAAGTTAAGAAACCATGAGACACGGGTTATCTAGCCAACTGACACCAGTCTGAGCCCTCTTAGCCAATAGTTAAGAAATAAAGGAAACAAAGATTCTGCCACCCTAAAGCTGCCTTTGGGGATATTGATTTTCAGCTGTTTATTTAGAAGCCCAAAAGTCAGAGAGAACATTTGGGCAAACCCAACCCGCTCCTGCCCAAAAGATTCAGAGAGAGAGAGAAACCTTCTTCAGAACGTTGTTGCCTTTGCCTGATTGGAGTGAAACATGGTAAACAAGAGGGCTTCAGCAGATGTCTATTAGCTAGATTCCCCTCCTCCCCTGTGACACCATCAATCCCGAGTGTGGGAGAGGTTCCCAGACATTCTTGGTCCCAGGAGGCAGGGTTATAAATTCCTGTGGCTGCTGTGTCCAGTGCTGGAATTGGTGGCAGTTCAGCTCACCCAGCACACCTCCTGAGCCCACAGCTGGACAGGGCAGAGGCTGGGTCCAGGCTGGCTGGACCCAGGACCTGGAGAAGAGGAAGAAATGCAGAGGGGGATGACTCAGGTGAACCTGGAAGGGAGGGAGAGGCGGCAGTCCAGGTACCCACATGAACTGTCCTTGGGAAAGGTCACCTGTGTCCTGAGGAGAGAGAGGGGAGTAGAGCCCAGCCATGGGGGAGACCCCTCAGGGCTCTGCCCCCTGACACTCTGACACTTGAAAGGACACTCACCACTGACTCTCTCATCCCCTCCCCAACCAGGTTCAGGGGTGAGGAGGGAACTCCATGCAAATTGTTCCTGAGCTCTGAGGATTCTAAGTCCTTTTGTTCCAAGCTTGAGACTTAGCAACCAGGGGAGCAACCAGTGGACAACCTGTCCAAGTAGGACTGGACCAGGACTGGTGGGGCAGCCTACATCTCCTTCCTAAGAAGTTGCTTTGACGCTGGGCCAAGGCCATGGAGCTGTGAGAGCACCGCCTGTCAGTGAGCAGCTGGCCTTCAGCTGAGTGTTCCTCTCCACACACCCAACCTCTCCCCCAACAGTCACTCACATGGGGAGGGCTCTATCCTCTTCAAGTCCAGTCTCTGGGAGGCCGGAATCTGTGAGAAGGGATGCCGCCCAGGGATGAAGGTTCCTGCCTTTCCCTCTGGGCTCCTGGATAGCTATGCCAAAAGAATTTTCAAAAGGTGTGGTTCACAGAAATCGGGACACACACTGTGGCGAATGCACTCTGGCCACCCTGAATTCTCTCCAAGACCTTTCACATTGGCTATTCTTGCAGTGAGCTGGGAGTCCAGAGGCCATTGCAGGTGCCTGTAAGGATATCAGGAGCCTGTTGTACAGTGGGTGTCATGGAAGCAAAAGTCAGCCCCAAATTCCTTCTTGATTTGCCCTCCCTGCTTTGGACCCCTGTTTATTCTTCCTCGTCTTAGTGTCTTCACCTGAAAACAACAACTGACAGCATGAAAGTTCAAAATGTCCTGACAAGAGTCTGGCTACAACATCAAAAAGCTAAGTTTTCCTTAGTCAGTAAGGGCTGTATGTTTTATCCATGTCAAGCATGCTTAGTTTGAGATTGCAGCTTCTTTCTCCCTTAGGCTTACTGTACGTGATTGTAGAAAAAAGTATGTATCCCTTTCACCTCATCTCTATTTTTTCCTCTCACAGGACAGGCTAGCAGGGGTGGACAAACTTTTTGACTCGAGGGCCACAATGGGTTCTTAAACTGGACTGGAGGGCCGGAACGAAAGCATGGATGGAGTGTTTGTGTGAACTAATTCATGTTAACACTGCTGTTGGTGAAGGAGCGGAGGGGAGAGCAAGAGAACCCTCCACTCTTTGGGCTCCGCGGGGCGGATAGAACACCCGAACGGGCCGGATCCAGCCCCCGGGCTGCAGTGTGCCCACCGCTGGCTAGACTCAGCCTCTCTCAGCTGTGCAGTAGTGTGTGTGCGCACAGACACTCACACACACTCACACACACACACCCACACACACACACACACACACACTGCAGCTCCTTCAAAAGCATCCAGCATCCCTCTCTTCCATCACTGAAGGGTTTTTAAGTCACAAGGGTGATCATTATCATGCAGTGCTGGTTGACTGACACATTTAATGTTTCTAAAATTAAAATAGCTCTTCATCACTAGTCCAGGAGAGGCAATTGTGATAGAGAACCTTGTAAAAAATACAGGAAGATATTTTACAATAACTAGCATTATCATTTTTAGTGGACATGTGGACTGCTTTAAGATATTCATAAATATGAATTGCTGATTTCCCAAGAGAGTGGCGTCCAGGAACTTTAGTCCCTTTTCCTTATGCAGGCTTACTGTCGCCTAGGAACATGGCGAACATTATGAGGCAATGGGTGAAGCAATGGAATGAATGAATGTTATATTCACATTTAATTTTACAAGAATAGGGTTGCAATATGTAATCACTCAGGTGGCGAGCATTTTACTTTTCATATAACAGACCTCGTCTTTTTAGTGCATCAAGCTCTGCAATGCTGACAAGCAACCAGATCATCATGAACATAAGGGTGGGCAAAATTCAAACAGATTCCCTTTGAATTTCACCTTCCAGGGATGCAACCATTGCCCTCTGTGTCACTCTACCACCCTCCCCTGTGCCCCAGTGTCTCTTGCATTCTCAAATTGGCCAAGCACTTTACTCTCTCAGAAATTGTGCTGTCTGTCCTCAAGCCCTCAACAGGATCCTTCCAAGCCCCTGATGGCCCCTCCTTATACAACCCTCAGGCAGGAGTCTCCTGCCTCTGTAACTTTCCATACCAGCCCCTTTGTTCTCTTGACAGAATTAGTTACAAAGAGCCATTTGTAGATAATGGTCTTGTTGGGTTTTGCTGTGTGTGTGTGTGTGTTTGTGTTTTCTGTTTTCATTGTAAACTCTGTGAGGAGAGACTGTGTGTAGCTCTGAGCATGGCATTAGCAGCCACTCCAGGACAAATAGTTGCCAAATCCATCTAGGAGAGAGGGGGGAGGGCTATGCTGAATCTCCAGTTCCCAGGTGAGTTGTTTCTGTTTCTGTTTTTTATCTGCTCTGCTCTAGGTGACAATCCCAAATCCACTGGGGCTGAAAGCAGTCGCCTCATTTGTCCTCATTCCTCCATCTATGTAGCTGGAAACCTTAACCTCTGCTAGTTCATAGGCATGGGGAACGACTGGAGGAATGGCAGGGTAGGGACACACAGGAAGCCAGCCTCACCACCCTGCTGTTACGCTCTGCCCACACGACCTCCCCACAGCCTATGGTGAAGAGATGCAGGGTCACCTGCAGGACAGGGACACAGTGTCCGCTCCCCAATCTCCCTCTCAGATAAGGTCTTACAATTTGCAGAGTCTGAATATTCCCCATGTCTGAGTGAGAAAGAGAAAGGCAGCACAATGTGTCTGAGGCTGCCTGTCACTACTTGAGCCAAGTTAAGCAGAGACAGGGTTGAACCACACAATGAGTGTTTATCCAAGGATGCGGTCAGTATGGGGAGAGCTGTCGCTCACACTGGAAATTCGGCTCTCAGCCTCTTGGGGAGAAGATAGCTACCTGTAGCTGCCAGCTGCAAGTGTCACTTGCAAAGGGGAGGGGAGGGCCTACTATCTGCCCTTCAGGAGCTCAAAGGCTGACCACAAGGTGGCTAATCTTCCAAGACTTTAGGAACAGCTCAGCCCCTTCCTGGGATGAGATTGGAATGGTCAGGCTTCCTGAGAAAGACCCCAGGAGGGTGTCAGGGTGCAGGCACAGCTGCCAAATCAAAGCCTGTCCTGTGCCTGGTCTCTTCGCAAAATGCAGTTCTTTTCTGAGTAATGGGCCATGGAGGCAGCCTATGTTTTCAGTAGAGCCTGTTTCATCCTCCAGTGTCCTGGGGCCTCGTATTTATAGTTTGTAAGTAATGATTAAACAACTGCGGCTCTATTCTTATTAGAGAAGCCCTTCCCCACTATGAGAAGCTGATTTCCAAAGACCCCCAGGAGATGCCTCAGGCCAGCCTGGATGACAAGGCTCTGCCTCAGCTTTACTCTTCCCCTCTCCCTCTCTCCTCACAAGCCTGGCTTTTGTCTCCTAAAGAGACTATGGAAAAGCAGGCAGCAAAACCTGCCAGACTGAGCATGCCAGGCCCCCTGTGTGCCCTGGAGGCGCCACCTGAGAGGAGAGCCCTGGGTTAAGGTTCAGCTAAGGGGCAGCTCTGCCAGTGCCTGAGCACCAGGCTGTGGCTGGTGCCTCCCCACCTCTCCTCAGCTTTGTTGGCCTGCTCCTCCTCAGGAGCCCCCTGCCCACTCTTCTGCTTTCAGGCCCAGGTGTGACTTTGCCAAAGGGATTTGTTGGTGAGAGGTGAACCCCTTCCTGAGCAGGGAGGAAGGCAGGGAGAGTGCCATCACCTGAAGGCTTAGGGGAGGTGAGCAGAGCAAAGGCTGGATTCGGGGCTTGTCAAAGAGCTCTGATGACCCAAACCCCAGGGGTAGACTGAGGAGGGCACCTGTGGAGAGAGACAATGTAATTGCATCTGGCCAGCTCTCCTCTGCCCCGGGGGTTACTAAAATGTCCCCATCCAGACAGTAGGGACAGTGGGCTAGCCCAGGGCAGGGCGCTCTTTTCTAGACAGAGGGCTGCGGTGGGGTGGGAGTGGGGCGCCAAGCCTGGCCCAGGGAACAAGGTAGGTAAGTGGCAGCCACAACCACTGAGGGAAAGGGGTCCCCAGAAACACAGACCAGGGGTGGCGAGTGGGAGGTTAGCTGGGGGTCGCGGCCTCCTGTTTCTCCCTCCACTTCCACGGCCGCCCCCACCCTCATGCCTGGAAGCACAGGGTTCCCCTGACAGTCCCAAACCCTCTGCCACCCCTTGCAGCCTGGTGGGTGTGGCACAGGCGCCCCTGTCCCCACTTTCTCTGGGCCTGTTAAAACACGTCCCCCCATTCTGTCCCCTGATCTTGGTTTGTTCCTGGTCGCCTGATCTTGAGAGATTTTGCCCCCAAAGGAACAAGGGCACAGTCCCAGGAAGCTTGCCAGGCGACGCCCCCCACCTCTTACTTCCAGCCAGCCTCCCTGCTGTGCAGGAGTCCACCTGGTGAGGAGCACTGCCTGTGGAAAAGGTAAGCGCACACTCTGGGTTCTTGCTGTCTCCAGGGATGAACTTGCTGTCTCTGGGGGTGAACTTGCTCTAGTCACTGGTAACCCGCAGCCACTCCGCGCCGGCTTTTCCATTTGAAAATGAGTTCCCACCTTGTTGTAGTGAAGGCCTGAGGTCCAAACCTGGCTCACTGGCATTAGGCCTTCCGCTTGCTGTGCCAGAGTGGCAGCTCGCAGAGGAGACTGACACGGAACAATACATGGAATTCTGGCGTCGGCCTTTATTGGGTGACCTCAGCAGGCCGAGTTTGCAGTTGACCAAGGGGACCCCCACAGCCCCCGGCGCCAACTCCCCCGGGATCTGGGTCCTCAAGTCTGTGGGCTCTCAGGCCAGCCCAGCCTTGCTAAGCGCGTGGAGGGCAGAGAGGGGGCAGAAAAGTGGCTGCTGGACAGTGGGCAGTGTACGGGAGGGAGAGGTCGCTTTCCGCAGAGCACCAGGGCCGTCACTCATCATTGTCCTCTGGTTCAGCTGGTGAGAAAGCGGTGGTCAGGCTGGGACATAAGAGGTGACTTCCACTGAGAGCTGCAGAGCCCTCTCCTGGTGTGAGTGTGCGGGTGCCTGAGTGTGCGTGAGTGTGAGTGTGTGAATTCTCACCTGATGATATGTTCCTGGGTTCCTTTTCATTTCTATTGCTGATTAAGGTATTACATATGTGTTCTTATCCCCCACTACCTCCACACCCCCACCCCCACCCCGCAAGCATGCCCTCACGCTCACCCCCTGGTGTCTGTGTCCATTGGCTAGGCTTATAGGCATGCATACAAGTCCTTTGGTTGATCTCTCCCCCTTAGCCCCACCCTCCCCTACCTTCCCTCTGAGGGTGATGGTCTGATCCATGCTTCTCTGTCTCTGGATCTGTTTTTGTTCATTGGTTTATGTTGTTCATTATAATCCACAGATGAGTGAGGTCATGTGATATTTCTCTTTCTCGGACTGACTGACTGACTAGCTTTGCTTAGCATAATGCTGTCCAGCTCCATCCATGCTGTTGCAGATGGTCAGTGCCCCTTCCTTTTTTGTGGCAGCATACTATGCCAGTGTGTAGATGTACCACGGCTGTTTAACCCACTCATCTGCTGACCAGCACTTAGGCTGTTTCCAAACCTTAGCTATTGTAAATTGTGCTGCAGTGAACATAGAGGTACATGTATCCTTTCAGATTGGTAATTCTAGGTTCCTGGGATATATTCCTAGAAGTGGGATCACTGGGTCAAATGGGAGTTCCGTTTTTAGTTTTTTGAGGAAACTCCATACTCTGCTCCATAGTGGCTGCACCAGTCTGCATTCACACCAGCAGTGAAGGAGGGTTCCTTTTTCTCCCCATCCTCACCAGCACTCGCCCTTTGTTGATTTGTTGGTGATAGCCATTCTGACAGCTGTGAGGTAGTACCTCCTTGTCCTTTTGATTTGCATCTCTTGGGTGATCAGTGACTCTGAGCATGTTTTCATGTGTCTCTTGGCCTTCCTTTTGTCCTCTCTGGAAAAGTATCTATTTAGGTCCGTTGCCCATTTTTGTGATTGGGTTGTTTATCTTCCTTTTGTTAAGTTGTATGTGTTCCCTGTAAATGTTGTAGATGAAACCCTTATCAGAGAGAACATTGGCAAATATGTTCTCCCATGCAGTGGGCTTTGTTGTTGTCTTGTTGATGGTTTCTTTTGCTATGAAGAAGCCTTTTATTTTGATGTCGTCCCATTTGTTTGCTTTAACTTTATTTTCCATTGCCCCAGGAGCTGCGTTGGTGAAGAGATTGCTTCAGCATATATCTGAGACTCTGCTGCCTATGGATTCCTCTATATATTTTTCTGGTTTCCAGCTTTCTGTTTAAGTCATTATCCATTTTGACCTTATTATTGTGCATGGTGTAAGTTGGTGGCCTAGTTTCATTTTCTGCATGTGTCTGACCAAATTTCCCAGCACCATTTATTGAAGAGACTGTCTTAACTCCATTGTATGTTTTGGCCTCCTTTGTCAAATATTAATTGAGCTTATTGGTTTGGATTGGTTTCTGGGTTCTCTGTTTTATTGCATTGGCCTATATGTCTATGCTTGTGCCAGTGTCAGGCAGTTTTGAGAACAGTGGCTTTGTAAAACAGCTTGATATCTGGTACTGAGATCCCTCCTACTTTGTTCTTCTTTCTCAGGATCGCTGCAGCTCTTTGGGGTTTGTTTGTTTTTTAAATATATTTTATTGATTTTTTACAGAGAGTAAAGGAGAGGGATAGAGAGTTAGAAACATCAATGAGAGAGAAACATAGATCAGCCTCCTCCTGCACACCCCCTACTTGATATGTGCCCCCAACCAAGGTACATGCCCTTGATCGGAATCGAACCAGGCACCTTTCAGTCCGGAGGCCGACGCTCTATCCACTGAGCCAATCCTGTTTGGGCTCAGGGTCTTTTTTTTCATTACAGATGGATTTTTGGAGAGTTCATTCTAGGTCTGTGAAATATGATGTTGGTGTTTTAATGCGGAGTGCATTGAACGTATAGATTGCTTTGGGTAGTATAGCCATTTTAATGAGGTTGTTTCTACCAATCCATGAACAAGGTATGTCCTTCCATCTGTTTATGTCTTCCTCTATCTCTTTTTTCAACATCTTCTAGTTTTCTGAGTGTAGGTCTTTTACGTCCTTAGCTAAACTTATTCCTAGGTGTCTTATTTTTTTTGGTGGGATGATACATAGGATTCTTTTTTCAATCTCCTTTTCTGTAAGTTCACTATTTATTGTGTAAAAATGCCATATATTTCTTGGCGTTAATTTTGTAGTCTGCTACATTGCCAAATTCATTTACTAAGTTTATTAAATTTTTGAAGGAGTGTTTGTGGTTTTCTATGTACAGTATCATGTCATCTGCAAATAATGACAATTTACTTCTTCTTTTCCAATTTGGGAACCATTTCTTTCTTTTTCTTGTGTGATCGCACTTACTAGGACTTCCAGTACTGTGTTGAACAGGCGTGATGAAAGTGGGCGTCCCTGTCTTGTTCCTGTCCTAGAGGGAAATGGTTTTTGTTTTGCACTTTGAGTATGTTGTTGGCTGTATGTTTGTCATATAAGGCTTTTATTATGTGGAAGGATGATTCTGCTATTCCTACTTTGCTGAGTGTTTTTATCAGAAAAGGCTGTTGCACCTGGTCACATGCCTTTTCTGCACCAATTGATATGATTGTGTGGTTTTTCTCCCTCAAATAGTTTATGTGATGTTTCACGTTCATTGATTTGCAGATTTTGTACCATCCTTGCATCCCTGGAATAAATCCCATTTGGTCATGGTATATGATCTTTCTAATGCAATGCTGAATCCAGTTTGCTGAATTTAGTTGAGGATTGCAGCATTAATGTTCATCTGGAATATTGGCCTGTAAGTCACTTTCTTTGTAGTGCCTTTTTCTGGCTTTGCGATTATGGTAATGCTGGCTTCTTAAAAAGAGCTTGGAAGTATGCCTTCCTCTTGAAATATTTGAAATAGTGTGAGAAAGTTTGGTTTTACTTCTTCTTTGAATGTTTGGTAAAACTCCCCTGTGAAGCCATCTGGTCCAGAGCTTTGGTTTTTTGGAAGCTTTTTGGTTACTGTGTCAATTTTATCAGTATTTATCGGTCTGTTCAGGATTTTTGCTTCTTCCTGATTGAGTTTTGAAAGCTTGTCTTTTTGTAGGAATGTGTCCATTTTATTGAGCTTGTCCAGTTTGTTGTAGTAGAGTTGTTCATTGTAATTTTTTACAATACTTTGTATATCTGTGGGGTCGTTTGTTACTTCAGGTTTCTCATTTCTGTTTTTGTTCATTTGGGTGCTCTCTCTTAGTTTCTTTCTGAGCCTGACTAGAGGTTCATCAATGTTGTTTATTCTTTCCAAGAAACAGCTCTTGGTTTCATTGATCTTTTGTATTATTTTTTTTTTCATCCCTACGTCATTTATATCTGTTCTGACCTTACCTTTATTATCTCTTTCTTTTTGTGTACTGTGGGCTTTTTTCTCTAATGGAGAGGCACTG
Source organism: Myotis nattereri (assembly GCF_964212035.1). Classification (NCBI taxonomy): domain Eukaryota; kingdom Metazoa; phylum Chordata; class Mammalia; order Chiroptera; family Vespertilionidae; genus Myotis; species Myotis nattereri. The sequence continues at coordinate 32,680,035 of NC_138094.1, read as the reverse complement.
TGAAGCCCAGGACAAAACAGCTTTTATTTACTTGAATACACATTTGTCCTTTAGTAAAACAAACAGGCATATCAATGGTAAAGTTTGGTAAACAATAGAAGAATTTTCATGTTAGGAGGTTGCCGTCAGCCATTTTTCCCACAACAGGATAACAAAATGCTGATTTTCTGCCATGCTGAACATCAAAGTCCATTCGCCTTCTGTGGGACTTCTCCCATTGATATGTTAACTACTTTTGGTCTTTACCCCTTCATTTCCCCCTTTTTGTTTTCTTAATTAATTTAGCAAGGTGTATGCCATCTTCTGGGCTCAGATTCTTTTAAGACTTGTGATTCTGCTTCTTCAGACTGGAAGAAAACATAGAAGAACAAGAAAGAGAGACAACATTGGTTATTCTAAAAAGCAAATGTAAGGAGATTCAATGAAAAGGATTGAGTTCTTTCATGTCCTTTTAAATATCGTTTTCAGCTATTGAAGGAATTTGTCCATAGTAGGCTTCTTTTTGGGCTATCAGTTCTTTATGGGTCCCTTTCCAGTCACTGTTCCCTTGTGACATGACAGCAATGATGTTCGAGTTCTGGATGGTGGGCAAACGGTGAGAAATGACAATGCAGGTCTGACCTCTTTGGGCTTTGTCAAGAGCCACCGGCACATAGGCACAGCTGATGACTGCTAGCGTGGCAAGGCATGGTCACCATCCCCCATCTCTAGATGTTTCTCCTCTGCCTCCTCAGCATGTTGCTTGGGGCACTGCTATCTGTAGTTGGAGTAGTCTGGTCAGTTCCTCTCTCAGATTCATGTTGCAGGAATCCACACAGGCTTGGAGGAGTTTTCTGGAAATACACAAGCATATCCTTGACCAAAGATTAATAAAGGGACCCTTCCTTAAACCAGACTCGGTACCTTTCCATTTAACCAGACCATTTTGCTTTGGCTTATTCTGACACCAGTGTAATTCTATGGGTGTCTTGCCATCAGCATTACAAGGGTAAAATTTAAAGTAATTAAGGCTTGGTGTGGTCTACTTACAAGAGATGTCTTCACTATTCCGCCACTTTTGTTTTCCAAGTTGGGATTTTAGAGCCCTTGTAGTAGATGTAACATGCAAGGAGGGCATTTCTTCATAATCTGTTTTGCCGGCTGTACAATATTTTGGCAGGCTGATGTAAAAGCTTGTGAAATTCTGTGACATGTTTAATAAAATAACTTACTGACAGGCATATTCATTTCCTTTTGTTAAAGGACCAGGACTTGTTCAAATAGTATAGAAAGGCTTCGGTCACTGAGCCATTGAAATTGAGTAGTTGCAGTTCTGTTTACCAAGCCAGCAGCATAAGCAGATAAAGAGAGAATATGAAGAGGCTTTTGGAAATCCTGCAAGTCAGCCTTGGTCGTTTCTAATTCGATTCTTTGCACAGAAGTATGACTGGTCTGCATGACTTGGTCTGAATTCATTGCAGCATAAGCAGCTTTACCATGAGATGAACTATCAGTAAAAACAGTGACTTCTCCAGGAATAGGTTTCTGCCTATTCCAACTATGTTCCCCTGAATATTCTTTTATTTTCATTTGCTCATTTAAATCAGTCTAAAACAAGGCTTATTTCCTATCTTCCTTTCTCATTGGGTGGGGACAGTGAATGACTCTAATTGGATTTTTGCTATCAGTCTTTGAGTATATTGACATAATTTTTTTTTTAGGAAAGCATAATGCAAATTGTTTTCTTTTTGAGGCCTGATACATTTATTTTTATATGCAGTTTTCTAGATATTTGAAGGGAATCTTCTTCCGTTTCTTCTTCCAGAGAAATTTCTAGGCCACAGTTATGGAGTTTCTTTTAAAAGCCTTTTTCTTTCTTTTAAATAGAGCTACAAACTTGGTTTCTTTTCGGGAATACCAATTGGAGAGAGATATGCTGGCCAATGCTGTAATGCATACAGATTAAGTAAAACTATCTTTTTACTTATCGTGTCTTATTAATGGTGAGATTTAATGCTTGAATGAGTTTTTTTTTAAGATATTTTTATTGATTTTTAACAGAGAGGAAGGGAGAGCGATAGAGAGTTAGAAACATCAATGAGAGAGAAACATCAATCAGCTGCCTCCTGCACAGTCCCCACTGGGTATGTCCCCGCAACCAAGGTACATGCCCTTGACAGTCTTCTTTTTTTGCTCTGGTGAGACTTCTTCTCCAGATGTCCCACATTGGGCGCCAGAATGTTGCAACCTTTTGCTGCAATGATTCAGGATCTGGGAAAGGAGCTGCACAAAATGAATACACTAGACAACAACTATAAATTTAGAAGGCATTGGGGAGCCAGGCGGAGACCTTTTTCTCTTGGGGAGAGGCTCTCTGAAATGCAGCACCCATCAGCTTTCATTTACTTGGCTGTAGGTTTCTCATATATGCCCTTTAGCAAAGCAGACAGGCATATCAGCAGTAAGGTTTAATCATCAGGTTAGCAAGATTGCCTTCAGCCATTTTGCCAACAGCCGTGTAATATACTGCTGATTTTCAGCCCTGCTGAATATCAAAGTTCATGTCAAAGTTCATTAGCCCTCCATACATACACACACACACACACACACACACACACACACGTATACATACACACACACATATACACACACACATACTACTGTTGGTCTTTGCCTCAAGCACTTTACTCTGAGGTTTGACAGTGTGATCAATGCTTCTTTGTGTCTGGATGTCTTGTTGTTCATCAGCTAATGTTGTTCATTATATTCCACAAATGAGTGAGATAATGTGATATTTATCGTCCTCTGACTGGCTTAATTTGCTTAGTGTAATGCTCTCCAAGTCCATCCATGCTGTTTCAAATTATAAGAGTTCATTCTTTGTTACAGCAGTAGAGTATTCCATTGTATAGATGTTCCACAGTTTATTCATCCGTGCATCTGCTAATGGGCTTTTAGACTGTTTCCAAATCTTAGCTATTGTAAATTGGGCTGGTATGAACATACAGTTGCATATATCTTTTCTGATTGGCCTTTCTCATTTCTTGGGATATATACCTAGAAGAGAGAACACTGGGTCAAAGGGGAGCTCCATTTTTAATTTTTTAAGAAAATTCTATATGATTTTCCACAGTGGTTGCAGCAGTCTGCATGCCCACCAGCAGTGCGCAAGGGTTGCTTTTTCTCTGCATCCTCACCAGCACTTGTGGTTTGTTGATTTTTTTCTGACAGCTATTCTGACAGGTGTGGATGGTACCTCATTGACATTTTGATTTGCATCTCTTGGACTGTTCGTGCCTTTGAGCATTTTTCGTATGTCTCTTGGCCTTTTATAGGTCTCCTGTTAAAAAGTGTTAATTTAGGTCCTTTGCCCATGTTTTGATTGGATTGTTTATCTTCCTATTGTTAATTTTTTGAGTTCCCTGAAAACTTTGGAGATTCAACACTTATCCGAGATACCATTGGCAAATATGTTCTCCCTATGCAGTGGGCTTTCGGGTTGTTTTCTTCAGGTTTTTGTTTGGTGTGCAGGTTTTATTTTGACGTAGCCCACTTGTTTATTTTCCCCTCTGTGTGCATTGCCTTTGGAGCTGTATCAATAAAGATACTGCGAAGACATATCTGATATATTGCTACATAGGCAATCTTATAAGTTTTTTTTTTTTTTTTATAGATTCTCATCTGATGTTTAAGTAGATCCATTCTGAGTTTATTTTTGTGAATGGTGTAAGTTGGAGGTCTAGTTTCATTATTTTGCATGTATCTTTCTAATTTTCCTAACATTTATTGAAGAGACTGTCTTGACTCCATTGTATGCTCTTGCCTCCTTTGTAAATTAATAATAGAGCGTAATGACTTGGGTCCACTTCTGGGTTCTCTGTTCTGTTTCAGTGGAGTATAGGTCTTTTCTAGTGCCAGTAGCATGCAGTTTTGAGAATGGTGGCTTTATAATATAGCTTAATATCTGGTATTGAGAGCCCACCAACTTTTTTCTTCTTCCTCAGACTATTTTTACTCCATTTGAATTTTTTCGAGGATTTTTTGTGTCTGTGAAATATTCTGTTGGTATATTAATGGAGATTACAATAAATCTATAGATTGCTTTGGGTAGTATGGACATGTTAATGAAGTTAAGGCTACCAACCCATCAGCATGGTATATGAATCCATTGGCTGATATCTTTATCTCCATTTCAATGTCCTGTAGTTTTCCAAGTGCAGTTCTTTTACTTTCTTTATGAATCAATAAAAATGTACAGTTTTTAATTATAAACCTTGTTTTCTATCAAAATTACTTCTTGCGTGAATTGTGGGACACCCTTTACTTAGGCGACTCCTGTGAAAGGGCCATTTGACCCACAAAGGGGTCGCAACCCACAGGTTGAGAACCGCTGTTCTAAAATGTCAATTAAATCTAATGGATCCAGTGTGTCCTTTAGAGGCTCTGCATCCTTGTTATTTTTTCATATGGAAGATCTATCCAGTGATGTCAGAGGGGTGATAAAAGTCCCTTCCTGTGACTATCCTTTTGTCACACTCTCTGTTAAAGTCTTCTAGAATTTTTGTTTGTTTTGATTTTTTGTTTGTTTGTTTGTTTGAGTTATATATATATTGAGGTGCTCCTATGTTGGCTGAATATATGATTACTAGGGTTATATCGTCTTGTTGGTTGGTCGCTTCAGTATCATGCAGTGACCTTTATGTCTCTTGTGATGGCCTTTATTTTAAAGTTTATTTTTTCTGGTATGTGTATTGTTACTTTGGCCTTTTTTTTCTTTTCCATTTGCATGGAAATTTTTCCCATTCCTTCACTCTCATCCTGTGTGTGTCTTTTGTTTTGAGATGGTGCTCCTGTAGACAGCATATACTTGCATCATGTTTCTGTATCCATTTTGCTCCACTACACCTTTAGATTGGAGCATTGACCTATTTACATTTAGGGTTATTATTCATAGGTATTTATTTATTTATTTCCATTTCGTTTCTGTGTGGCTAAGTTTCTGTCTCTGTTTCTCCTTCTCATTACAGCAATCTCTGTAGCATTTCTTGTAAAGCTGGCTTGGAGATGATGTACTCCTTCAGCCTTTTTCTGTCTAGGAAGCTCTGTATTTGACCGTCTATTTTGAATGAAAGAATTGCCAGATATAGTAATCTTGGTCTCAGATCCTTGCTTTCCATTAACTTGAGTACTTCATGCCATCTTCTTCTGGCCTGTAGAGTTTCTGATGAGAGATCAGGAGTCAGCCTAATGGGAACTCCTTCATAGCTAACAGTTTTCTTTTATCTTACTGCCTTGAAGATTCTCTCTTTGTCTTTAATTTTTGGCATTTTAATTATGATGTGTCTGGGCATGGGTTTGTTTGGGTACTTCTTCTCTGGGGTTCTCTTTGGCTCTTGATCTTGTGTGGGATTTTCCTTTACCAGGTTATGTAAGTGTTCTGCCATTGTTTCTTCAAAGACCTTCTCTATGCCTTTCTCCCCTCCTGCCTCTTTTGGCACACTGGCTATTCTAATACTGTTATGTAAGTGGCCCTCCTGTTGGTTTGTTTGTTTGTTTGTTTGTTTTAAATCTTAATTTTTCTGTCTTTTTTTTATTGGGTGATATTTTTAACTCTGTTCTAAATCAGTGATTGGATCCTCAGCTTTCCCTAATATCTGCCTATTCCTTCTAATGTGTTCTTTATTTGTATTATGTCATTTTATATCTTTTTTTTATTGGGTGATATTTTTAACTATGTTCTAAATCAGTGATTGGACCCTCAGCTTTCCCTAATATCTGCCTATTCCTTCTAATGTGTTCTTTATTTGTATTATGTCATTTTATATCTTCTTTTCGTAGTCACTATATCTTTTTATATGCTGTTGAGCTCTTTTACCTTCATAACTCTGAAGTCTGATTCAGATAAATGTCTTCTCTGTGCTTCATCTCTCTCAATATCTGGAGAATTCTCCAGTTCTCTCATTTGAGGATTGTTTATTTATTTTCTCTTTCTGGCTTTCTGTGTGGGTTTGTGGTGACAAGTTAGGTAGACCTGTCTGCCTATCAGTCTCTAGTGCAGAATATTGTTAAAGGATGTTTCTGACTAAGTAGGTCAGGCAAAGACTCAAAGCCTCCAGAGTCCTCCTCTGTCTATAGACTGATAGGATTCCAACTTAACTTGCCTCCAAGGCAATGGTCCTCAGGTTATAGCAAGAGTTTGTTTCAACAGGGTGGGGCAGTTGCCTCTGTGTGTAGGTTTATTGTTATTTATAATCTCTTAAGTGTCCTCAGGGCAAGGTGTTTCCCAGTAGTGTGTGTTAATTGTCTCTCCTCCAGGAAAGGCAAATGTCTGCATGGGAAAGATTTTCTCTGCTGCATGAGGAAATGACTCCTCCCAGGAAACTTGAAGTGTCTGTCTTCTGTGCTGGAATCCTTGACTCCCCAGCTCTGGCTTTTTCCTTCACAGCTCCAGTCCACTTCACCCTCCCTTTGCCAGGGCACAAGCTGTGTGGCTCCACAGGGAAATTTGTGCGCTGGCTCTTTAAGAGGATACCTGAATTTCTAGCTGTCTCTCCCTGGCAGAAAGTGCCCTGCTGCTATTCACATCCACAGGTTATATGTGTACGCTCCTCAGTTCTGGTGCTCTCTGCTAGGAGGCCCACCTTAGGGATTAGACCCAGAGTTCTCAGTGGCAGTCCTCCACAGCTGAGATATCTCTCTGAGACTTCAGTTGCTTTCTGTGGGTGTCAGGCCTGCCCCTTCAAGCCTCCTCTCCTCCTACCAGTGTCTATGTGGCCTCCACCTTTGGTCCTCGGGTGTCAGGGTTCTCTCCTGTGAGTTTTCCATTGATTATTCAGGAAGTTGTTCTGTATTTTAGTTGGAATATCAGTTTGTTCCTGGGAGCATGTCCCTGCAGCATCCATGATTCTGCCACCATTCTTTTAAATATATTTTTATTTATCTCAGAGAGAAACAGAGAGCAAGTGAGAGTTAGAAACATCAGTCATGAGAGCGATTCATTGAGCAGCTCGCTCCTGCAAGCCCCATACTGGAGATTGAGCCCACACTCAGGCAAGTGCCCTTGACCTGAATCAAAACTGGGGCCCTTCAGTCTGAAGGTCGGTGATCTGTCCACTGTTCCCAACTGGCTAGGGTTCTGCCACCTTTTTCAATCTTCTTCAGAATCCCTCTGCATTGTAAAGTCCCTGCTAACATTCTTGTCCAATACGCTCCTTTTCATGTGGTTTCAGGATGGAGTTGTGCATGAAGGCCCTAATGTCCTGTGAGTGCACATTCTGATCAATAGCATCGTCAGGAAATGTGCACTGAGGCATGCTCAGTAGGCATATAGTAACAGAAACCTGCCATGTATCTTACTGTTTCTGTTTCTGTTTGGATCATGATGGAGCTCAACTAAGGCTCTTGTTTCAAGTAGGGGTAGGCAGGATATACTCTTCATTTCAACCCATGTTCTTCTGAGAAACTTTGGTAGTCATGCCCTACTCTAATATGTATTAGGCCATTCAATTATAAGGCCAGATCTTTTTGTAAGGACAAGGCATTTATTTTTATTGAGTGAAAATTCTAATTAACACATTAATATATAAAGATATAATTTGTACTTCCAACAATCATATACGTATTGAAGAAATATGGAGACCAAATAACTACTTCTTAATCAATAGGATACAAGTACAGTAGTTCCTCGCGTTACATTGTTGACCCGTTCCTGCAGTGGGATGTAATGCAATATTCGCGTAAGTCAGAACCCACCTACATAAGCACATATGTCACTCACATGGAGCACACATACACAGCAGTAATGGTGTGCAACAGTAAAAAAAAAAATTAGAAGAAAGATAACAATTGCTGACCTTTCTTGTGGTAAATGAATATTAAGAAAATATAAAGCACATATGTGCATACGTAGAAATATCAAACTTTTTTTTTTTAATAAATAAATGGGGAATGGCAACGTAACCACAAAACTTATGTACTTTGAGACCAACATAACCCAAGGAATGTCTGAATTATCACAGCAGGCTGAAAAGTGATCAGTGTGGATTCAGATGGCCTGTTTTGAATGAAAAGAAGGGTGGAAAGGGACACTTGAGTCAGGCATTGAGAGTTGCTAAATCAGAGCGTGCACATAGTTGTGAAGAAATAAGGTAAAAGTGACTTATTCATATTAGTAAAGAGATGTTTTAAAGTCTAACATAGAGACCCTCACTATAAATTATGTTGTAAAATTGAAAGTATTGATAGCATCAGTGTAGTTAAGAAGAATATGCCTCTGCACTTGAATATAGACAAGCAGCCTTCCCATTTCAATTTTGGATGAGCTAGTGAGCAAAGAAAATTAGTGAAAGGCTCCCTTAGGGGCATTAGTGGAAAGAATTAGCACTGAAGCATAGTACTGTTTGTGGGACATGTAATATTTCTCTTATTTGAAGGAGATTAGTGCCCTTCATATAAGCCATTAAATAATACCGCTAAAGAGCAGTAAAATCTGAATGGCCATCATTACAAAATTCAGGTTATACCTTTAAATTATTCAGCATTAGAAGAGAACCATGCTAAATCGGTGATAAATAATAAAATGACTAGAAGCCCGGTGAACGAAATTCAAGCACCGGTGGCGTCCCACAGCCTGGTCTGCACCCTCACACAATCTGGGACCCCTTGGGAGATGTGGGACTGTCAGGTTAGGTCTGACACCTCCTGAGGGATGTAGCAATGCACGAAAGGGCAGGCAGCCGGGCAGGAGCCCAAGCTGAAGCCAGGTGCTCTGTTCTCGCTCATCCAAGCCCCACTCCACCTGCCACCACTGCTTCGTAGCCTTGTCACATAGACACATAGGCAGCAGAGGCGCTTGCTGTCACAGCTGCACTTTCCAGCCATTAGCCCGCCTTCTGGCTGAGTGATGCTCTCGCTGTGGGAGAGCCTTGAACACCTGGGGGAAGCTCCTGTGTTGAGCGTCTGCGTCCAGGTGGTCGGTGTGCATTGTACCAACCACTCATAATGTCGCTTACGCTTTTATATATATAGATATGTGTGACCAATTTGGCATGTCCTGGCCCAATAGAATATTAGTAGTCACGGATGATATCTTGCCACTATTAGAATACCAGTGGCCAGGTGCATGGATTTGTGCCCATTGAAAGGAGATTAATTAGAAGAAATATTTTAGTACTGCTATTTGCCCTTTCTCTATAATAGCAGTGTCAACCAAATTCAGATTGACAATGACGATTTGAAACACATGCATGCAAATGGCGCCAGCAAGAGCTTCAAACGTATGGCACATGCACGAGTCACCTTAGCCATATAAATGTGTGTGTGTGTGTGTGTGTGTGTGTGTGTGTGTGTGTGTCTTTAGATAGATAGAGAATAAACTTGCTTAATTAGACCTGCTTTCTGATTTAGGTCAACATTTTCCAACCCATTGAATCACCTTAACTTCTCTTCAGGGTAATTGTCAGCAACACAGCAGTAAATGTCAACACAAAGCACATTATTATTGTAGTTCATGCGGGGAGAACAACGGGTAAAATATTTCACTGCAGCAGTGTTTGACTTCATTCAGCACAGTGAGAAAACCTGAAGTCATTTTCAAGTTCCACCATTTCTTCCTTCTTTTCAGTCAGGTCAAGATTCTAAGCTTCCAAAATCTCCCTTTTCTGGCTAATGAAGAGATAAGAGGATACCTCCGAGTTACCATCTACCTACACCAGAGCTTTGAGTGAGGGGCGGGGTTGCGCAGGGTGACACCCACTGCCCCGTCCGTGATTGGAGGAGGCTTTTGAGGAGCCCAACCAGAAACAGCAGGCTGGGCCTGGCCAGGTGCCTTCTGTACCACATGTTCACATGACCAGCGCCTGTGCATGAGCCCAGTGTGCACCCAGTCAGCACACCAGGGCCTGGTTGCATGCACCAGTGAGCAAGCACCTTGCCTGGACTCAGCAGGCTCTGCACCACCTGCTCCTTCACAGCACCAGTCTCAGAGCCAGGGGGCATCCAGAGTCAGGCTGTGTTGGGAGACTGAGGGGCTCCTGGGGGCAGCGCGCTTCCTTTCAGTTCCACTAGGGGGCCTTCAGCTGCAGGGCGCCTGAGGATTCACAGGGCTCCCCAGGGCCATTGCAATAGGAAGGACAGGGCAAGCAGGATGATCCAGGAGGCTTTTAGCTTCACCTCGGTGCAGGGAAGTGGTGATACCCAGGACACAAGGGCACAGGAAGTTCAGAGGGCAGCTTTGGGGCTGGAGTGGGAGGACTTCATGCAGGTGGGGGAGGCTGAGACCCTGGAGCTGAGGTTGGACACAGGCCAGGATGTTGGGCTTGATCTTGAGTGCGGGAGAGGGGAGGACTGGGTGGCTGCAGAGCAGTGTGTGCAGGGAGAGGAGAGTGAGGTGCAGCAGGGAACCCAGAGTGAGGAGCAAGGGGAAGACAAGGAGGGCCTGTGGGAGGAGTTCCAAGCACAGGCTCAGTTTATCCTGTGGACAGAGGGCCTTCTGCAGGTGGTGCCATGGCAGGCCAAGTGGGCAGGTGAGGAGGTTTTCCCAGATCTACAGGTGGGGAGGCAGGAGGAGGTGGTGAGTGAAGAGCTGAGGCTGGAGGCACACGCTCCAGGTGACCCGCAAGGGAGTGACCACCAGGAGGAGGGGTGGATGGAGGAGCAATTAATTGCAGGGGAGCAGTTTGTCCTGCAGGGGGAGGGGAAGTGCACCATGGAGGCAGTGGAACAGGTGGGAGAGGTGGAGCCTCAGTCCAAGGCCAAAGCAAAGCCAGAAGAAGAGGAGCCAGTGCAGCAGGAGCAGGCCCAGTCAGGGCCCGGGGCCAAGTTAACCTGGTCCCCTCTGGAGGTGCTCCAGCCCCTTCAATTGGAGATGGAGACCATGAACGAGCAAGCCAGCCGGGCCTTCTCTCGGCTCAGGTGCAGGACTCAGCAGAGGCTCAAGCCCTATTTCAAACGGAGAAGCCTCAATATCCAGTGCATCCCTGGGTTCTGGCTCACAGCTGTATCCTTGAGGGTAGAGGAGCAGGATCACAAGGAGCATGGGACAGTGCAGGAGAACGTTGTAAGCGGGGTTGATTCCCCTAGAAAAGAACATTGAGGACAAGCTAGGGGCAGGGCGCCCCGGTCTGGCCCAGGATCCTGGAGACACCCTCTGTCTTGTACAGGCAACATAGAAGCATTACCAGGGTGTCCAGGGACAGAGCTCCAAGGCAGAGGCACGCATACACCAGGGGCTGATGCCCACAGACAGGGCTGTGTTGCACGGGCTGTTCTGGGACTAACTAACGCTGCCTTACAGGCCGTCTCTATGTCCAGTTCCTCAGTCAGAAGCAGGAATGTGTGATGTGTAGCCTGTCAAGCCCTCAGCACAAAACAATCTGGTGGGCATCAGGGTCTGTCAGGAAACAGAGTGGTGCTGTGCCCCTTTCTGCCGTTTATGTGGAAGGAGTGGCCTTAAGGGAAGGAGAGGCCAGGCCAGGCTGCTCTTTCTAGCTGGTCCATGCCCAGCTCCCAGATTGCAGGCTCCTTGACCCAAAGCAGTTTGTCAACCACCCAGAGTTGTCGGCCATGATCAGCGTCCAACATGAAAATATGCTCGGCCATGTGATTGATTTGAAGGTAAGTGCACCTGCTCCAAGGAGTAGTGGAGGGCAGGTGGGGAAATGGCCTGTCCCTGAAAACAGCTACAGGCGGCAGCACTGGGCTGCGATTTCACTCCCTGGATCCACTTTCCTTCTGCAGGTGAGGGAAGTCAGGCATCCCTGGGGTTGCTGCACCATTAGCCTGTACTTCCGCAGCAACCCCTACTTCCGCAACCATGTGATTGTGAAGGAGTATCTCATCACCCTCACAGGTAAGAGGAGGCTCCCTGCATGGGCTGCAGCTGGTGGTGGGCAGGGATGGAAGGCGATGTACCCACCTTCACATACCCCTCTCCTGCAGGATACAGGTTGTCCCGTGCCACTCCCATTCAGTGGTACCAGCATTGTGAATGAGAAGTCTACAGCCACAGGCTCCAGGACAGCAGCGCCAGCTTCTTCCACTGGTTCTCTGACCACAGTGTGACAGCATCTGGCAGGATTGCTGAGGTGGGATGTCACTGGCCATGCCAGCATACAGCTTCCTGTGTCCGCCTGCTGCTTGGGATTCTATTCTGGTCCCTGTGCTCTCCTAACCCAGGTCTGTTTGCCCTACCAGATCATCAGCAAGGACCTGTGGCTCAATCCCCTGAAGTACTATGAGAGGATGATGGCCCCTAGTCAGCGGACAGGACAGGTGAGGAGGGGCTGCCTGGGCTCTCCCCTGGTGTGCTGCCAGGTTCCTGGGCCATTATTTTTCTCTCACAGGGACACCTGGATGCTGGGAGGGAAACAGCCTGTAACACCAGGGCCGCAGGGTGTGTGGCTGAGACAGGAACTACCAGTACAACAAGGGCAGTGCAATTCCAGCTCAGGTAGGGGGGCTTAGGCAGGAGGAGGGAGTGTGCATGTCCACTGTCACTCAGAGTCAAAGCAGATTACCTCAGCCCCTCCTCTGAACTCTCCCTCTAGGCCGCCCACAGCACCTTCAGGCCTTTCCACCTGTCCCTCAACAGGGGCTGCCATGACATGTTCTTCCTATACTCCTTTCCACAGGTGTTTGTGAATTTTCCTCATGCTGAGGCCTAGGCTGCTGTGCTGCCACGCCACATTGCCCTGTTGCTGCTCACCACCATCTCCTATTTCCCCAGGGTCTCCTCTTCCTCCTGGGGCCAGTGGGATCGGCCTGCTCATTATCAGTATCTTAGGGGGCAAAGTGTGGGCCACAGAGCTGGAGGAATCCTTGTTTTGCAGCCTTGTCAGAGGTTCTTCAATCCTTTTATCCATTTAGGTTTTCCAAGGAGAATACTTCATTTGTTTACCCTCCCTAACTGGAAAACAGGGCAGCATGCCATGACGAAATAACACAGTGCTTCATTTTGTATGCAGTTCACTTCAAAGACTTCATGCACATATGGTCATAGACACCCTGGGAAATTTAGGGCCATGAATATAACTCACCATCCAAACAGACTGCTTTTCTGTGTTTGTAGTAAAATCAGACAAGAAATCCCATGTTGCAGAACACTTTCTTCTGAAAATTTTTTGTAATGTTAGTGTTTAATGTTTTACAAAAAGTAATATATATGTCTCTTTCTTTTTTTCTACTGACCTTCCCTCCGGCTTCCTCTATCTCTAGTCTCTTGTTCTTGTCACCCACTCCCAGTGCCTTGCCTCTGTTGGTCTGTTGGTTGTGCTTATATTCTGAATATGTTAACAATACAATATGTAAAATTTAAACATTTAAGTATATTGTAATTTAAATCAGCACTTAGGAAGCAACCTTGTACAATTCAAACCTTGCCTCCAATCCTGAAACTTCATAATGGTACCTACAATTCTTGATGCTTCCCCCAAACCTACCATTTGCTTTTTGTCATTCTTAAATAACAGAAGCCAAATTGCTTACAATAAAATATTGTCTGTACCTTATCATTTTTATTTTCAGTGTCTAATTCTTCTGTCACAGGCGCTTCCCCTCTGACTCCCCGAGTGCCCAATCAGGTGAGCTACTGTACTGCATGATTCACTCTCTCTTGCATACATGGTGTATCCTATGATCGCCGCCAGCACCACACTCAGGACCTCTTACAGGGGTGTCCCATCGGCTGTTGCAGTAAATGCCGTGCCCCCATCATACCCATCTCCTGTGTGGCTGTAATAATCATCACAGGAACTGGGCCACCATAAGTCAGAAGGGGCCTTCATGTTGGTGGTGCCCACTTTTTTATTGGAATGTTGATCTTCCTTTTGTTTAGTGGATGAGTTCAGTATGAATTTTGGAGAATAGGTCCTTATCTGATATAACATTGGCAAATATCTTCTCCCAGGCAGTGGACTTCCTTGTTTTGTTGTTGTTGTTGTTGTTGTTGTTGTATTTGTTGGCCGCTTCTTCTCTGCAGAAGTGTTTTAATTTGATGTCGTCCCATTTGTTTCTTTTCTCCTCAGTTTCCATTGCCCTAGGAGCTGTATCAGTAAAGGTATTGCTGAGACATATGCCTGATATTTTGCTTCTTCTAAGATTTTCATGGTTACCCACTTACTTTTAAGTCCTTTATTCATTCCCAATTTATACTTGTGTATGGTGTAAGTTGGTGGTCTAGACTAATTTTTTTTGCATGTATCTGTGCTAAAAGTCCAACACCAATTATTATTATGTTTTTATTTTGGCTTTGTAATATCTTCAATGAAACAAAATAAAATTTCCTCTATGTTAATTGAGTCATACTTTCTCTAAATCTGGCCTTTAAAAAAATCCCCTGGGGCACAGTCCCATCCGTTCTTTGATTTTCCTTCCACTGATCGCAAACCTCGGCTGTAGTCTGCGTCCTTTCAAAGGACAAAAGCAGACCCGGAGGCCTCAGAGCTGCCCGCAGCACCCTCCTGCCCGCGGCACCCTCCTGCCCGCGGGAGGTGCAGCGCCCATCCCCATCTGGACCTTGGCTGCCAGGGAGAGTCAAAGCCTGAGAATCAAAGTGGCAGCATGTCATCGCCTTCACCGGCCTGTCTCCAGCAGCACAAAGCCAGTCCTCCCTGCCAGTGCTCTGGGGACCGTCCCTCAGGGCGATGTGGTGGCGCTGTCCCCCGGCAGCCGAGTGTCCCAGGCTTGTCTTTGGGGATCTCTGTGTCCATGGTATAAATGCGAGTGAGATCAGACACAATGTTATCAATGATTGGTTTGGTAAGGTCGCCACTAAACACATGCCACCATGGCTTCTCGGCCATGGCCTCAGCGGGCACCTGGACCCCATAGACCTGCAGGGCCAGGTGGAGCACCGCCACCGCTATGTGCTGAGCCTGGAACCGGAAGCACAGCCCCCCGCGGTAGCTGTCCCGCAGCAGGGCCCAGGCAGTGACGGAGATGGGGGTCCGATGCCAGCTGTAAGGATTCAGCCAGTTCTTGAGAGAAATCAGGTAGTGGAGCAGGTACCTGTGTGGGTACGGAAAGGAGACTTGGAAGCGCAGTACCCGCAGCACAAGGAGCTCGCACTGCACAATGCTGTCCTGGATCACCCAGACTAGGGAGTCCATTTCCAAGGGCTCGCTGCCTGGGTGGAAGTACCTGTTGGACACGTTGATGATGTCACGGGTTCGCAGGGGCTGTTCTTCCACTTTGCCAGCCAAGTAAAGGGCAGACATGGCGACCAAGTAGGGGTCATAGGCGTCCAGGTTGATCTCACAGAAGAACTTATGGTAAATGGCACAGGCGGTGGCGAGGGGAATGGACTGCATCCCTAGCTTGACACCTGCCTCCATGATGAACCTTGTCACGCGGAATTGCACCCGGGCCGGGGGTTCGGGCCACCCCTTGGCGCCTGGCGCCTCGTCCTCCTCTCTGCAGCTGTCCAGGCTAAGGTCCTCCATGGGGCCCTGCTGGGAGGCCCCAGACCCCGCGGGAAGGGCAAGAGTCTCCAGTGCAGTGCCTGTGCCAGCAGAGTCCTAGCCCAGTGCGCAGCAGCCCCACTGCGCCCCCCCCCCGCCCCGCTCTGCCCCACCTACCCAACCCTGCCTAGGCCTGACTGCCATCCAGGTTCCAACACCAATTATTGAAGAGACTGTATGACTCCATTCTATGCTTTTGCCTCCTTTGTCAAATATTAATTGAGCATAATGGTTAGGGTCGACTTCTATGTTTTCTGTTCTGTCCCATTGGTCTTTATGTCTGTTTTAGTTCCAGTAAGAGGCAGTTCTGAGAATGGTGGCTTGTAGTATAGCTTGATATCTGGTATTGTGATCCCTCCAAATTTGTTCTTCTTTGTCCAGATTGCTGTAACTATTTGGGGTCTTTTCTTAAATTCATAGGAATTTTTGGAAACTTTCTTCTAGGTCTGTGAGATACGCCATTGACATTTTAATGGTTAATACATTAAAACTGTACATTGCTTTGGGTACTATGAACATTTTAATGATGTTGATTGTACCAAACCATGAATATGGTATGTTCTTCTATTTGCTTTAGTCTTCCTCTATCACTTTTTTTCAATTTCCTGTAGTTTTCCAAGAACAGGTTTTTACCTCCTCAGTTAAGTTTATTCCTAGGTTTCTTAAAATTTTGTTGCACTGCTAAATGGCATTTTTGTTTGTTTGTTTCTATTTCTGAGTTCATTATCCGTGTATCAAAAAGCCATAGAATTCTGGGTGTTAATTTTGTACCCTGCTACATTGCCAAATTCATTTATTAAATCTACTAGTTTTTTTGGTGGAGTCTTTAGGTATTTCTATGGACAATACCATGCCATCTGCGAATTATGACAGTTTTACTTCCTCTTTTCCACTTAGCATGCCTTGTTAGACTTCTTCTTGTCTGACTGCATTGCCTAGCACTACCAGTACTCTGTCGAACAGAAGTGGTGAGATTGGGCATCCCTGTCTTGTTCCTCTTCTTAGAGTAATTGTTTTTGCCCATTGAGTATGATGTTGTCTGTAGTTTTGTCACATAAGGCTTTTTTAATGTTGAGGTATGATCCCTCTATGCCCAGTTTGCTTAGAGTTTTTATCAAAATTGGGTGTTGGATTTTGTCAAATGCTTTTCCTGCACCAATGGATATGAATCTCTCTCAATTTGTTTATGTGATGCATCACACTTATTGATTTCTGGATGTTGACTCATCCTACTTCCCCAGAATATATCCGCTTTGGCATGGTGTATGCTCATTTCAATGTAATGTTGCATCGCATTTGTTAGAGTTCTGTTGAGGATTGCAACATCTATGGTCATCAGAGATATATTGGCCTGCATTTTTCTTTCTTTGTGTTTTCTCTATCTGGCTTTGGGATTAGAGTAATGCTGGCTTCATAGGAAGTGTTGGGAAATGGCACTTCCTTTGAATTTTATGGAATAGTCTGAGGAAGAAGGTTTTAGTTTTTCTTTGAACACTTGGTAAAAGTCCCTGTGAAGCCGTCTCGCCCAGGCTTTTGTTTGCTGCAAGTTATTTTTGTGACTGCTTGAATTTCCTGAGTAGTTATTGGCGTGGTCC
Organism: Myotis nattereri; assembly: GCF_964212035.1. NCBI lineage: Eukaryota > Metazoa > Chordata > Mammalia > Chiroptera > Vespertilionidae > Myotis > Myotis nattereri. The sequence goes on along the minus strand of NC_138094.1, from coordinate 32,663,006 downwards.
TATGTTTTATTCTTCCTAACTGAGTTTAGGAAGATTGTATTTTTCTAGGAATATGTCCATTTCTTCAGGGTTGATCAGTTTGTTGGAGTAGAGTTGTCCATAGTATTTATTTACAATCCTTTTTATATCTGTGGGGTCTTTTGCTATTTTGCCTCTTTCATTTCTGATTTTGTTTACTGGGGTCCTGTTGGTGAGCCTAGCTAGAGCTTAGTCAATCTGGTTTATCCTTTCAAACAAATAGCTCATGTCTTTATTAATCTTTTGTGCGGTTTTTGGTCTCTATGTCATTTATTTCTGCTGTGATCTTCATTATTTCCTTCCTGCTGCTCAGTTTGGGCTTTGCTTGTTTCTCTGGCTAACTTTTTAAGTTGTGCGGGTTAGATAATTTGTTAACTGTTTTTCTTGTTCTTTGAGTTAGGCCTGTAATGCTATGAAGTTCCCTCTAAGGACTACTTTCAGTGTGTCCCATAGATTTTGGACGTTTATTTTTAATTTTCATTTACTTCCAGGATGATTTTAATTTCTTCTTTAACCTCTTCGGTAACCCAGTTATCTATCTTTGTACATAAAAGCCCTGTGACCGGAATGGCAGAATGACCAGAATAGCTGGTGGCTATGACTTGCATTGCGGCAGCCAACCAGCCTTATCTGGGCCCCAATCGGCAATATCCCTGACCAGCCTTGCTTCCCATCTGCCCCCAATCCCCCATTCGGGGCAGGACTGATAAGAAAACCACTCACAGCCTTTCCCCAGGTCAGCCCCACCCCCTATATGCGCTAACGCCCAGATTGGAGGCATGGCCTTCTGGTTAACCGCCAATGGCCACTAACCGCTGCAGGCCTGGCCCCATGTGCCCCCATCTGGGGAGGACAACCAGACTGCTTCCATACAGGAATTCATACCCTGGGCCTCCATTTATTTAATAAAAGACTATATAGCCTCCAAGTATTTGAATTTTGTTATATCTTATTGTAGTTTATTAGCAATATAAGAGGCCCAGTGAACGAACTTTGTACACTTGGCAGAGTCCCTCACCCTCTGGCAGCCTGGGAGACGTCAGGGGATGTCCGAATGATGGCTTAGGCTTAATCCCAGTTGCCAAACATGCTTAGCGCCTCTGTGGAGGTGGGAGAGATTCCTGCCACTGCTGCTCCCCTTGCCAGTCGTCAGCACAGGATCCAGCTGAATGGCGCTGCCCTGTGGGAGCTCACTGATCCCCAAGGGCAGCTCTTGCATTGAGAGTCTACTCCCTGGGTGTCAGAGCACATCATAGCAATCGGTCTTATCTCTTTTTTATGACCTTTACTTTGAGATTTCTTTTTTCTCTCTTTTCTAAATTGTTTTATTGCTTAAAGTATTACAAAGGGTATTACATATGTCTCCTCTTTCTTCCCCGCCCTGACTATCCCCTGGCCTCCCCTAACTCCCAGTGTCTTATGTCCATTGGTTATGCTTATATGCATGCATACAAGTCTTTCGGGTGATCTCTTACTCTCCCCGCCTGCCCCCCAAACCTCCCCGGCCTTCCCGCTGTAGTTTGACAGTCTGTTCGAAGCTGCTCTGCCTCTGTATCTATTTTTGTTCATAAGTTTATAATGGTCTTTATTATCCATAAATGAGTGAGATCATGTGGTATTTTTCCTTCATTGACTGGCTTATTTCACTTAGCATAATGCTCTCCAGTTCCATCCATGCTGCTGCAAATGGCAAGAATTCCTTCTTTTTTACAACAGCATAGTATTCCATCATGTAGATATACCACCGTTTTCTAATCCATTCATCTGCTGATGGGCACTTAGACTGTTTCCAGGTCTTAGCTATGGTGAACTGTGCTGCTATGAACATAGGGGTGCTTATACCCTTTCTGGGCTCAGAGGTGTGGCAAACTTTCCTGCCCAGATCCCTGGTTTTTACCTTACCAGAGGAACTCTGCCCTTCCTGGCTGTAAACTGTCTGACCACCTGAGTGTACTTTGCCAATTCCGGGTGGGTGTTATTAGTTTCAGCTGCTCACTCCATTTGCTCCGGGACATGCCCTGGGACGTGTATGCCTATTCCATCACCATCTTGGCTTCTTGAGATTTATTTCTTCAAATATAATTATTGATCCCCTAGTTTTTTCCCCTTCTTTGCCTGAAAAGTATTTCTCTCCTTCCACTTTCAGTCCATGTGAGTCCTTATTCTGAGGTGGGTCTCTCATAGACAGCATATATATGGGTCTTGTTTTATTATAATTTTGGCCATTATATATCTTTTGAATGGAGTGTTTAGTCCATTTAGGTTTAAGGTTATTTTGATAGGTACTGATATGTTGCCACTTTTTTCTTTATGCCTGTGTTTCTTCTGTCTCTTCTATTCCTTCTTTTTACAACAGTCCCTTCAGCATTTCTTGCATTGATGGTTTAGTAGTGAAACACTCCCTTAGATTTTTTTTTTTCTGTAAAGACACTGAATTCCCCTATAGTCTTGAATGATTGCCTTGCTGGATAAGTATTCCTGGATTTGGTCCCTTGTTTTGCATCACTTTGTATATTTCCTTTCATTCCCTTCTGGCCTGATGTGTTTCTGTTAAAAATCATTTGATAATCTAACAGGAGAGCCTTTGTAGATGACTCTCTGTGTCTCTCTTGCAGCCTTTAAGGTTCTGTTTGTGTCATTATTGTTTGCCATTATAATTACAATGTGTCTTGGTATAGGTCTTATTGGTTTCATCTTTTTTGGGACTGTCTGTGCTTGTGTGACTTTTTCTTCCCAAGATCAGGAAGGTTTTGTGATTATTTCTTCTAATAGGTTTCCTAATCCTTGTTCCTCATCTTGTCCTTCTGTCACCCTTATTATACACATGTTATTTGTTTCATGTTATCCCCAATCTCCCTTAGGATATCCACCTGCTTTCTATTTTTTCTCTCAAGTTGCTATTCAGATTGTGTTGTTCAGGGTGTGTTACTCTGCCCTGTCTCCTAAATGGCTGATTCAATTCTTTGCTACTTCTAGTCTACTATTGAAACCTTCCATCGTATTTTTTATTGTAGCTATTATCAATTTTTTTCATTTGTCCTTGATTCTTATGTAAGTTGTGGATTTACCATGCATCTGGTGTATCAACTTTATGACCCTTATTCTGAATTCCTTTTCGAACATATTGTATGTCTCCATTTAATTGAGTTCCTCTTCTGGCAATTCCTCCTTTTCTGTCCTTTGGGTGTTGTTTGTTTGTCTCCCCATTTTAGCTATCATGTCAGAACCCAGGTGCCAGGGTGTGATGGGCCAATGGCCACAGAGTGGATCTGCAATTCAATTGTACACTCCAAGACTCACAGGAGGCAATGGCAGTGGTGGGGGGCTGGAGTCCCGGTGTCCGTGGGTCTGCTGCTGCCGTAAAAAGGTATGTGGCCAGAGTGGCTCTCAGGTGATGTGTGAGGCCCATCTGGGTAGAGGTGAGGCTGGGTTCCTAGTCATAGCAGCTCTCCCCTTCAAGATGGTTTGTTTTCTTAGAACCATATTTAACATCAAACAGTGCAGTAACATAAAAATACTAAAGATTGTGCAAAGAGCCGATTAAAAATAGAATGGAGAAACAAATCAGAACTTTGTATACAGAGTTGCATTCATACTGGACATTGTTTTCTGTTATTTTTACTGAAGAAATAGTAAAAGTAAGAAACCTGAGAAGCGGTAGAGGAGGAATAAAGTACCTAATCATTTTGAATGAATGATTGTTTGTTTTAAAAAATAAATAGTTTATGTAAGCCGGGTGCACTGGAAAACATGAAATAGATGTGTCAAAACATAAATGAAGTAACAGACACATTCTAAAAAGTAATCCACATTGCCCAGTCAGTATTGCTCAATGGTTGAGGATAGAATTGTGAACCAAGATGGCCTATCATCTATACCGGGTCAGGACACATGCCCAAGGGGCTGGCTGGTTTGCCAGTAGGAGCCATTTAAGGAAGCTGCTGATCAAAATATTTCTCTTTCATCTATGTTTCCATCTCTATATCCCTCTCTCCAGATAACCAAGAATAAGCCTACTAAAAAACAAGAATGGAATTTATGTGCTTTCCCCTGGAATGTGAGACATTTTCGTCCTTATTACTAGGGGTCTTTGGAGGACTTTTATTAACCAACATACATTTTAGTCCTTATTACTAGGGGTCTTTGGAGGACTTTTATTAACCAACATACATTTTAGTCCTTATTACTAGGGGTCTTTGGAGGAATTTTATTAACCAACATATATGGTTCTGTGTTGAATACTTCAATGGAATATTGTTAATAATGAAGTGTTTCATAAACTTTCCATGAAAAAGGACTCTGTCATTTTTGAAGGAAACACTTGGTTTGGGAGAAGAATTTGAGGTAGATCTTGATTTTAGTTGCAATAATAAGTAGGTTTCAAACAGTTGCTCATTTGTTCAGGTTAAATGTTATGTAGTGTTGATATTATGTGTACTCATTTTAGTCTGTGGGTGGAAAAACAACTAAAGTAGACTACACCAAGAAACCATCTTTTCAAAGTGGGGGTGGGCAGAGGGCACCAGTTCCATCAAGAAATAGAGGTGATGTGAGAAGTCTGAGAAGTGGAAGAGGAGGAAGTAAGAGAAGCAAAAGGACCCTCAGGTGTAAAACACTTAGGTAATGTTCCAAAATCTAGGGATGGTAGGAGATCTGAGGTAGGTAAACACATAATACAATATGCAAATGAGGTGTCATAGACTTGTGTACCTGAAGCCTATGAGATCATATTAACTTCCATAAATTCAATAACTTTAAATTCATAAAGTTACTGTCAGTAACTCAAATGTTTTTAAAAAATTAAAAAAAGATATGGGCATGAAACCATTATTTATGTGAAAACAGTAACATTGAATGAAGAGATACACCTCAATTTCATCCATATCATTCAAAGCAAAAGAAATGATACCGTTCATTAGATTGAGAATGTATACTGATGATCAAGATGATTTGTAATTGCTAAAGAGGTATAGCACTTCTAATAATGAATGCAATATGTAATGTGTGAAACACTCCTAATGACCTTACACGGATAGGATTTAAACCTCAAGCTAAATTCAGTCTATTTTAGCATTACTGTTTGCCTCTAGTCACTTCAACTGTTCTCTGAAGAACTCAATTCTATTGATCTTATGTTAGAATGTTACACTTTGGGAACAGGAAGTCATGTAGGTTTAAAGTGAAGATTCATACTTATTGAACTACTAAGAATTTGTTCTGAAAGTACCCTTCTTTCGTCTCAAAAAAAGGACATCAGTTCACCTTGGAAAATTCCCACTGAAATAAAAGTTGGTCTAACTATATAAACGTCAAGGACACACACTTCATTATTTAGAATTGGATTTGAAATACTAGTTTTGAGTATAGGAATGTGCAACCCTGTACTGTGTAAAATAATAATCTCTATTATTAATTTGATAAGATGATCTTGTACTTATGTTTGATGTAGAAAACTTTCCATTTGGAAACTACATAAGAGAAATGTCTATGGTATTTAATAGATTCACAAAGGGGTCTCTGACTCAGGAAAAGGCTAAAAACCAATGATTCACCAAGTTTATTGGTCTTTCTTTCCTTCTTTCTTTCTTGTATATGAGGAATATGAAACATGAATAAACATGTTGACGAGCTATTTTCAGGGAGTTGTCTTTTAATTAATTTATCTATTTACTTATTTGACTGACTATGAAAGGAAAGTGTATTCATTTCAATATATCTGTAGCAGGAAAAGTTGGTTTCATATTAACCAGTTTTCCTAATTTCAAAGATTTAGTGTCCATTTGTGATAATTAGATGTGTGACATTTCATGGGAAATTTCCTAAAGTGTTATTGCAGGGTTTGTGCAAGATGAAGGTGAATGTTCCTGTTTTTTACCATCTGGGTGATACTGAGAAGAGTTTGCCAGTTCATATTTGGCCACATATGAGGATGCTCATTGTTCTTCTTTCCCATGACGAATTACAGAATTGGAAGATAAGCTTCTTTTCTATTTGAAAATGAAAACAGTGATTGTTAATTATGTATTATTCAACATGTTTTCTTTAAATACTATTAAAATAGAGTGTAGTATTCTGATCAAAGAGTTATTTTATAAATGAACTGTAGGAATTATATGATAACATTCTTAAAATAACACTTTTTTGTAATGCATCATGTTTTGACTTTTTATATTTTAATTTTTAACTATGACATTACATGTTTTAAAAGCTTTTATTGAGATGAAATTAGTTTGAAGACTAGTTGAGACTGTTTTCTTGTATCTTTTAAATAACTTCTTTCACTTAGTATATCTGGATTCTCTGCATTCAAATTCTGGTGTGTGTCTGTGTGTGTGTGTGTGTGTGTGTTTTGTTTTGTTTTATTGGCACGTATATATATAATTCTGCTTCAGTTCTTTCTCAGTTATCCAAACTGATTTTCAATAACTCTGAGCACTGTACTGAAGACATGTGAAGATAGAATTTTATCATTTTGTGCTAACCAGCATGCTTATGACCATGATCCTGTTTAGTAAATATTTATACACAATAACCAGACTTGACCATTTAACAAATGTTGACCCTACTCAAGTAGAATGATGTTATTTATGACACAGAGGATGGCGGACATACAATTAATCTTCACAGAAGTGGCTGCAGGGTGGATTCCCTTCCACTGAAAAGAACTCCATCTTCAAGAAGTTGGGATCCTCCACCTACAAGACCTGCCCATTCTGATCCAAGGCAAAGCATTACTGGGATGGGAAGTCAAGGTAAATGGTACAGTCTCTCATGGATTAGAGTAATGAGCTGTTTTAAAAGGAATGCTGCACTTTAATTTCTGGAAACCATGTGGAAAGTGAGTAGTGGATGGGCATCTGTACTCAACACTATCTTATTGTTTCATTGTTAGGAAATAATTCTTCATCTTCTGATTAGTGAGGTAATAAGTAGATAACACCAGAGTGAAGAATGCATTCCTTTTAATCCATGTTGATACAGTGTCCCTCTTTTTTATATTTACTTTTTTAATATTTTAAGAAAAATGGTTTTAGTGTCATAATGTTACATTCAATAAATGTTAATATTTCCAGAAAAACTATTTTAAATGTAATAATTTTACATGCAATAAGCATTAATATTCCAAGAAAAACAATTTTAAATATAATAATACTGGAGACCCAGTGTACAATTCATGCATGGGTGGTGTCCGGCCTGCACACCCCAATCGCCGGGTTGGCCAGGGGGAGGAATACAGGTGTTTGGCCGGCTGGCTCCACCCAGATCGAGTGGGGGATCAGATGGGGGAAGATGAAGGCCAGGGGAAGGGGCTGTGGGCATAATACTGGCTGGCGGGTCCTCGATCATTGAGGGGGTGAAGGGGGGGCATCTACAGAACAGTGTGGGGCTGCCTGCATGGTGCAGCCCGGGATGCTAGCCAGACTGTTTCACCCCATGGTGGATCTCCTGGTCAAACTCCTGTTTGAAGGGACAATTTGCATATTAGTCTGTTATAATATAGTGTTACATGCAATAAACATTAATATGTTAAGGAAAATATATTAAATATAATATTACCAAAACAGTGCAAACCTATTTTATCACAAAAGTTGTAGGAATTATTAAATATCTGAAAATAATAGGATTCCTTTTATTATATTCTAAAACATATATTTTTTACTCTGGCTCTATTTTATTCATCTGTTTATTCTTTTATTTTTTGAAATATTTTTATTGATTTCAGTGAGAAAGGGAGAGGGAGAGAGATTGCAACATCAATGATGCGTGAGAATCATTGATTCTCTGCCACCTGCATGCCTCACACTGGGGACAAAGCCCACAACCCAGGCATGTGTCTTTGGCCAGAATCGAACCTGGGACCCTTCAGTCTGGAGGCCAATAGTCTATCCACAGTGCCTAACCAGCTAGGGCTATTTTTTCTTTATTGGTTAAGGTATTACATATGTGTCCTTATCCCCCATTTGTCCCTCCTACCTCCTCCTCATGTCATCACCCCCACTGGTGTCAGTGTCCATTAGTCAGGCTCATATGCATGCCTCAAGTCCTTTAGTTGATCTCTCTAACCCCACCTTCCCCTACCTTCCCTGCAGCAACCTTTTGCAGCAAAGATTCAGGAACTGCAAAAGTGTATGAACTGAAATGAATACACTAGACAACAATTACATATTTAGAAGGCATGGGGGAGCCAGGTAAAGGCATTTCTCTCTAGTAAAGAGGCTCTCTGAAACCCAGGACCCATCAGTTTTTATTTACTTTAATACACATTTTCCCTTTAGCAAAGCATACAGGCATATCAATGGTAAAGTTTGGTAAACAATAAAAGTATTATCATGGTAGGAGGTTGCTTACAGCCATTTTGCCAACAGCAGGGTAGCAAAATGCTGATTTTCTGCCATGCTGAATATCAAAGTCCATTCGCCTGCTGTAGGATTCTCGCTTTGATATGTTCACTACTGTTGGTCTTTGCTGGGCCAACATTTCCCCCTTTTTGCTTTCTTAATTAGTTTAGAAAGGTGTCTGCCATTAGCTGGGCTCAGATCCTTTTAAGACTTTTCATTCTGCATCTTAACCCTGGAAGCAAACATAGAAGAACAAGAAAGAAAGACAATAGCGGTTACTCTAAAAAGGAAACGTAGGGAGATTCGACGACAAGGATTGAGTTCTTTCATGTCCTTCTAAATATTATTGTCAGGTATTTAAGGAATTCATTCATAGCAGGCTTCTTTTGGGGCCATTAGTTTTTTATGGATCCCTTTCCCAGTCACAGTTAGCTTGTGACATGACAGCAATGATGTTCGAGTTCTGGATGGTGGACAAATGGTGAGAAACGACAATGTAGGTCTGAATTTTTTTGGCTTTGTCATGGTCAACCTGCACCAATGCACCGATGATGAGTGCTACCATGGCAAGGCGTCTTCACCATCCCCCATCTCTGGATGTTTCTCCTCTGACTCCTCAGCGTTTTTCTTGGGGCCTCTGCTATCTGTGGTTGCAGTAGTCTGGTCAGTTCCTCTCTCAGATTCATGTTGCAGGAACCACCCAGGCTTGGAGGAGTTTTATGGAAACACACAAGTATATCCTCGACCAAAGGTTAATAAAGGGACACTGCTATAAACCAGACTCGGTATCTTTCCATTTAACCAGACCATTTTGGTTTGGTTTATTCAGAAACCAGTGTAATTCTATGAGTGTCTTTCCATCAGCATTACAAGGGAAAATTTTAAAGTAATTAAGGCTTGGTGTAGTCTACTTACAGGAGATTTCTTCACTGTTCCCCCACTTTTGTTTTTCAAGTTGGGATTTAGAGGCCCTTGTAGCAGATATAACATGCAAGGAGGACATTTCTTGATAATCTGTTTTGCCTGCTGTACAATATTTTGGCAGGCTGATGTAAAAGTTGATGAGATTCTGTGGCCTGTTTAATAAAATAACTAATTGATAGGCCTATGCATTTCCTTTTGTTAAAGGACCAGGACTTGTTCAAATAGTATAGATAGGCATCGGTCACAGACATTTAAATTGAGTAGTTGCAGTTCTGTTTACCAGGCCAGCAGCATAGGCAGATCAGAGATAATATGAATAGGCTTTTGGAAATCCTGCAAGTCAGCCTTGATCGTTTCTAATTCGATTCTTTGCACAGAAGTATGTCTGGTCTGAATGACTTGGTCTGAATTCTTTGCATTATAAGCAGCTTTACCATGAGATGAACTATCAGTAAAAACAGTAACTGCTCCAGGAATAGGTTTCTGCCTATTCCAACTAAGTTCCCCTGAATATTCTTTTATTTTCATTTGCTAATTTAAATCAGTCAAAAATAAGGCTTATTTCCTAACTTTGTCATTGGGTGGGGACAGTAAATGACACTAATAGGGTTTTTGCTATCAGTCTTTGAGTATATTGACATAAGCGTTGTTTACGGAGGCAAAATGCAAATGGTTTACTTTTCTTTATGAAGCCTAATACATTTATTTTTAATTACAGTTTTCTAGATCTTTGAAGGGAATCTGCTCCTGTTTTTTCTCCCAGAGTAATTTCTAGGCCACATTTAGGGAGTTTCTTTTAAAAACATTTCTTTTTCTTTTAAATAGAGCTACAAACTTGGTTCCTTTTAAGAAATACCAATAGGAAGTATGCTGGCCAATTGTGCAATGCATACAGATTAAGTAAAAGTAACTCCCTTTTTTCTATGGTGTCTTATTAATGGTGAGATTTAATGCTCCAATAATAACTTTTCTTTTCTTTGTAAATAGTAGCAAAAGAGATTTAAAAATTTCTCCTTTTTATTGAGCTTAAAATTTACTTTTAAACATCATTCTTTTGGCTAGTGCTCATTTGCATAGGTACAGATATTTTACTCTGGACTGTGTTAGAACCAATTGCTAATAAAATATCTGCTTCTTGTATAACTGAGTTTATATGAGTCCATGATTATATTGTAAAAAGCTAATTTATTTAGTGACTAAAGTATGCATCTTTATTGAGAAAGCAAAGTAAGTAAACTTATACATTTGACCTATGAAGTCCAGATGTTGCACTACCCCGGGGCCTATCTAAAGATCAGGCTGTCAGGGCTCCCATCTTAAAATTCTGCTGCTGAATAATCTGATGTTGCTTAAGAAGTATTCAGCAACTTTGTCCTGCCCTCCCTTAGAGGGTGAAACTTTTATAACATTTAAAATACGTGCATGTAAAGAGAACACAGTTATTAATTTTTATTTGATGAAGCTTCAAGTGATTTCAAGTATATTAGATCGGGGTAATTTTGTTTGAAAATATTTCTTTTCCTAAAATATTTCTTTTTAGAAGAGAGTAAACCCTTGAATTATTCCAGGGCACTTGAAAAGTTTCAAAGCTATCTCTTGGTTAAAGTCTTGAAATTTAACATGGAAAGACTATCACAAATATGTGTAACCCAAACATTACATTATACATTTATTGTAATTATTCTAAAATAGATCAATAAAATTTAAACTGGTTTTTATATTAAAAATTTGGTTCAGACCATAGAATTAATCCACTTTTTTAATCAGTCCAATAAAATAGTATATCCTAGGTTGACATTTTACCACACATAGTACACATAAGGACTACAATATATTTTGTACTACTAAGTTTTTCCAGAGAAATCACATGAATTATTTTTCTTGATAATGAATTTCTAAACTTTATGCATTGTATCATTACGAGCACATAATTTCTCCCAATTTAATTTGAACTTTTAACTCTTGGAAGCCTTAAATTTTAGGTGGTAAGTTAAATCCTTAGCATTTCTTAGTTTAGTAATACCTTCACATTTTTAGGGATATATTTCCAATAAAATTAACAAAGACTTATTTAATTAATAGATTCAAATCTGTCCTTTGTTTTTTCATTCGAGTCAAACTCAAATAAATATTGCAAAATTTTGTTATTTCAAAACATTTAGAGTTTTAATAAGTTTTATTACTTAATGTAAGCAACTCCAATTTTTTAAGTTACCAAAGACTTTGGAAAAGTATGTTTAGACATATGAGGTTGCCAAAGAAGTAGGGGGAGAAAGGAAGAAGGCCTGTAGCCATTGGAATTTTAAAACCACCACATTTTTCCTTCAGAGATAACATCTAAGAGTGCTTTTCCAGGTTCTCTGCTTTTACAGGGAGAAGATCCACTGGCCCTTTCCTCCAACAGAGAGTGCAGTCCGCCCTCTCCTCAGGGACTGCACCCTCACCATCAATATATTTATTTATAACTATGGGCCCGGTGCACGAAATTCATGCACTGGGGGGAGGGGGGAGAGTGTCTCTCAGCCCAGCCTGCCCCCTCTCACATACTGGGAGCCCTTAGACGTTGACCCCCATCACCCTCCAATCCCAGGATCGTCCCCTTGCCCAGGCCTGACACCTCCGCCAGAGGTGTCAGGCTTGGACAGGGGACCCACATCTCCCCCATCACTGGCTCTGGCCCCCACCCATGCCTGATGCCTCTGGCCCAGGAATTATGCCTGGGGAGGGGACCCCCATCTCCCTCTGATTGCTTGCTCCACCCCCCGCCCAACTCTGACGCCTCTGACACAGGCTTCAGGCCTAGGCAAGGGGACCCTCATATCCCCCCAATCACTGGATCCACCCCCCACCCAGGCCTGATTCCTCTGGCCCCGGCATCAGGCCTGGGCAGACGACCCCAGCCCACTCCAATTGCTGGCTCCGCCACCCTCCCAGGCCTGATGCCTTGGCCAGAGGAGTTGACCCTCATCACCCTCTGATCACCAATCACCAGATCGGCCCCTTGCCCAGGCCTGAGGCCTCTGGCAGAGCTGTCAGGCGTGGGCAGGGGACCCCCAGCTCCCCACAGTTGCAGGTGGCTCTGCCCCTGCCCAGGCCTAATGCCTTTGGCCCAAGGCAGTAGGCCTGGGCAGGCGACCCCCAGCTCCCCACAATCTCCCGCTCTGCCCCTGCCATGCCTAATGCCTCATGGGAACCCGAGCACCCCACAATCTCCCGCTCTGCCCCTTCCCAGGCCTAACGCCTCTGGCCGAGGCCTTAGGACTGGCAAGGGGTCCCGAGCTCCCAGGGTTGCAAGCTACGCCCCGGCCCAGGCCTAATGCCTCTGGCCAAGACAGTAGGCTTGGGTAGGGGACCCCTAGCTCCCCATGATCTCCTGCTCTGCCACTGCCCATGCCTAATGCCTCATGGGAACCCGAGCACCCCAAGATCTCCCGCTCTGCCCCTTCCCAGGCCTAACGCCTCTGGCCGAGGCGTTAGGACTGGCGAGGGGACCCCAGATCCCCAGGGTTGCAAGCTACGCCCCGGCCAAAGGCCTAATGCCTCTGGCCAAGACAGTAGGCCTGGGTAGGGGATGCCCAGCTCCCTACGATCTCCCAATCTGCCCCTGCCCAGGCCTAGTATCTCTGGCCGGAGCATTAGGCCTGAGAAGGGGACCCGAGCTCCCCACAATCTCCCGCTCTGCCCCTGCCCAGGCCTAACGCCTCTGGCTGAGGCATTAGGTCTGGGCAGGGGATCCCCAGCTCCCCACGATTGCAGGCTCTGCCCCTGACCAGGCATAACGCCTCTGGCCGAGGTGTCCGGCCTGGGCAGCAGTGAACCGCAGTGGCAGCGGCCCCGTGATTGCGGGTTCTGCTTTAAGCCCAGGCAAGGGACTCCATGCTGCTGGGACTGCCAAATTTGCCCGTGCCCAGCACCCATCGCTGGCTCCAACCCTACTTCCCACAATCACTGGCCAGGTTGGCAAAGGTGCCCAATTCTCCGACCATGGCTGGGGGGCAGGGCTCTTAGCACCCCCCTGGGTTTCCGATCACTGACAGTGACAGGGGGCTTCTTCCTGCTTTCCCTTTCGCCTCCCTGAATTGTGCCTATATATGCAAATTAACCGCCATCTTTGATGGCGGTTCACTGCCATCTTAGTTGGCAGTTAATTTGCATATCGCCCTGATTAGACAATGAAAACGGTAGCGGTCGGACGCCAATTACCATGTTTCTCTTTTATTAGATTAGATTATTACTGAAAAGCTTTGTCACAAAGCCTTCATTTTAGTTATATCTATCTATTTAACTTTTAACAATTTTGAGATTCCAAAAGCCAGTTATCACCATCTGAGGGCGTTTCACTTTGGCAAATTTTGCAGCAGAGAAAACTTACTGGCTTTCATTGGCATTAATGTTAAGCTTGGAATATGGTCCATTATTATTTAAGAACTGCCCCTTATTATGGAAACAATAATCTTATTGCTTAAACACAGCCTGTATATTTTCCTTGTGTCATTTTCACCATCTTATAAAGAAAAACAGTCTTGGGTTTGTATTATAACATCTGTGAAGAGATGGGGGTCAGTCCAAGAGGCCACCCAAAATCGGGTGGGGTGCGACTTCTCTTAAGCTAGTGTTTTTCTCTTCATGGGTACAGAAATCCCAGAGATATCCCTTAAATTGTGAGGAATGTCTCATCTATCCAAATTTCAAATGACGGTCTGGGAAATAAAATGAGACTTTTAATAACACTCTCGAGAGTGGGCATACATTTTACAGGATCACCAAAAGACTAGTAATTAATGGGTTGGGAGGTGTTTTAGATATTTAGTAATGGCCTGTCCATCTACTGTTTCTTTTCTTATTAAATTAAATTGAAGGCATGCTTAATAGACTAACAATAAACAACCAAAACAGATTAATAATAATCAACTGACATGCGCCCATAACATAGAGACAAGGCTTAATGAATCAGAGTAGTTTTCATGGATCTTATTCTGCTCTTCATGGCATTGGCTGTCCTCCAAAGTTATTTTACCTAAAATCTGCCTGTCCCAAGGTGTCATATGGTAATTTTCAGACAAAGCATTAAACAGTCCTTTTGTAAAATGACTGTTAACCCCGTTTTCTCTAGCTGCTGTGCCTTTCCACACTAGAGGTGGAGGACCCAGGGCTTAGGTATTACAGACTTTTGATCCCCAATACGAATTAGGCATAATGCAGTGCGAACAAGAGCCCACATAGTTCAAGATGGCAATGTTACATTTTTCCTTGAGCCTGATTTCAGAGAGTACCTTTTGATATTTTAATTTCTTTATCCTTGAGCATACAAGTAAATGTTTACAATTATTTATTTATTTATTTATTTATTTATTTATTTATTTATTTTGATTTATAATCAAACTTTCCCTCATTATAGCCTGGCAGTAATGAACGATTTTCCGCCCACTTTATGTTTCACAATTTCCAAAGCTGGCATGGGCTTTGTGCACAGAGAATTTTCCCCACCTTTTCAGTGCACTTCTCAGCTTTCTGGTGAAATGTCTTCATTTTTCACTCTGGTGAAATTTCTTCTCCAGATGCCCCACATTGGGCGCCAGAATGCTGCAAGGATTCAGGATCTGGAAAAGGAGCTGAACACAAATGAGTACACTAGACAACAAATAGAAATTTAGAAGACATGGGGGAGCCAGGCAGAGACCTTTCTTTCTAGCAGAGAAGCTCTCTGAAACCCAGCACCCATCAGCTTTTATTGACTTGGCTTTAGGTTTCTCATATATGCCCTTTAGCAAAGCAAACAGGCATGTCAGCAGTCAAGTATGCTAAACATTAAAAGGGTTATCAGGTTAGGAGATTTCCTTCAGCCATTTTGCCAACTGAAGGGTAATATAATGCTGATTTTCAGCCTTGCTGAATATCAAAGTTCATTAGCCCTCTCTGAGAGATACATATAGATATGTATATATATATCTATATATATATATCTATGTCTATATATACAAACACATG